>NC_058131.1:222421730-222481102 GCF_016433145.1 Gracilinanus agilis | reverse complement strand
ATATATATATATATATATATATATACTGCTTATTATTTTTAGGAAAGGCCCCTCTGTTCCTATATTTTCTAATGTTTTTTAATAGAAATGAGTTTTATATTTTTTCAAAGGCTTTTTCTACATCTATTGAGATAATCATGTGATTTTGTTGATTTGCTTTTTGATATGGTCAATTATGTGGCTGGATTTCCTAATATTGAATCATCCTTGCATTCCTGGTATAAATCCCACCTGATCATAGTGAATAACCCTTGTGAGAAGAACATAAGATAAAGGATATCAAGGGAAATAATGAAAAAGAAAACATGAAGAAAGGTGACCTAGCAGTACCATATCTTAAACTGTACTATAAAGCATTGGTCATCAAATCGCTGGGTACTGGAGAAGAGACAGAAGGGAGAATCAGTGGAATAGACTTCGGATAAGCTACCTCAGCAAGACAGTCTATGATAAACCCCAAAAAACCAGCTTCTGGGACAAAAACACACTATTTGACAAAAACTGCTTGGAAAATTGGAAAACAGTATGGGAGAGATTGGGTCTAGATCAACATCTCACACCCTATACAATGATAAATTTAGAATGGGTGAATGACTTGAATATAAAGAAGGAAACTATGAGCACATAACAGTAAATTTCTCAGATCTCTGGGAAATGAAAGATTTTAAAACCAAGCAAGAATTAGAAAAAAATGCAAATTGTAAAATAAATAATTTCGATTACATTAAACTAAAAAGTTTTTGTACAAACAAAACCAATGCTACCAAAATCAGAAGGGAAGCAACTAATTGGGAAAAAATTTATAACAAAAAACTCAGACAAAGGTCTAATTACTCAAATATATAAGGAGCTAATTCAATTTTACAAAAAAACAAACAAACAAACAAACAAAAAAACAAGCTATTCCCCAATTGATAAATGGGCAAGGGACATGAATAGGAAATTTTCAGATAAGTCAATACTATCAACAAACACATGAAAAAGTATTTTAAATCTCTTATAATTAGAGAAATACAAATCAAAACAAATCTGAGGTACCACCTCACATCTAGCATATTAGCTAACATGACAGCAAAGGAAAGTGGGGAGTGTTGGAGGGGATGTGGAAAAATTGAGACATTAATGCATTGCAGGTGGAGTTGTGAACTGAATCAACCATTCTGGATGGCAATTTGGAACTATGCCCAAAGGGCTTTAAAAGATTATCTGCCATTTGATCCAGTCATAGCACTGCTTGGTTTATACCCAAAAGAGATAATAAGGAAAAAGACTTGTACAGAAATATGTATAGCCTAGCTCCCTGTGGTGGCAAAAAAATGGAAAATGAGGGAATGTCCTTCGATTTGGGAATGGCTGAACAAATTTTGGTATCTGTTGGTGACATAATACTATTGTGGTCAAAGGAATAATGAACTGTAGTAATTCCATGTGAACTGGAATGACCTCCAGGAATTAATGCAGAGTGATAAGAGCAGAAGCAGAAGAACATTGCACAAAGAGACTAATACACTGTGGTAAAATTGAATGTAATGGACTTCTGTACCAGCAGCAATGCAATGATCTGGGACAATTCTGAGGGATTAGTGGAAAAGAATGCTACCCACATTCAGAGGAAGAACTACAGGAGTAGAAACATAGAAGAAAAACATTTGCTTGAGCATATGAGCTGATGGGGATATTATTGGGGAGGTAGATCCTAAACAATAACTGTAGTCGAACTATCAATAATATGGAATTAGGTCTTAATCAATAATACATGTAAAACCCAGTGGAATTGTACATCAGCTAAGGGGGGTTTAGGGGGTTTTGGAGGAGAAGGAAAGAACATGAAATATGTAACTCTGGGAAAATGTTCAAAATAAAATAAAAAAATTTAATGAAAAAATATCCCTTGTGATCACTTGCTGTAGTCTTTTTGCTAGTATTCTATTTAAGATTTATGCATCTATGTTTATTAAGGAGATTTGTCTGTACTTTTCTTTCTCTGATTTTGATCTGTCTGTCTTTGGAATCAGTATTATATTTGTGTCATGAAAGAAATTTGTTAGAACTCCTTTTTTGCTTATTTTGTCAAATAGTTTTTATAGTATTGGGATATGTTGTTCTTTGAATGTTTGATAGAATTCACTTTTGAATCCATCTAGTCCTGGGGATTTTTATTTAGGTAGTTCTTTGATGGCTTTTTCAATTTACTTTTCTGATATGGGATTATTTAAATTTTCTAATTCTACTTCTGTTAATCTAAGCTATTTATATTTTCGTAAATACTCATCCATATATCCTAGATTGCTGTATTTATTGCCATATAATTGGGAAAAATAGTTTTTAATGATTGCCTTAATTTCCTCTTCACTAGAGGTGAGGCCTCCCTTTTCATCTTTGATACTGTTAGTTTCATTTTCTACTTTCCTTTTTTTATTAGATTGACCAGTAGTTTGTCAATTTTATTTGTTTTTTTCTAAGTACCAGCTTCTAGTCTTATTTATTAATTAAATAATTCTTTCACTTTCAATTTTATCAATTTACCCTTTAATTTTTAGGATTTCTAATTCAGTTTTTATCTGGAATTTTTAAATGTGTTCTCTTTCTAGTTTTTTTTTTTAATTTGTATGCCCAATTTATTTAACTCAGCCCTCTCTAGATTTTTATCATAAAAACTCAAGGATATAAATTTCCCCTTGAGTACTGATTTGGCTACATCCCATAGATTTTGACGTGATATCTCATGATTATCATTCTCTTCAATGAAATTATTAAATGTTTCTAATATCTGTTCTTTAACTGATTTTGGAGAATCATACTATTTAATTTCCAATTAATTTTTGGTTTGCCTTTCCATGTATCCTTGCTAATAATTATTTTTATTGCATCATTGTCTGAAAAGTTTGCATTTATTATTTCTTCTTTTTTGCATTTGTTTGCCATATTTTTAAGCCCCAGTACATGGTTAATCTTTGTGAATGTTCCATGTGCTGCTGAAAAGAATATATGTTTCTTTTTGTCCTTATTTTTCTCCATATATCTATTAGCTATAATTCTTATAGGATTTAATTCATATCTCTTACCTCTTTCTTATTTATTTTTTGGTTTGACTTATCTAGATCTAACAGAGGCAGGTTCAAGTCTCCTACTAGTATAGTTTTACTATCTATTTCCTCCTTAAGTTCCAATAATTTCTCCTTTAAAAAATTGGGTGCTATACCATTTGGTACATATATGTTGAATACAAATATTTCCTCATTGTCTATAGTGCCTTTTATCATGAGGCTATTTCCTCATTGTCTGTCAATGCCTTCCCTATCTCTTTTAATCAGATCTACTTTTACTTTGGCTTTGTCAAATATCATGATTGTGACTCCTGCCTTCTTTTTCTCAGTTGATGCCCAATAGTTTTTGTTCCATCCTTTTACCTTTAACCTGTGTGTATTTCTTGTAGACAATATATGGTAGGATTTTGGTTTCTAATATACTCTGCTATTTGCTTTGGTTTTATGGGTGAAGTTATCCTATTTACATTCAAAGTTATGATTACCATCTGTATATACTCCATCATTTTGATTTCCTCTCTGCATTTTTGTCTTTCACTATTTCCTTCTACACCAGTGTTTTGCTTTTAATCAGTCCCCCTAATCCCCATCCTTGTTTTGCTTCTTTTTTCCACCTCTTCCCTTCTTATTCCCCTCTTATTTTTCTTTAGGGTCTAGTAAATTCCCTCTGCCCTCTCTTTCCCTCCCTTTTTGTACTCCTAACTCACTCTTCCCCTTGGGTTTTCCCTCTCAACTTTCCTGAGGGGTAATATAGATTTGGATACCCCAGTGGATCTAGATTCCCTTCCCTCTCAGAAACAATTTCACTGAGAGTAAAGTTTAAGTATTACCTATTAGCACTCTCTTTTTCTCCTTTTTATAATAGTATTCTTCCCCTCCCCATCCCATGTGCCTCTTTATGTGGCATAGATTATCCTATTTTTATTATTTCTTCAAATTTCTCTTGTTGCCATATTCTATTCCCTCCCCCTTTTCTTTTTTTTGCATATCATCTTAATCCATTTAGTACACTAACCTATGCCTGTAAATAATTCTTCTAACTACTATAATAGTGAATGCAATGTTTGATAGTTACAAATAATATTTTTTCCATATAGGAATATACATAATTTGACTTATTGAAGCACTTTAAAATAAAAGAAAAAAATTCCCCCCTTACTTTCTTATTTACCTTTTCATGTTTCTTTTGATTTTTGGATTTGGACAACAAATTTCATTTTATTTCTTGTCTTTTCTTTACAAATACTTGGACATTTTGTATTTTGTTAAATGCCCATACTTTCCCCTGGAAGTATATATTCAATTTTGATGAGTAGGTGATCCTTGGTTGTAGACCCAATTCTCTTGCCTTTCTGAATATCATCTTCCAAGTCTTGTGGTCCTTTAGTGTGGAGGCTACCAGATTCTGTGTAATCCTGATTGGTGCTCCTTGATATATGAATTGTCTCTTTCTGGTTTCTTAAAATATTTCCTCCTTACCTTGCAAGCTCTTGAATTTGGCGATCACATTACTAGAGGTTGTCTTTAGAAGATTTAATGTAGAGGGTGATCTATGGATTCTTTCAATGTCTAGTTTGTCTTCTTGTTGAAGAACATCAGGGCAGTTTTCTTGGATAATTTTTTGTTGTATGATGTTGTTTTCTGTTTATTTCCAGGTTTTCAGGTTGGCCTATGATTCTAAAATTTTCTTTCTAGATCTGTTTTCTAAGTCAACCATCTTCTTGATGAGATATTGCATATTTCCTTCTAATCTGTCATTTTTTTAACTTTGATTTATTAATTCTTGTGGGCTTGTGAGATCATTGGCTTCTACTTGCCCAATTCTAATTTTTAAAGACTGGTTTTCAACTAAGGCCTTTTGATTTTCCTTTTCAGTTTTATCTATCCTGTTTTTCATGGCTTCCAGTATATCATTTCTATTCTTCAGCCAGTCTGGGAAGATGGCAGCTTAGATGGAGCAAATCTTAAAACCTCTGCACCCTTCCACACTGAGGTAGAAATCATTGTGCTTCGAGAAGAAAGAGGACAAAATATAACAACAGGACAGAGCAGGGGGAATCCTACTGCAGGACAGCTAAAGAGGTTTGCCAAGAAAAAGGCTTGAAATCTTGAACTCTCAGGTCTGATGGTATAGAAGAGGGAATCTCGGGACCCCTCC
Source organism: Gracilinanus agilis (assembly GCF_016433145.1). Taxonomy (NCBI): domain Eukaryota; kingdom Metazoa; phylum Chordata; class Mammalia; order Didelphimorphia; family Didelphidae; genus Gracilinanus; species Gracilinanus agilis. The sequence continues at coordinate 222,475,897 of NC_058131.1, read as the reverse complement.
ATGATGTGCTGTGTGGAGTCTCCAGTGGCCTCTAAAATCTCAGGGCAGGTGGGTGCACCAGCCTGGAGAGAGGGCCTTGCTGGTGCTGGACTTGGGGAGTTGAACCCAGGCACCAGGGAGGTGATTGGAGGAGAAAGCCAGAGAAACACAGCAAAACACTTGGAAGATGGCAGCTTATATGGAGGCAAACCTCAGGCGATCTGGCTTCATCCCATTGAGATAGAGAACAAAGAGCTTCAAGAGGAAAGAAAACCAGGTCAAACACAAGGACAGAGTAGAGGGAACCTACTGGTGGACAGCTCAGCAAAAACACTCCATCTTGGTCCCCCACTTCTTTTTTTTTTCCTCTCCAGGTTTTAGGCTCAGGGCACATAAAGCATTTCTGTTCTTCAATTTGCTTATCATTTTATTTCATTTCTGGGCTTCTTTTTCCAAGTGGGAGATTCCATCTTTTAAACTGTTATTTTCTTTTTGAACTATTTTCCATATTTCTTCCCACATTTCTTCTATCTTTCTCATAATCTCAAATCTGACCGTCTTAAGAGTTTTTAAACTATTTCCATTTTTTTAAATGTTTAGATGTGTTTACTTGTTTGTTGTATTCAACTGTCTCCTCTTTAGTCTGGAGTTTTTCTGCATAAAAATTATCTGGGGTTAAGTTTTTTTTCTTGTTTTTTTTTTCATAGTTGTGGATTGTAGTTTTTGGTTGTTGGTGGCCATTGCTTTGTTCCTTCCTTGTTGAAACTGTGTGAGGAAGGTAGGCAATCTTTTTTTTTTTTGCCATGAGGCTATTTTTCGAGTCTCCTCAGTGGTGTCTCCTGTGTGCAGCCCTGTGTGGTCTCTGCCCCTAAGGTCTGAGTTACTTAGCCTCCTGGGGTCCCAAGTCTCATTCTTCTTAGGGATATGTCTGTGATGTCTTCACCTAGCCCTGCTGAGAACCTAAAGGTTGCCCTGCAGTCACTCTGACTCTGGCATAGTAGATATAGTGTGTGTGTGGAGGGGGAATAACTACCTTTGTGGCTACAGTAGCTCTTTTATATCATTGTAATAGGGGGTCTAATGAGGAGGGGAATATAGCTAGGGAACAAGGGAGAGTCTGTGTGGCAATCCCCTCCTCATTCTGTTAACCCGTAACACTGTGAGACTTTAAGGGGGTCCCCTTGGAAATTGAGGGACCCTAGGAAAGCATGCCACCCCTGGGGGGCTAAAAGATAGGCTTCCCCACAAGGTGGGATATATGATGTCCCGGTTCAATGTTGCTATGAACAGAGGATCTCAGAAGCCTCCCCCACTTCACCACAGGTGGTCAGGCTTAAAGATGGAGCTTAGCCTGGTTTTGTTGCAGCACTTCCTCCTCTTGCTGTCTCCCAAATGAACCCGAACACGATCTGACTTTTTCTAGTATTTATTGTAGATAACAAGGTTAAAGGAATGGGTGTAGGGTAATGGTGGAGGATAGAGGGTGCAGGTAAACCTAGGATTTATCCCTTTCCAGGTCCTTTACCTTGTAGAGACCGACTCTGACTCAATACAAAACTTAAACTTTGCTTCCTGCTAATTCTATGCCTATATATCTATCCAGCTCTATAATATTAAATAAGGGTCACTGATTGGCAAGGTTCAAGGAACAAGGGGTTCAGGGAACTGCTTCCCAAGGAGTCCAGAATCCCCAAACACTGACTGGCACTTCTTGTACTCAGAAGATATAAAGCTGTTATTGAATCAATCAAAACAGGTCTTCTCAATAGGTCAGAAACCTCAAGGATGTCTTCTGGATTCACAGAGCTCATTTCCTCCATCTCAACTCTTCAAGCTCTTTCCCCCAAAATGCTCCTTCTCTGGCCATTCTTCCCAGAAGTCCCCTCTATTCCAACTGTTGTTTGGTCTCCTCTTCCAAGATTCTGTCCTCCCTCCAAAAATTCCATTCATTGCCTCCCTCTTACATTATTTTTGAGAGAGCAAGCAGCTTCTTTCTTTTGATAGTATCTAACGCTTTACTTTTCAAGTAGTCTCAAATCTGCTTTTGACCTCTATTTATAAAGAGGGTGTCTTTCTTTCCCTTTCTAAGGTGGGTAATGTTCTTTTTTCTGTACTGTTCTGAAAAGGATCCAGTTCTCCCTCCTCAGGCTCAGATCCTCTTCTTTCCTATTGAATCTTTACATTTATTTTTATTTTTATTAAAAATTTTTTTTTCAGAATCCTTCAATATTTTTATGGACCTGCAGGTTTTGCATGTTCTCCAGGAAGGATATCAGCCTATACTTGAAAAACCAATAATAGCCACTAGACTATGGTAGGAACACTAACATCATACTTTGGGTGATGATGCAAATTGTTGCACAATTTCCTCTATTTATTTTTAAAAGTTATTTGTGAAAGTTTATACCTCAACTTTATGTACCTACTTTAAACTTTTTAATTTTAATTTTAAAAATTTTTTTTCATGTTAACATATTTAATTTTCTTTCCTTCCCCTCTTATCTCCCCCTCCCAGATCCAATAAACACTTCCACTGTTATACAAATATTATCACTTGTACCTATTTCTATATTATTCATTTTTGCAATAGAGCAATCTTTTAAAACCTGTGTTATTTGGAATTTTGGGGGTTCATTTGAGCCTTAAAATATTTAGATAGATGACAAACTTCCTGTGGATGTTTACGGGACTTTGAAACTATATTTCCCATGATTTAACAGGTTTCCAATGTTATGTGATGACATGAACAAATGTAAAGCGTAGCTTAAATAGAAAGGACTTGGTTGGATCTGACTCTCTTTTGGTATGTAGGAAAGGTGGGAGAAGGTATGGTGTGGAATTTGAAATAGATCTTAGCAGGTAGGTGGTCATTTTATATTTTACCAACATGGCCTTAATTAAAATATTCATACTTCTTATAATATCAGTCTATATTTATTATAATTACAACAAACCAAAACCCCCAATCATATATCCATATAAGCAAAGGACAAGTCATTTGTTTTTCTTCTGTGTTTTTACTCCCACAGTTCTTTCTCTTGATTTAGATAGCATTTTTTTCTCAAAAGTCCCTCAGGATTGTCTTGTAATCGCAGAGTTCATTACATTGAATTGTTGCACAATGTTTCACTTTCTGTGTATAAACTTTTCTTGGTTCTGCTCATTTCACTCTGCATTCTTCCAGTTCATATAGAAGTCCTCCAGTTCATCATTCCTTATAGCACAGTAGTATTCCATCACCATCATATACCACAATTTATTCAGTCATTTCCCAATTGAGGTACATCACTCATTTTCCAACTTTTTGCCACCACAAAAAGTGAGGTTATGAATATTTTTGTGTAAACTTTTTTTATTATCTCTTTATGTCTTTAGAGTACAAACCTAATAGTGGTAGTGCTGTACCAAAGGATATGCATTCTTTTAAACCCCTTTAGCCATAATTCCAAATTGCCCTCCAGAATGGTTAGATCAATTCCCAGCTCTACCAGCAGTATATTAGAGTCCAAATTTTGCCACATTCCCTCAAACATTTATCATTTTCCTTTACTATCATAGGTATGAAGTGGTACCTCAGTTTTGTTTTGATTTGCATTTCTCTAATTAGGAAGGATTTAGAACACTCTCATGTGATTACTGATAGTTTTGATTTCTTAATCTGAAAACTGACAATCCATGTCCCTTGATCATTTGTCAATTGGGGAATGGCTTGATTTTTTGTATAATTGACTTAATTCCTTATAGATTTTAAAAATTAGACCTTTGTCAGATGTTTTTGTTACAATTTTTTCTCCAGTTTGTTGCTTCCCTTTTATTTTTGGTTTAATTAGTTTTGTTTGGATAAAACCTTTTTAATTTAATGTAATCAGAGATATTAATTTTATATTTTATAATATTCTCATTATCTTGAATGGTGGTAAAATCTTTCCAATAGATTGAAATATATACTATTCTATCTTAACCTAATTTACTTATAACTTCCCTCTTTATATCTGTCATTTATCTATTCTGAATTTATTTTGCTATAGTGTGTGAGATGATGATCTAAACCTAAGTTCTTCCATACTGTTTTTCAGTTTTCCCAGCATTTTTGTCAAATAGTGGACTCTTGTCCCAAAAGCGTTGGGTTTATCAAACACTTAACTTGCTGAGGTCATTTACCCCAAGTCTATTCCATTTATTCACCCTTCTTTCTCTTAGCCAGTACTATGTTGTTTTGATGAACACAGTTAAAGATCTAGTATTGGTAGGTCTCCATTCTTAACATTTTTTCATTAGTTCCCTTGATATTTTTGATCTTTTGTTCTTCCAAATGAACTTTGTTATATTTTTTATAATTCTATAAAAAAGTTTTATGGTAGTTTAATAGATATTACAATGAATACATAAATTAGTTTAGGTAAGATTGTCAATTTTATTATATTAACTCATCCTACCCATGAACAATTAATGTTTTTCCAATTATTTAGATCTCATTTTATTTGTGGGAAAAGTGTTTTGGAGTTGTATTCAATGATTCTTGAAGTTGTCTTAAGATAGATTCCCAAATATTTTATATTTATTTATATTTATATATGACATTTATTTATATTTATATATGATTTTTTAATTTTTTTTAAAGAAAAATGCATTTAATGCCAACTACATACTTTTGTCAGTTTCATAGGCAAACTTCAATGGATTACAAAAAGAGATCTTGGACAAAACATTAAAGTTGACGCCACCTTGTTGGGCACTCTGCGTATGTTGAATACCATTGTTAACATTCCTTTCTACACATTACTAAGCAGTAAGGATATTGGGTCCTACTAGAAGGAATGTAAAACTTGAAATAAACATTTTTAAAAAACAATTTTAGTATAAAATGATTTAGTCTTGGGAGATGTTTGTATCTTCTGAGAAAGACCTAATTAGGACGTCTGGTACATGATTAGGGTATATAGCCTAAATGATTGAGTATATGACTGAGAAGTACCTAAACCTTGACCATAGGGCTTATTTATTTTCTGTTTTACTTAATTACTAAGGAAAAATTTCATTTTGTTAAAATATATCTCTTTTGTGTAAAGCTATAGTTTATCTTCTGCAATGTAATCTCTTTTAAGAGTTTGTCTTAAAAAAAAGTTGGGTGTTCATAATAAATAATTACATTTTCTCTTGTAAGTCCAAAAGGAGTTATGCTTACTTCTCAGTCCTACGATCACACAGAATGTAAAACTGACAAAAATGGGAAGGTATCATTTAGAAACACACAGGCCTCTGTAATAAAAATAATAGAGGTTTTATTTGTTACATATAACTTCATCTGCATTAACATATATTATAAATTTAAAAAATTATAATGAAGTGACTTTTGTTAAACCAAAGATGGTCTTTTACATTTTGGCAGCATGTTTATTAAATGAGAATACTGATGGACTCCTAGTCAGTAACTGTATATATACACACATAGTAAATGCAGTGTTATTTTGGGAGTCTAAACACCCAGTTTAATATTAGGTCAAATTAAAGTGACTCAAATTCTATAATGAAGAAATGATGTAGGCCTCTATCTTTCTGCCAAGGGACATTTCTGAAGTATGAATTTTTAGTGTAAACTTTGAGACAACTTCCATGGATGTAAAGTTACCAAAGAATGGCTGTTATCAAAAAATGAAGATGACACAAAGAGCCTAGATAGCCAGGCAGAATGCAGAACAGTGCTGGGATTGCCTTTATCCTACAGTATACTTCTCCACCTTATACTGAATATTCTGTACTTAAGTGACTCCTTTGGTTAACACATAGACTGGGATGAAAACATCAAAGGAAGCAGTCTGAACAAGTATTTGATAGGGGGGGAAAAAAAAAACCAAAACCCAAACCCAGGAGTTACAGTGTGGAGGGAAATAAGAACACCTTTTAGTGTTGTGTTTATAAGTGAAGAGACAGTAAAAAGTTTTCATTCAAATTTCTTATCTCCTTCTTCCACACTTTCAAGCTGAGAACTTCCAACGAACCTTTTCCTTTTGTCTCTCTCTGTATCAGCTCATCAATTTCTCGGGAGCAGCCCCGGTCAATTAGACATACAATTTCTAACTGTTCACCAAAGTCTTCACTTTCTATCACCTTGATCTATGATTTGAGTTTTTCTTTTAGTTGTTTTTTCCTTCCCTCACAGGTAGGATGAATTGAAGTCTCATATGGGCTAGCTCAATCTTCATGTTTTCCTTCAACTGCTTTATTACTTCCAAAGCCTGTTGTTTTGTACACTTTTGGGATTTGACAGAATAGTGGATATCCTTCATTGCTCTTTCAATGAAGATGACAGTGCATCATCTCTTTGTTTCAGGATTAAAGCATTTATCTGCCGCAATTGTTGCAATATCCCTAAACATCTGCTCCAGTTGTGTGTCATTCTTTATCTGACACTTGTACTTGTCCTTTTGCTAAAATCTGTTTACAGATTTCCATCTGGTCTTGAGTCCCAAAGACACTGATAAAATCTTCCTTTTTAGCAACTCCGCCTTTAGAGACATTTACAAACACTGAGTGGGTCTGCAAGATTTCATCAAGGTCTTTTCTACCCCGCTGCTCCAGCCCAGGACCTTGTTCTTGTAGCAAGCGATTTCAAAGATCGCTTCATGCACACCAGGGCCACGTACTTCTGGCGGATCTGGTTAGTGGGCGTGAAGGACATCACGGTGGTAACCGATCCCCACCCAGCGGGCGGGCCTGCTAAGGGCTGTGGACCCTCGAGCTGGGTTGCTCGGACTCCCCAATGAGGACTCGAAAAGGAAGTGCCACCAACACTGCTGCTCCCCCTCCCTAGAGTAGGTATGGAGTTTCTCTTTCTAACTTTTGCTGCTGAAGGATTTATTTTTTAATTTATTTTTTTAATTTTTTAATCTTGCAACTTTGATAAAATTAATAATCATCTCAACTAGGTTTTTAATTGATTTTCTTGATTTCTTGAAGTATACCTTCATATCATCTGCAAGAGTGATAGTTTAGTTTTCTCACTGCATACTTTAATCCCTTAATTTTCTTTTTTTTTTCCTAAATGTTACACCTAGCATTTCTAGTACAATATTAAATAATAGTGGTGAGAATGAGCATCTTTACTTTACTCCTGATCTTACTTGGAAGAATCCTAACTTATACCCATTTCAGATGATAGTTGCTGAAGGTTTTAAATATATACTGCTTATTATTTTGAGGAAAGACCCTTCTAATCTTATACTTTCTACTTTTTAATAGGAACAGGTGTTATATTTTTTCAAAGGCTTTTTCTCCATCCATTGAGATAATCATGTGATTTATGTTATTTGGTTATTGATATGGTCAATTATATGGGTGGCTTTTTTAATGTTAAACCAGCCTGCCATTCCTGGTATTAATCCCACCTGATCATAGTGAAAAATCCTTGTGATGACTTGCTGTAGTCTCTTAGCTAGTACTTTATTAATATTTTTTACTCTATGTTCATTAAGAAGATTGGTTTGTTGGGTTTTTTTCTCTGTTTTTGGTCTACCTCATTTGGAAATTAATCCTATATTTGTATCATAAAATGAATTTGGTAATAAGACTCCTTTTTTGCTTATTTTGTCAAATACTTTTTGTAGTATTGGAATTAATTGTTCTTTAAATATTTGATAGAATATACTTATGAATACATCAGGCTCTGGGGATTTTTTTCTTTGGGAGTTCCTTGTTAGCTTGTTTAATTTCTTTTTCTGGGATGGCATTATTTATATATTCTATTTTCTCTCTTTTTAATCTAGGTAATTTGTAGTTTTGTAAATATTCATCCATTTCATCTTGCTTAACATTTTTATTGGCATGTAATTGGGCATGGTAGTTCTTAATAATTGTCTTAATTTCCTATTCATTAGAGATGAGATCACTCTTTTCCTTTTTGATACTATTAATCTGATTCTTTTCTTCCTTTTTTATTAGATTTACCAGTACTTCATCTATTTTATTTTTTTCAAAGTACCAACTCCTGATCTTATTCATTAGTTCAATAGTTCTTTTACTTTCAATTTTATTAATTTATCCTTTAATTTTTAGGATTTCAAATTTTTTTTTTATCTGGGGATTTTTAATTTGTTCTCTTTCTAATTTTTTATATTGCAAGTCCAATTCATTGATCTTTTCTCTCTAATTTGTTGATATAAACACTCAGAGATAGAAATTTTCCCGAGTACTGTTTTGGCTTTATCCCATGGATTTTGATATGTTGTCTCTTAATTGTCATTTTCTTCAGTAAAGTCAGTAACTGTTTCTATGATTTGTTTGATGACACAGCAGTTTTGAAGAATTACATTATTTACTTTCCAATTAATTTTAAATTTGCCTTTCCATGGGCCTTCATTAATTATAATTTTTATCACATTATAATCTGAAGAATTTGCATTTATTACTTCTGCTTTTACCCATTTTTGCAATGTTTCTCTGCCTTCGTATGTGGTCAATCTTTGTATATGTACTGTGTACTACTGAGAAGAAGATATATTCCCTATTATCCCTATTCAGTTTTCTCCAGATAACTATTACCTCTAATTTTTCTAACATTTCATTCCCTTCCCTTATTTCTTTCTTATTTATTTTTTGGTTTGATTTATCTAGTTCTGAAAGAGGAAGGCTGAGGTCCCCCACTAGTATGGTCCTACTATCTATTCCTTCCTTAAGATCCTTTAATTTCTCCTTTACAAATCTAGATGCCATAAAATTTGGTGCATAAATGTTTAGTAATAATATTGTTTCATTGTTTATAGTACCTTTTTGCAAAATGTATTTCCTTCCTTATCTCTTTCAATTAGTTCAATTTCTACTTTAGCTTTGTTTGGTATCATGATTGCTACTCCTGATTTTTTACTTTAGGTGATGCATAATAAATTCTGCTCTAGTCTTTTACTTTCAATCTTTGTGTGTCTCCCTGCCTCAGATATGTTTCTTGTAAACAATATATGGTAGGACTCTGGTTTTTGATCCACTCTGCTACATGTTTCTGTTTTATTGGTGAGTTTATCCCATTCACATTTAGAGTTATGATAACTAATTTTGTATTGCCCTCCATCATCTTATCTCTTTTAGATCCTTCTCTATTCCCTTTCACTCTATTCCTCATCACCAGTATTTTGCTTTTTGTCACCCTCTTCCCACTTTCCCCTCCCTCCAATTACCTCCCCCTTTCCTTGTCTTATTCCCCTTCTACTTCTCTGTAGGTAAGATATAATTCAATAGCCCACTGAATATATTTGTTTTTCCCTCTCTGAGCCAGTTATGAGAGTAAAATTTAAGCATTGCCTGTCACTATCCTTATCCTCTCTTCTCTATAATGATTTTTCATGCCTCTTTATGTTATATAATTACTCCATTATATATCTCCCTTCTCTTTTCTCTCAGTGCAATCCTCTCTTTCACCCCTTCATTTTTGGCATATTATATCATTTGCACATGTATCATACCATATATCCATATCATTTCATATAATCATACTTACATTCACATCTTATCATCATATACATCATATCATTATAATTAGCTTATTTCCCTATGGTCTTTCTAAGTATATTACTTCTACCTCTTTTATTACTAAGCATAATAGAGAACATTTTATTGAGAACTTTTTTAGGTTTATTTTCCTTGTCTCAATAACTTCAAAGTTGTAACCTTTTGAACTTCCCCCTCAGCCTCACTCCAACTTCTGCCATATTTCACCCTCCCCACCCCAACCACTGCTCTGTTGTTGGCTTAACCCTCTGATTAATCCACTTAACATTTCTTAATTTACTTTATCTCCTGTTAAATTCTCTTTTTTTCTTCTGGAGTTTACCTCTTCAGGTTCCATTTTCTAATCCTCCTTGATCTGCATTAATCCTCCTTAATCCTTTTATATTCTCCTTAATTGTCCTCTATCCTGCTTCTACTAAATAGTGAAAAAAATCTGTAACAGTATCTGTGACTAGAAATGATTCTACAATTTTGTCTCAATTTCTCTCAAATTTTATAAATTTCAACACTCCCATATTGAACTTGACCTAGAATAAAAGAATTTACTCTTTCAAATCATTCAAATGATTTTTTCTCTTACTCAACTTGTCTTGCATTTTTCTCCTATTCCTTTTTCCATAACAGTCTATCATCTCCTTTCTTGACATACCTTTTTTTTGTGTAAATAGTGTGACATATTAGTAAAAATTATAAAAAGTTCCTTAGACAACTTTAAAGGAGGCATAGTACCTAGAACAAGGAAAATATTATGCTTTCTATACATTTCCCTGTTCAGAATATATAAGGAATATAATATTCATTTTGTGATACCATAATTTTAATTGGAAATTAATTTCTAGGTCAAGGATTTTTAACTTTGGGTGCATTGATCCCCAGGAGGTCGAAAGATATATTGAATTGAATCGAATGTAGTCTCAGACATTTACTAACTGTATATGACTGTGCACATCACTTACCTTCTATTTGCCTCAGTTTCCTCATCTAGATAGTGAATACAATAATTACACCCATCTCCTAGGGTTGTTGTGAATATTAAAAGCAAATAGTAAATCATTGAACACTTTTATGAACTACATAAGTGTCAGCTATAATTATTATATAACTAGTTTCTATATGTTTTATTTTATGCATTTTAAAACACTATTTTGAGAAGGATTCTATAGGCTTTACTAGACTGCCAAAGTAGTTCATGATAAAGATTTAAAATCTCCTATTCTAGAACATTAATTCCTACTGTGACTAGACACTATGCTAAACTCTAAAAAAATACAATCCTTACCCTCAGGACACTTACAATTTAAAGGCAGAAAATAGCCCACAAAAGTAATTTGAAGAGTGAGAAGAGGAGGCAGGAAAAGGCTAATATAAGAGCATAGTGGAAAATGAGAGAAGTCCCATCCAAAGAAATATGGTCAGGTAAAAAATAATATGTCCTGAGTTTATTGCTCTTTATAAAATAAAAGTTTTGTAGTTTATGTATCACTCCTTCAATCAGAGAGGAAAAGGGTCATTGATATGTACAAGTTTCAAGGGCTAGCTGATTTTTTTTTGTAAATTCCCCCCCCCCCCCAATAACCGGAAAGGTGGAGGCAGCTAGGTGACTTAATGAATAGAACTCTTCACCTCAAGGTCAGGAATATTTGAGTTTGAATGCTGCTTTGGAAAACTTATCTCTTTGAGTCACTTAACTTTGTCACTTTCAGCTTTTTTATCAGTAAAATGGAGATTATAATTGCATTTATCTAGTGTCTTAAAGTTGTTTAAAGCATCAAATGAGATAAGTATATAAAAGTTCTTTGTAAACTTAAAAAGGTTCTATAAATTATTTATTAATTAGTTTTAGTATTTAAAAAAAATTATTACATTAGAATTCTAAAGAAGTAATTGGACTTTTCATAAAGCAATCATTGGACTGAAATAAAGAAAGTATCATTTAAATATATATATATACATACATATAATTTGAATATATAAACTTGTCTTAATTTCTATTTATTAGTTTTTTCTTTGGTGGTGGGCATTAACAGTGATTATTCAAACATATTTCTCTTTTAAATAATGTGATCTTATCTTGTTCATTTACTATACATTTATTTAACACAAAACATACACAACATACTTAGAGTTCTGGTTTTTAATCAACTGTGCTATCAGCTTCTGTTTTATGAGTGAGTTCATCCTTTTACATTGACAATTATGATTATGATCTGTTTATTCCCCTCCATCTTGTTTTTCCCTTTTAATTGTGCATTTTCTCCTTTTACTCTATCCCTCTACAGCGGTGTTTTGCTTTTAATCACTCCCCCCATTTGCCTTTCCTTATATTACTCCCTATTCCACTACAATTTTTCTTATTCCCCTCTTATTTCTCTATAGAATGTTTTAATCACTCTCCACTAACTTTCCTTTCCCTTATATTACTCCTCCCCACAACCCCTCTCTTATTCCCCTTCTACATTTCTATAGAGTAATATAGGATTTTGTACTTCGAATAATCTAGCTGTTTTGCCCTCTCTTAACCAATTCCAATGAAAGTTTAAATATTTTGTCACCACTTTTATCCTCCTCTCCATTGTAATATTTTCCCCACATTTCTTCATGTGATACAATTTTCCCCATTTTACCTCTCCCTTCCCATTTCTTTCATTGAAATCATCCTTTTCACCCCTTGATTTTTTTTGCATATCATCCTAAGTAGCTTACTACCATACCCTCTCTGTGTATACTTCTTCTAATTACTTTAATAATGATAAAAATTTTAAGAGTTATAAATATTTCCATGTAGGAATATAAACAACTTGACCTTATTGAGGCCCTTCAATTTTTTTCTCTTTCTAATTTACTTTTTTATGCTTTTCTTATATTTCGTATTTGGACATCATATTTTTTATTTAGGTCTGGTCTTTTCTTCAAGAGTCTTGGAAATCTTCTATTTTATTCAATGACCATATTTACCACCGAAAGAATATAGTCAGTTTTGATGAATAGGTGATTCTTGCTTATAAATCCATTTCACTTGCCTCCTGGAATATCATATTCCAAGCTTTCTGATCCTCCATTGTAGAAGCTTCCAGATGCTGTGTAATCCTGATTGGGGCTCCATGATACTTGACTTGTTTCCTTCTGACTGCTTACTGTATTTTCTCCTTGACCTGAGAACTCTTCAAATTAGCTATAACATTTTTGGGAGTGGTCATTTGGGAATTTATTGCAAGAAGTGATCTGTGTATTCTTTCAATTTCTATTTTACTCATTCAAAAACATCAGGGAAGTATTTTTTGATAATTTCTTGTAATATGATGTCTAGACTTTTTTGTTTGGGAATTACTTTCAGGTATTTCAATAATTCTTAGATTGTCTCTCCTATTTTTTAGGCCAATTTTTTTCAATGAGATATTTCATATTTTCTTTTTCTCCTTCTTTTGATTGTTGTTTATTGTTTCTTGATGTCTCATGAAGTAATTAACTTTTATTTGGCGAATTCTAATTTTTAAAGACTGATTTTCTTCCTCTTCTATTTGGTCCATTCTACTTTTCATAGAACTCTTTAATTCTTTGTTTTTTTTTAATCTCTTTTCCAGTAGGTTAATTCTGTTTTTTAGAAAATTGTTTCCTTCATTGGATAGTTATGCCTCTTTTTCCAGTTGACTAATTTTTCTTTTTGCATTATTTTAATTTATTTTTTCCATTTTTATTCCAACTCTTTTATTTGATTTTTGAATTCCTTTTTTGAGCTCTTCTAGTGGCTGAGACCAATTCCCATTTTTCTTTGAAGTTTTGAACATGGTTGTTTTGTTCTCACTGTTCTCTACTGAATCAGTGCCTTGTTCTTTGTTTCCATAAAAATTTTGCATGGCTAGGTGTTTCTTTTGCTGTTTTCTCATTTTCCTATCCTTTTTTGGCTTGTGAACTGGTACCTCTGAGAACTGCTGATTCTGTCTACTGAGCTTGGACTCACTGTCAACTGTTTTACCCTGTGGCTAGAGGCTTCATCTCAGTACAGACTTTATAGGGCCAACCACTATGGGCTTTGGGTTCTTGCTGCAGTATGGTGCCAGTGGTTGGGACTTCAAGGGTGTGTGTGAAGAATGCTCTGCTGTGGGCTTTGGCAGGGCCCCATGATCCCAAATTTGATCAATATTCAGGTTTGGAACCTGATACAGTAAATGGAAGGTGATTGGCTGGGACTCCTACCTGTAGTTTTACTTCTAGCTCTCCTTTATCCTGTGAAAATCAACACTTTCTGCTTACCCTTTCAAGTTGTTTTCCATAGGAAAGCCCCTTCACTTCATATTGGTAGATCTCGGTCTTCAGTTATTTTGAGACTATTTTAAGGTTGTTTTAGAAGAATGCTGGAGCAGTTCCAGTTCCAGCTTTCTCTTTTACTCAGTTGCTATCTCATCTCCACCCCTTGAGAAACTCTTAATTAATGTTTTCTCCTAGTTATTTCAACTTTCCAGTCTATAGCTACTTGCTCTAAATTTTATTTTCAGAGTCTGACCCTTTTCTGTGGCCATTTTATATAACGACAAATTGTTCTTGTAATCTTTTTTTCTCCTTATGATCACTCCTCATTTGTCTAATATCTTGAGTTTTCTTTAGATACCAAGATTCTTTAATAGCACTCTTTCTTCTTACTAAAATTCCTTTGGAGTGGAAAACAGGGTTGGTTCCCAATTCCCTAAGAGCCATTATCTAATGGGTAAATGTCAATGGACATGAATAGGCAGCTTTTAAAAGAAGAAATCAATGTTATCTATAGTCATATTTTAAAAATAGCATAAATCACCAATGCTTAAGAGGCAGATGGGATAGACACATCTTTTTTTTTATTTTTTTATTTTTTATTTTTTTAAACCCTTGTACTTCGGTGTATTGTCTCATAGGTGGAAGAGTGGTAAGGGTGGGCAATGGGGGTCAAGTGACTTGCCCAGGGTCACACAGCTGGGAAGTGTCTGAGGCCGGGTTTGAACCTAGGACCTCCTGTCTCTAGGCAGACACATCTTTTATAAATATATTGCATGCACCTATTAATTAATCATTTTATTCTTGGGAAAATAATACTTATACTACTATACTCAAATTTTCATTTTTAACATGTTTTGTATATAACTATGTTTATGCATGTTATCATTTTCCTTAGAATGTAGATTTTTTTAGGGAGGGGACTTTTTGATTTGGTCTTTGTAATCCTCATATCTAATTTGGCACTTGGCAACTAGTAGGTACATAATAAATGCTCATTAATTGATTACTCAAGGATATAGGTAACTGGTAATATGTGACTTGATTTTTAAAAAATAGGTAATTTTCCTCTTTTTTTCTTTAGTTACCTTGAGTATTGACTCTACATATTTATCTTTTCTTTTTTTCCAGTGAAGTAATTTTTCTCCTGGACTAAGAACAAAACAAAATACAATTTAAAAATAAACGTCTTCTCAATGTTGGCACATTCCACTCAAGTAATATTTTATCATTTTCTTCTTCATGCAAAATTCTTCCACCCTCCCCATTTACCAATAGATAAGGCCAGGAGTGATTTTTTGCATCTCCAGATGATACCCAGCCTCCTTTTATGAAAAAGAGAGAGAATGCTGACTCTTGCTTATAAATGGAGCTGTGTCCCCTTTCTGATTGGCTTGATAATTCAAATTTTTAGAACCTCCTTTGTTGATCTCCATTGGTGAGAGAGGAGGTGGACTTAGAGATATCAACTAACTACTTTACTACGTCATCACAGTAGGGGTGCATCCTTGCTAGGACCAGGAAAACCCTAGCACATGCACGGGACTGGACCACTGTACTTCAAATGAGTTCAAGTTATCTGAAAATCCTTTCTCTTTCACCTGGCTCAGTGTTTACTATGACTGGTTAGCCCTGACTTTAATCACTTTTTTTTAGATTTTAAAAAATGAAGGAAGGTCCCAACCCAATTTGATAGCCTAATAGGGAATTGAAATTGGGGTAGTCCCAAATTATGATTTCAAAATAATATCACAATTCAATATTAAGTTTCTACACATCTCTGGAAGTTGATATCCCCACCTGTCATATGGATAAAAATGATTCTCCTTTAATGATCTCAAAGAGTTCGTGTGATGAGTACATTCTGGAAACCTTAGTAGTTTCATAAAACCATGAAATATTGTTAGCATATCTGTACATACTAGAAGGTTTTGACAACTTGACTTAAACTTTGGATAAGATCATAACAAGGTGCCCAGCCCTGGTAAAGAGTCTTAAAAAGAAAATACAACCAAATACTTCCTAAACATCCTGGTTTTACTTTTCTTCTGAAAGATAGTAGAATATCCTTCCATCAGGCAGATGATTTTACCACAAACAGGAAAGGAATGGTGTTAAACAAGGAATTATCAAAATACGCTATTTGCAAAATCTACAACTTCCTCTCAGGTGTCCAAGAAGATATAAATGAGCTCACTAGGAGAATTACGAAGGGAGAAACAAGTTAGCAAGATTGCCAACTTACTCTGCTTCTCTAGATCACCACACTCTGCCTTAACCAAAGTACAGAACTTCTCTTCATTTTTGTCCTCTTGCATTATGTGAAGAAAGGCAGTCTTGCAATACCTCTCATTATAAAATTCAATTTCATGAGGCAGGCAGCCGAGGGAAGCTTATGAATAACAAGGAGAAGAAGAAAGGAGAAATGGATGGGAAAGGGAGTAATTTTCCTGGGATTGAAAGATAATTCAAAATGCAACCAATCAATAAAACAGAGATAGAATCTGAGCAAGGAAGAACTGCTAGAGAGAACAAACAAATATCTGCCCCTTGGTTTTCTTAGGGAGGAATTCCACAGTGAAATCGAGAATGGAAAACTAGAGAATTTTGGAAAGCACTTGTAGTACTGTATATTAAAACCAACATCTGCTTCTTGCTTATTTTCTTTCACTTGAATACTAATATTGGAAGCATGTTGCTGAGGGTTTTCTGTTAACATAATTTATTGTCATTTCTACTCTTTGAGTTTATTATGCATGCTTATTTCTCACATAGATATACATACATACACACGCATACAGAACTGTGTCCAGTATTGTCAAAAATAGTATATTTTTCATTTTTCTTAAAGAAATTTTGAAGGTTATATTGCATAATTTGTTTTTGTTTTAATAGTGTTTGTTTATAAAGAAAAAAAAAGTGTCCATGAGAGGAGAGAAAAGAGAGGAGGGAGAAAGGAAAGGAAGAGGGTTAGAAATTTTACTCCATTATACAATTTACTGAAATTATATCAGAATCAAAGCAAAAATGATCACAAATTATGGGATAATATTAATGATAGAAGCAATAATAATAACTTTACTTATACTTTATTTTTAAATACCTTAGAAATAGTAATATCAAAATAACTGTCAGATAGGCACAACAGTCTCTGTGTCAGAGACAGAATCTGAAATAAGCTTTTCCAAAAGTGCCTGGCACTTTAATCATCATATTAACAAAGATCTTTAAGGAAAATACTCTCTTGAAGCAGTACTCCAGTGATAGAGAGTTAGAGGATTATGGCTTAGATCATCGATTACTTTGAAGGTAAAAAGTCTGAAAAAGCAGTAGAGTTGGTACTGGGGCCAAGCAAGAAAGAAGGCCATTCATAGCATAAATTTGGGTAAATATATGTGCAATGTGCATGGCCTCATTATTGTTGTTTGTTATTGATAATACTAATATTTGTATATTATTATTGTCATAATCGTGCTTAATTCTGTAGAGTGGGTTCAAAGTTTCTTGTAGGTAATAATGTTTATGGCACAGAAGTAGGAGTTAAAACTAATTTAAAAAACAAACAAACAAACAAAAACATTGTCTAGGGTCTCAATTGCTGTTTTGATGTCTAGAGTCATAAAATCATAGATTTAGAACTTGGAAGCATCTTGAATTTTATCGTCTACAAAACTCTCCATTACACGTTTTGGGGTGGTTGTTAATTACTCTGTGACAAGGAGGGAGACACCCAGGTAAAATCTGAGAGGGGCGGTTCTCGTACATACATACTTCTTTATGCTTCAGATAGGTGTACATACACTGTGCATGTGTGTATAAGTGCAGATGTATATTTTTGGATAGGGTGGAGGTATGTAAGCATGTGCCTTTGTTCATCAAGTGTGTGCATTTTATACATCTTATGTTTTCATATGAACATAGATACACGACTATATGGACATGTATGGGCCATATATGTACGAGTATGTACGTGTCATGTATGTATGCTTATGACTATGTACAATCTATAAATTATAATCTATGAAGGTAATATGTTGTGTGTACACATTGCCTTTTCTGCAATGTAGTTTCCATAATGAATAAGTGTATGTTTGTCTGTGCATATATTTGATTTGGTGCATGTGTGAATGTGTGTGAGCTCCCATAAGCATCTGTAAGTGTATGTGTGTGTATGTGTGTGTAACTGGGGTTTGTGTGCATTTCTACATGGACACCCTGCATGGATGTGCTCCTGTGTTTGTGTAACTATTTATGTCCCTGTATATGTTGTGCATGTTTACCTCTGCACAGCCTTCAAAGGTCCAAAGGCAACACCAATTATACCGTGTGCACGTATATATTATTATATGTACATGAATATGCACGTATGCACACACATGCCCAAAGGATATGCCTGTTTGCCTGTGTGCAAGCAATTATTAAATCATGCACTTTTGTATCTATGTGTGTGCCTGTACTTGAATGATTGTGTACATGTGTGCATGGAAGCACGTGTGCAGCCGTATATGTAGCCACCCTACATGATATACATTTATGGATGTACATGTGTTTACAGTGCTAGTACATCATGGTGGGGCTACATGTCTATAAGTACTGGGCACATGCATGTGTGTGCATACATGAATAGAGTCACTCACTTAGATATTTGCCCTACATATTTGTATGGCTGTACATGAGAATACATGTAAATCCTGCATTTGTTTGACTCTATACTGAGCATATACATGTGTATCATGTATGTTCGTGCATGTATGTGTATTTGAGGGTATGGGTGCGTATTTTCCATATGTCTTTCCATGTGTACATGCATGTGCTTGCATCAATCCATGAGTGTGGATGCATATACACACTTAAATATATACACTGTAGAGATACAGAAATATATACTTGTAAATTTGTATATTTTATAATATTCTTTTTATAAATATCATGTACACATTTCTGTACTTGCAGCGTAAATATTCACATGAGTGAATTTGTGAGCATATCAGTAGGTGTCCATTCCTTACATGTGTGTATGCACATGCACTTCATGCACATATGTGCATATTTGCATACACATCTGCACAGTATATTTTTATCATGGATGCATGCCTAGGAATTTTATATTTATACATTGGTCCATTTTCATGTGTTCATGCGCATTCATGTGTTCAGTCCTTTACATGTGTGTGGGTATAGTACAATATATACATTCAGTTAGGCTTGTGTTTGTACATGTCTTTGAGCATTTACATGTATGTTTGTGTATGCAAGAATGTACATACATGGACTTATAGGTATGTGTGCCTCACATGTGTGAGCATGGTACACTTTGTGTGTACATGTGTACTTATGAGTAAACCTGAATCCCAAGAAGGTGGGTGGCTTTTTCCCTAGGCAGAAAACAAAGAAGCTGCTCCAGGAATATTCCCCAGCATTTATGAATCTACTTTACAGTTTGAGAAGCACTTTGCACACATATGTTAGTGGCTCCTTACAGCCATGCTGCTAGATGCACATTCCTGGAATTTTCATTTCCACTTTCATCCATAAGGAGCCAGAGGTTCTCCAAAGCTAAAGACCTTACCTCTGGCCTCAAACTATTAGGCATCAGGGATGGAATTTGAACTCAGATCTTCCTGGAGTCATATACAGTCTAATATCCATGTATGCTTTCAAGATAAGTCACATCACGTCAAATAGAAAGAGGTCATTGTGTTTTGAGGTCCAAAATTCTATGGACCCATATTTGTTGTCGTTATTTGTCGACCATTATTAGTGGCTTAGATTTTAGCCAAATACTAGCACTGCTGAGAGAAGTTCTCATTCTTTTCCCTCCTGTTGACACTGAGAGGGGTCCAGTCTCAAATGACTGGTCTGGAGTGAGCAAAATGTCTATATCTACTGTCACAGATTGGGTGAAACTAAGCAAAAAGCCAAGCAAGCATGCATTGTGAAAAGCCTTAGATGGAATTCTGAGGAAACCAAGAGAAAGGACAGCTGTTGTGAGGAGAGAATTCTGGGAAGAGGTGGAGCTGTCCAGCGGCTCCACGAAGATTCCTAGTGGGCAGGACACTCAGAGAGGGGAACCAAGGACTGAGTGAAAAATGGGTTAAGGACTAATCGAAAGAGAATAAAGCCTGGCAGACAAAGAAAGTTCTGGCACAAGGTAGTCAGACAGTGAATAAGCTCTGGTGGTCAAGAGCTTCCATGGTTAGGAGCTCTGATGGTCAAGAGCTTCCATGGTTAGGAGCTTTCCCCTCAGCTGCCATATAGCTACTTTTATTGGGGTTACAACAGTATAGGGGAAAGGGAGGGCCAAGTGGTCTGATACACTGGCACTAAGAGGTAATCACCAGGAGATACAAACTGTTGGAATCTAAGACAATACCCAGATTAGTTCAATATAGCCTAATGTATCTAGGGATGTTTGATACATATGTTAGTTGATTATTTTAGGTAAAATAAGGAGACTGAGATACTAACAGATCAGTCTTCTGGAGTGTAGCCTTAGGGAAGGGCTAGGAATTTGACAAAGTTTAGGTTCAATTTTACTCAAGGTGACAGAAATCAATCATAAGCAATACATGAGCCAGTTTTTGAGCACCCCTAAACTAATATCAAGATTAATATATACCTGGATTGCTACATGAGGAAACCAACAGTTACTCTTGGCTCTCGGGACCTTTGGGAAAGGCAGGGAGGTGGGATGCTGTGTCTTTGTGGGACTTTGAACATTTCAAAGGGAAAAATCTGCGATTTTACCAGACCATCAGCTGCCATGGCCAATCTAACTGAATCTACATTTGTCTGTGAACATCTGAGAAGACAATTTTGTAGGTTCCTGAGTTGACTAAGGAGCCTGGGACTCCAGTGGGAGGGAGCTGGCCCGGTAGGGCTAAATAATCTTGCTTGAGTGTGATGTTACATTCCTTCTCTAGCCATTTGTGATCTTTTAGGATAGGAATTTTACTGGGGCCTGAGACAGTTAATTGTGACTAAAAAGCTACAGAAATCCAGTCACTGCTCAGCCCTGGGAATAGACCATATTGCTCTGCCCTCATCCTCTTCCCTGAAATCCCTTCCATTAATCCCCAAATACTCTGTTACTGAATAAACCCTTGTTCAATTATTTTAAGAGTTTGAATAGTGACTTCTAGGAGGAAGGCATCATTTGGGGCTAGCAGGGTGGAAGGAGCACAACACTCCATATTGGTGGGCAGCCTGTGTAGGGTAGGGGAGACTTGTCCCCAAATAACCTGGCTCTGGGTAATTGAGGGGGGCTATTTGCATCTCATCTAGCTCCCAACATCTCCCTCTATCCTCTCCACCCTGGCACATCCATTTTGGGGAACTACCTCATGAGTTACAGCCCCAAGAGTCCTCGAGCAAGGAGGGGTGGTGCAAGTAACTTTAGTCCACATCCATTCAGCCAAAGGGGGTTACCAGAGCACACCACATCTATCTGATACTCCACCCCCCCACCCCCACATCCCCCACCCCCACTTATTACAGAGTGGCTAGCCAATCCGTTACACTATCCATGTGTCCCTTCACTCCTGACATGCTTCAGGTCTGAACACTCAGGCCAGATAGAGTATAGTAGTATAACATGCACAAATACAGAGAGTGCTTAAGATGCACTGACAGGTAGTAGTGTGCAAAATCTAAAAAGAAACATCCAAGTTCAAATCCTGTTTTTAACCTTCTATTGTCTAACTACAAATAATTTTCACAAATCAGAGTTACATTTTATTCTCAGTAGGGTATGTAGGTTAAGGCAGTTATCTCTGAAAACTGAGAAATTACAACCCTGGAAGACACCATATTATTGTCCAATGATATCTGAGTAATTTTTATATGTTTGGGCTTTCAGAACATAAAATAGTAAAAAAGCAAAATGGACATAAGCTTATTTGTAAATAAATTTCAATGTAATCCTACTATTGTTAATATAACAATTAATTTTAATACTGAGCCCAATTCATTGTCATTTATAAAATCTATCTATCTACTGTTATATTTGGGGATCTGTAAAATGCCAGGGGTCTGTGGTAGTCAAGTCTCACTAATCTTTTGGTTTATTGAGAGCACACACTCAGGCTCTTAAACAGGCTAGAGTGAAAGGAGGGGCACAATCTTGCTGAGTGCTCCTTTACTCCCCCTCCTCCCACCAAGTAGTTAGAAAATTGGTTACAATATGGAGGTTGATCTGTTATCTCCTGTATTCAGTCTGGAAACTAGGAAGGACAAAACTCCTAAAGATGATAACTTTCTCTAAACTACTTCCCCACAGGTTTGAGTAGGAGAGAATAGGAGAAGCTTGAAGTCTTTAAGCTTTAAGGCTCTGAGGAAAGGTCTTACTTTTGGGCTACAAGGAAGGAGGAACTGAGCTTGAGGAAGTTGTGAGTATTTCCCTAAATATAGCCAGACACTGTACCCAGTTGATTAAAGGTTTAATGATATGTGGGGAAGGGAAGGAAGGGAGATCAAATAAGGATAGATAAGGTCTGGGAAGCCCTAAAAACTGTTATGTCCAAGCAGACCCCCCCCAAAGGGGAAAGGTAACTTGATTTTGCTAATTAGCTCTCTAAACCTATAAATAATCTTCTCTTATTCAAATCAAGGTAAAGCAGGTTGGCAGCTGGGAACTAAAATGGCTTTGTTCAGATTCAAGCCTCTAGCCCAGGGGTTGGCAACCTTTTTGGCTGTGAGAGCCATAAAAGCCACATTTTTTAAAATGTAATTTCGTGAGAGCCGTACAGTGTGCGCTCCTGTAACAGTGCCTGAAAAAAATTTGACTTTATGGCTCCTACAGAAAGAGCCATATCGGGCCCTCAAAAGAGCCAGATATGTCTCGAGAGCCAAATGTTGCTGACCCCTGCTCTAGCCCCTCAAGAGCAAACCCAGGTCCTAGGACACAGCAAACAGAGTGACCTGCTTACTCCAAACCCAGGACTCAACTCACTTTAACTGCCCCCTCTCTCAGAGTTGGGGGGGGAGGAAGGGGAGGGATATGGAATTCTGAGCTTTGGCCTGAACCCCTATCTCTGTAGCTAGAATTCCTCTCTACAATCTCAATCTCACACTCACTCACTCACTCACTCACTATCCATCTATCTATCTATCTAATCTGTAATGATAATAAAAGATGAGTAATTTGACTTTATATTAGGACAATTAAGTGGCACGATTGTTGGGCCTAGAGAGAGGAAGATCTGAGTTCAAAACTGGCCTCAAACACTTACTGATTATGAGACCTTCAGAAAGTTGCTTAATCTTTGCATGCCTCAGTTCCTCAACTGTAAAATGAGAATAACAGTACTTTCTTTGGTGTTGTTGTAAAGACAAAATTATGTATTTGTGAAGTGCTTAGCATAGTGCTTGGCACATAGTATGGTCACTTAGGTTCTCTTCCTAATGCTCTACATAGGAATGTCCCAGCAACATGCACTTTGTACTCACTTATTTTTTACCCTAGTATATATAATTCAAATATCCCTTTTTACATTGAAGTTTAATTCACTCAAAATGTTTTGTAGTATTATAGTATACCAGGTAAATAGCCAAAGGTCATTCACAGACAGAAGTATTGGAAAACTTTCCACTATTAAGAAATTATTTTATTTGGATCACATACAGGACATTTTCTTGATACCAGGAAACTCCTTAGATCAATATAGACCACAGTACTTTACAACTTTTTCTAATCTTCAATCACTAGTTACTTCCTAAAATGCATGTCATCTCACAGAATTTTTAATCATGTGAAAGAATTAATCTAATTTGAGGGTGTATTTCATTTCTGCATTTTGTTTAGTTTAATCAAAATTGTAAAACTAATCAAATGAACTTTAAAATAAATTGATTTTTTGGCATTTTCATGTTATTTGGATTACTATTAAAATATATTACATAGTAGAAGATTACCCGCAAAATTCTAGCTGTCATCCTTATCTTGTTTTTCTTTCACAGCTAAACTCATACGTCTCTTCTCACTAATTTATTAACTCTTTGCAATGTGATTTTGAACTTATCAATCAATTGAAACTACTTTCTCCAAAGTGATGAGTAATCTCTTAATTGCCAAATTTAATGTCTCTTCTTTACATCTTTCTTTTCCTTTCAATAGCCCTTGGTAGTGTTGACCATCATCTCCCTATGGATATTCCTTCCTCTCTGGGTTTTCATTAAATTGCTATTTTGGTTTCCCTTTACTTTATTAACTACTCTAAGTCTCCTTAAAATGATAATTATGCCATGTTCATTCACTATTGGTGAGGTGCAAGGATCTTTTATGGACTCTATTCTTTCATTATATTCTCTCACTTGGTGATTTCATTGGATTCCGTATGAAGATGACTCAGAGCTATACATAAAATACTGGTCACTGTCCAGCACTCCAATTCCACATCTCAGATTAGTTGTTAGACATTTCATACTAGATCTATTTCAGTAGCATCGAATTCAACATATTCAAAGTGGAACTCATTTCCCAAACACCAATCTATGCTTCTGAACTTCCCTATTACTATGCAGGAAATAGACCTCATTCAGGTCATCCAGGTTTACAACCTTAGTGTCACTCTTTGCTATTTATGGTCATTCACCCATGTATCCATGAATTGTCAAATCCTTTTAAGCTGAAAAAATATTGCACTGTCCTCTTTTCTCTATTCACATGGTAATCACATTAGTTTATGTCTCTTACAAAGATGATTTCAATAACTTGATTCACCTTCCTGCCTCACTGAAGTATCTCTCCCCTACAAGCTGTCCTCTTTATGGATGCCAAAGAAATTTCCCTAAAGTCCAAGCTTAGCCTTAATACTAGTTATCTTCTATTCCACAAAAGGCATTCCCATCCCACATCTGCATCTTTTGTAAAATATTATTCCTTTCATAACAATTCAAAAACATTTAAATTATACCTTTCCTGATTTTTCTCAACTATTATGACATTCCTCCTCAAAAATCTATTAATGTCAATTTAAAATTCATCTCTATGAATGTTGTTTCTGCTAGTGATAGGTCATATTTTTGAAGGAAAAAAAGTTTTAGTTTTTCTTTGGCATGTGCCTGGTAGAAAATAAAGACAATTAAAAATGTCTACTGATTGACTGGTGTCATAAATGTGGACAGATCATTCTCATAATGATTTTATAATGGTGGCAAGACAAGAACATGGATGGAAGATGCCACTACTGTTTTAATAAGCATGATCCTTACCAGCTTTCATTAGACTTTTCTATAGCTTTTCTCTTTCTAAGTCTTAACTACTTACAGAATATATATAGGGATTCTTTCAAATATATAATTTTTGATATTATATGGAATTTTCCATGCATGTTCTTTCAATGAGAATTGGTGTGGTGAAGAGAGTGAGAACTGAACTAGAGGATCTTTCTGGCACCTTTCACTTCTAATAATCTATGTATCTTGGCTTCTAGCTGTTATAACATCTCTGTTCCCTCTCTTTTTCTCCAAGACCTAGCTCTATATTCCATTTCCCCCCTATCTTTTCTGTTCATTTCCCCCCCTTCCCCTTGCAAGCATCACATTGATAAGTGATGTGGTAAATTTGCTACCAAAGTATATTCCTTTCTTTGACAGAGTCAAATTATAGAATATTTACCAGATTTATTAATAAATGATATCCATGCTTTTTTTGGTGAATGGGACTGTTTCCATTCAATACTCTCTTTGATGATTCATGGCTTCCTCATAACCTAATGCCACTATATTTATATCCTTCATTCCCTCATTTTGTTGAATTTTCATGAACTCTATTCTGTTCATGTTATCAACTCCTCCAGCACCTTTTTCCTAGTAGCTAATTAATGATCTGATTTCTATAGTTAGTGACTTGACTATAAATCCCTAGGGGTGGTTGTACAGTCTATTTCCCTAGAAATTAATAAGAATATAGGATATCTATTCATCTCTGTAGGAAGCTGGACAGAGTCCAACATCCTGGGGAATAATAGAATCAATCTTAGCTTTAAAATGAGGAGGTTGTATGGTTTTTGAGACTGAAGATTTGGATTCAAATTCTAGCTTTTATTATTTTACTTTGAGAAAATTGCTAAGAAGTTAGAGGTAGATGACTCTGAAGTTCTTTCCAGCACTAGAATTATGTTTTGTGAATCTTAATTATTCTGACCTCTGACTTTCAATTATTGTTCAATTATTTCATTTATATTCAACTTTTCAGGACCTTTGAGTTTTCTTAATAAAGATACAAAAGGGGTTTGCCACTGTCCTTCTCTAGTTCATTTTATATATGAAGAAATTCAGGAGTTAAAGGATCAAATGACTTGCCCAAAGTCACATGGCTAGTAAATGTCTGAAGTAAGATTTGAATTTAATTCTTCCTGACTCCAGCCCCAGCACTCAATCCACTGTTTCATTTAGCTGTCCCTCAGTTTCATAATACATAAAATAATCTATCTACACCACTGAAAGATATCTGTTCAGTCATCTTCTTAAGGACTCTAGATAACAAAAAAAAATTACCCCTCAAGAACTCATAAGGCAATCGTTGTTATTGATTATGGGTAGGCAACACAGTAGAGGTAACTAGATGGATCAGTAAATAGAATGCTGGGTCAGGAAAAACTAAGTTCAAATCCTGCCTCAGGCATTTATTAGCTGTGTGACCCTGGGCAAGTCACTTAATCTATTCCTTAATCTACTGAAAAAGGAAATGGGAAACCACTCCAGGATCTTTGTCAAGAAAACTCTATAGACTTTATTGCCATGGTGATCCATGGAATCATGAAGAGTCAAACTTGATTGAACCATTGAATAAGCAGCATAGTAGATGAAGCAAATAACTTAGAGTCATAAAGATCTGATTTCAAATCTTACCTCATAGGCTTACTAGCTATGAAACACTGGGCATGACATTTAGCCTCTCAGTCTCAGGATCCTTATCTGTAAAATGGGAAAAATAATAACACTTACCTTAGAGTGCTTTGGAAACCTTAAATTACTATTAAAAATATATTTCTTTATGTTAGATAATCCTAGTTTTTAGAAAGTCCTTTTAAAATGAGCAAATGCTATTTCTTTGTAATATCCATCTATTGCTTCTCCTTCTGCCCTCTAGAGTGACACAGACTATCTATTCCTTTTTTCACATGACAGCCCTTCAAACACTTGAAGACATTTATCATGATTCCCCTTTTGAGATGTCTCTGCTATATGACTCCAGAGGTCCCTTCCTGTCTATAATTCTTTAATAGTTCTCTACTTTGCTTATGATTCAGAATATACATCAGTATCTATCTCTATCTATCTATCTATCTATCTATCTATCTATCTATCTATCTATCTATCTATCTATCTATCTATCTATCTATCTATCTATCTATCTATCTATCTACACACAAATTTTTCCTTCCCTCTGCCATTTGAATTCTCTAGTTAATAATATGTTTCAGCTGGTAGGAGAAGAATAGAATATCTCACAGCTGTCACCAGTTTTTCTTAAGGCTTTCCTTGGGCACTGTTGTGATGAAGATAAACTGTGAAATATTTCTTCCCTTTGGATATATTTCCTTTTCAAGTGACTAGTGCCCTAGGTCATGTAGTACTCCCCAATGCAATCCTAGATATATATTTTCTTTACCTTGTAGTATCCTATAATCTTGACCAAACACTTTCTCTTTTTTAGGGCTAGCATAAAAATCTTATCAATATTTATTCTGATTTCATAATTGTGATATCTACTATCAAAATTGATTATCAGAGAAAAATATGCTGTCTTTTATTAACTAGAATGAAATTAAGTACAGAATTACAGAGCTAGAATAACACCCAAAATACCATATAGTCTATCCCCTCCTCATATTCCAGATGAAAATAATGAGATTCAAAGAGGTTAAGTGATGTCACCAAGAATACATAGCTTAGCATCAGTGGAATGAGAATTGGGGACTTCTGGAGCCTACTTCTCCTCTGATGAAACGGTAGACTATATTTTTAACAGAAATTCAAGGAGGTCCCCATTTAACCCTTTTGAAGGTATAACTAAACTTCTGCTAACGTATCAACATTTAAAGGGCATGTCAAAAGAACACAACCTATGGTAGGAGAACTTAGAATATAATCTCATAAATGGATTGTGTCCAAGGGCTAGATAGAAAAGGGATTATCAAAGAAGGAAATCAAGTAAGATACAAATTAGATTGTGCATTAATGAATGATAGAGAGAAAGCAAAATGAATCTATTTATTTTTCCTCCTTTTTTTCTGTCAAGCAGAGTGGACTTTGACTTGGTAATAGCCCCAAAACAATGCCAAATACAGCATAGAAAAAAATGTGATAATGAAAGAGTGATTAGCTATCCTTGAGGAATACAAGTTAAAAGTTTGAAGCTGCATTAAGGTTTTTGGAACATACTGTATAAATCAGGGTTATATAAAACCATCAGATAGGATGCCTAAGCCTCTGTTAGGGGAGGTAACAGAAGATTAGGGAAAGATAAAAACACTGATTTCCATAAAAACAAAGAATAGAGTCTGTCAACTATAGAAAAATTGACTTGACTTTTAATGTAAAAATTATATAATGTATCATCAAAGAGATGCTTAAAGGAAATCTTAGTAGTTTATACACATAAGCAGAAGGATGGTGATCAATTATTATCTATTATGGTGTGGATGGATTGGAATATATATAGGTGCAGGGCAATCAAGGAGATCAAATCACAGATCATTTTAAATATCTCAGCTTTATTTTTTTTAATATATTTTTCAATTACATGTAGAAACAATTTTTTGGTAATTGTTTTCTGACATTAGAATTCAGATTTTCCCTCTCACTTCCTTTCCCCTCACCAAAGGGAGTACATAGTCTGATATAGTGTTATAAACTTAAAAAAAAAAACTTGAGGGCTTTATACTAAATTTATAAGCATTCATTAATGAGGAAAGAGTAAGAATGAATAAGGTTCCCAGCCTTTCTAAAGTAAATAGGATCAGATCCCTGATTTCAGTCCAGCTTTGTGGACCCCCACACCAATGCTTGCCAGAGATTGAGAGACAAGATAAGAGCTTGTAGAAAGAGAAATCTGATAGAGAGAGAGAGAGAGAGAGAGAGAGAGAGAGAAAGAGAGAGAGAGAGAGAGACAGAGAGAGAGACAGAGAGACAGAGAGAGAGAGACAGAGACAGAGACAGAGAGAGACAGAGAGAGACAGAGAGAGAGAGACAGAGACAGAGACAGAGATACAGAAAGACAGAGACAGAGACAGAGAGACAGAGAGACAGATCTGGGAAAAGAATGAGAGGAAAAATCACTCAGTTTCTTGGTTTTTCAAACCTAAGGTCCTCCCCACAGATGTTTCCATTGGTCTACGGCTTGCTCTTTGGTTTCCATGGTGCCTTCATGTCATCACATCAGACACATTGACTATGTGACTCTTCTGTCCATCCACTGGGATGTATCTTTTTTGGAACTGGACTGGGTTGGAGGTCCCCCTCCCCCAGATATTTACTTCACACAATTGAGTTATACCTGTACTTTGATGGATTATATATTTCCATATTGCTCATGTCATGATAGAAGACATATATCATACAAACAATAAAAATCTCATGAAGGAAATAAAGTGAAAGATTCATTCTTTGATCTGCACTCAGACTCCAACTGTTCCTTCTTTGGTTCTTTATAACATTTTCAACATGAGTCCCTTATGGTTATCATGGAGATTTGCTTTGTTGATATTGGTTTAGTCTTTCACAGTTGGTAATTATATAATATTTCTGTTTTTGTAGACCCTTTAAATTTAAGCCATCATGAGTTACTATGGTCTAGTTCCTGAAGCCTTATAAATCACTATCTTTCTGAATCTACTGGCTTTCATCTTATTAAAAATAAGGCAATGAAGAAAACTGCTTAGAAGGGCAAACCAATTGACACTCTCCATAAAGTATTATTGTTGTTTCTTGGTCTTGTCCCAGAGGGATAATTAAATCCAAGTTACACTAATTCTTGTCATACCAATGGCATAAACTAAAAGAAAGATCAATCTAAAGAAACAATTATTTGCTATTTTATTTTTTAAGAGACACTGATGGAATAGAAGCCAGTTTGTAAAAGAAAATTATCTTTTCCTTTTGTTTCTAATTATCTTTTTTTCTCATCTATTTTATCATAAGGAATTTGCCTTTCATGAAGACAGAAGAATTCATCACATTCCTTCCTTCTCCTCACTATTTTTGATGGTAGAATGATGTAAATAATTTACATGCAAAATTCATGAGTTTCATTTTCTTCTCATGTCATAGGAGTGGGCTGAGAAAGATTTAAGACAATATTATTTGACATTGATCAAGCGCATACCCTTATTAACCTGATGGGTTATAGAATGACCAAGTGAGTCTTTGAGATTTTGATTATATCTTCCAATGAAGAGAATGGAATTTTTTCATTATTTCTTACACCATTAGATTCATTATTTCTGCCACAATTATTTATATTTTTTTCAATGAACATACTATTATAGAAGGATTTGTCTCCTTTTCTTTAAAAAAGAGGTTTTTTTTCCTTGTTTTTGGAGAGAGCAGAACTAGGATGGGAGAGGGGAGGAGTAAGATCCTCCCACTATATTCTTTTCTGCCTATCCAACATTTATTAATAACTACCTCGAAGCAGAATCATCCATGAGTTACATAAGCTCTATTGTTATGTAAGAGGAGAATTCTTATATGATGCTTAATGCTTGGCTCTAGTCTTGGAGACACAATGGCATAGTCTCTCAATCATGTGGAAGGTAAATAGAGGGAGGTCACATGCTCCAACTCACAAGAGTTTCTATACTTAAGAGATTCTGGAGTGATGTGATCCTAGAATCTTTCCCTCCAACAAAAGAAGGAAAGATTTCTAAATCAGTGCCAGTCTTTCGGGTTTCCAGAAACAACTCAAAAATTCAAGAATTCAGAAGAGTGGTATTGAGAAAAAGAGAATTTCTTGAACTCTTGCTCAGAGAAGAGACACAAACAAGTTACCCCTGGTATTACAGAGAATAGCAAAAGAAATTCTAAAGCCATGACCTGGAAAAATGAGGTGTCTAGATTTTGTCTATCTCTTAATGAGAAATCCAGTGAGGGTAAGGCTTAACTATTTTCCCTAAGAAGGAGTCATGGCCCTCCTTTATGGTGTTGTGTGATTACTAAATACAACTCACTAAGCTGAAAGCCTATATGATTCTCTGAGATAAAGGGGAACTCACTGAAGGAAAAGGAACTGATAGTCCAGGTTTTTTTTTTAATACCTTTGAAGGGACACTAAACAATAAGGTGGCGTTATGAAACCAGACTACTCAATATATTCTGGAAAGTTGGACTTGATAGAGTTCATGGTTTACTTATATATCAAAAATAAGTTTGGTTCCTATCCTAGGGAAATGAAATCTATAAAGTGATACTAAAATATCAAAGGACTCTATGACCAGCAAGATATGTTTGAAAGATCAAATGTCTTACATTCAAATCCAACCTTTGACTCTTACTATTTTGTTTGCCCTTGAGTAAGTTACCTAGACTTTCTGGACTTCAATTTTCTATCTGTAATTTGTAAGATTTAAATTAATATCAATAACACCCAAATTTTTTATAAATTATAGATATATATTGTATATATATGATATAAAATATAAAAAATTATTTTATAAAGCTGAAATAGAAGGAATAAAAAGGAAATAGAATTATAAAAACTTAATTATCTAACAAAAATAAGATCACGTGAGTAATTTCTCCTGCCTGACACAAAGCCAGCTTCCACAGCTGTGATCAGGTGGAAAGAGAGAGAGCTAGGGTCGGGACTACAGAAAACTTATATCCTTCCTACATCAGCATGTAACATAAGAAGGAAAGTGGGATACTGAGAATTGTAGTTCTGGGGTTCAAATTGTAATTACACAACCCCCCTGTGATTCCCATGGGAAACAAGGAGGTAGAAATCTCCCAAATCTACATGGTTAGTTTCTCCATGGAATCAGTACATATATCTACCTTATNATATATATATATATATATATATATATATATATGGCAATAGAAGTGTCTCCCCCTAGTAATGATATATATGCAAGAGAAAAAGGCTTATCCTGCATTGGGAGATGTCCAAAAAAACATCTTAAATGGTGAAATGTGTAGATCTCCCCTGGGCCTGCTTGCAAGGTAAAATAGGGCCAGAGGTCAAAGTGAGGAATAATCTCTTTTAGGAATACCTTGGCAACAAAAGTCACTGTGGCCCAGGTGGAAGGAAATGCTTCTGGCCATCTGGTCAGTTGATCCACTATGACTAGACAAAATTTATACTGTCCAGCCTTTGGTATAGTGATAAAATTAATTTTCAGGTGTTCAAAAGATATGTAAGCCAGAGGATATCCACCAAAAGCTTTGCCTCAAAAGGAGTGCTGATTGAATGCTTGGCAGGTAGGGCAGGATGTACACACTTTAGAGACATACCATATAGTTATGCCAGGGGCTATCCATACTCTTTTAACAGAGTCCAAAATGCCCTCGGTACCACAGTGACCATTTTTGTGAATAGACTGGCAAATTTGGTGATAAAAACTTCTAGGGAGTAGGGATTTTCCTTCAGATGACACCTATGCTCCATTTATCTGTTTGGCCTTAAATTTTAGCTTCCATTTTCCCACTTCCTGTTCATTATAAGAAAGGGATAAATTTAAGTCATCAACAGTTGCCAATGTTAAAATTAACTCAGGCCCTTCTAAGGCCACTATATTTGCAGCAGTATCTGCCCAGTCACATTTCCCCTGGAGACAGGGTCAGAGCCAGCTGTATGGGCAGGGCAACTAAATGCAGCTAGGGCTTCAGGGAGCTAAAGGGCAGAAAGAATCTCATTAATAGTTTCTGCATTTGCTATACATTTTCCAGCTGCTATTAAAAATCCCTTTGAAGCCATAGCATACCCACTGCATGACATATTCTGAATGTATATGTAGAGTCCGTGTAAATTGTTGCCTTCTTATCTTTGGCAATTATTACTCATGTGGTCTTATTTTTGTTAGATAATTAGGTTTTAATTCTATTTCCTTTTTATTTCTATTTCAAGTGAATATTAATAAACTTTATAAAGTTAATACTTGGAGTTATTGATACTTAAATCGTAGTTTAAATCTTATAAAGTAGAGATCAGATGGTTTCAGGTTTTGTCCTTTTAAGACCTTATGATTCAATGACTACAAAAAGTCACCAGAGAAGTAGAAAAAAACTTAATTTATGGGCTTCTGTTAGTTATCTCTACATTTTATGCATTAAAAAGAACTTAGTAAATTCCTATGTTTTTTAAAGATATATTTTCTGTGAAGTAAAATGAAAGTTGTACTATGAACAAGTGATATGCCATTATCTTGAGTCCTTGTATCAGAATTGGCTATATTTTGTCCACATTTATACCTTAATGGAGACCTAGACATTAGCTATATCAGAGCAAATTCTGTATAGGAAAATAATGAGTAAAAGGGAGAAGGAACCTGGAGTTGACTGAAATATTAAATAAAATATATGTAAATTCAAATTTTGGTAAGCCTTGACTGATAGAGGTCTACTAGGCATCAATTTTCCTTCCTTACCTATCACTAGTACAATTAGAGATAGACTCCAATCCAAATCCCCTTAAAAGACAAAATTTCAAAGCCTCTTTGCTTTGGATGGATGCTTGACTTTTCTCCAAATTCACTGACAGATAAGTGCCTGAGAAGTGGTGACAGACTATCATATTTTATATTCAATACACTTCTTTTGTTTTCCTTATTATTTGAGTAAGCAACAATTCCAAAAAGTGCAAAAAATGTAGAGGCTTTACCCAATAACTAAATCCAACTAAATTCCTATTACTCTCTCTGTCACTTGAGATAGATAAAAATGATTCTAATTTTTGTATTTCTAGGAGAAAAGATCTAGAAATTTCCTATCTTCAAAACTTATTGTCACAGGTGGGAGCATCATATAGTCTTCATTTGCTTCCCAAAATAATCTAGAGAAAAGCAACAAAATTTAAGCTATTTGTTTATATTATGCATCAAATCAATCAATCAATAAACAAATATTTTCTCAGTGTCTACCATCTGATAACTTTTGTCTGAAAAATGTATCAGTCTTTAACTTTGTTTGATTGTAATGGAATAGTAGTATTATGATATAACAAATAATCAGCAATGTTTCAGAAAAACCTAAAAAAGACCTCCATAAACTGATGCAGCATGAAGTGAGCAGAATCAGGATAACATTATACATAACAATAGCTTATTGATTTAGCTACTCTCAGCAGCATGACCTGAAATAACCCCAATCTTGTGATGAAAAAGTACCTAGGGAGAAAAAAACTGATGGAGTCTGAGTGCAAATTGAGGTATAATCATTTTTCATTTAATTTTCAACATTTTTAGATGTTTTCATTCACAACATTATGAATTTGAAAATGCATTTCGTGATAGCACACGTATAATGAATAACAAATTATTTACTATTTAATGGAGCAAGAAAGGAAGGTAAAGAGAGAGTATGGAACTCAAAACATCAGGAAATGAACACCATGAAGTTTTACATGTAATCAGGAAAAAAAGAAAACATTACTATAGTGTGCAAAAAAAAATCGATCCCTAACTATTAGGAACTAAAATTCTATTGAAAGAGATATCATTTGTACATATAGAATTATGTATAGAATATAACGAAAATTAATCCAAGGAATTTGGGAAATGAAGTCACTGCCAATTAACACAACATGTAAAGACTCCATGTAGAAGGTAGTTCTTGAGCTGAGTCATGAAAAGAAACTAAGAATTTTAGGAGATATAGTTGAGACAGATGTGTATTCCAAGCAAAAGACATGGCAAGTACAAAAGCTCAAATATAAAAACAAATGTTTGTTTGTGTGTGTGTGTAAAGAGCAGCTAGTCAGTATAGATAGTTCTTTGAGGCTGACTCCTTGCTTCTCTATCAGAGGTTTAAATTCTATGTCATTTAGTGATTGGGGCTCTAGGATATTCTCCCTTTTTTTCTCAGGATTTAAGTGCCTGGCTCATGTTCTACCTTTTTACTCTAACATTTAGCCTCATATTAAATATTTTAATATATATATTGCTGTTTCCTCAAATACCATGGGAAGCAGCTAGGTGACACAGTGGATAGAGTGCTGAGCCTGAAGTCAGGAACAATCCTCTTTCTGAGTTTAAATTTGGCCTCATACACTTACTACCTATGTGATCCTGGGCAAGTCTCTTCACCCTATTTGCATAAGTTTCCTCATCTATAAAATGAGCTGGAGAAAGAAATAACTAAATACTAGTCTAGTATCTTTGCCAAGAAAACCTCCAATTGAGTCATGAATAGTCAGAAATGACTGAAAAATACTGAACAACAAAATCTTAAATAGGATCTAACTGCTCGATGACAATTCTTTTATTCTTACATTATTGAAACTATTATATTCCTCCCAATGAACATAAGCACTTTATATTTGTCACTACCAACCCAGCAAAGAACCTTGACTACTTTACTGAAATAAAGACAATACATTGTGAGCTCTTTCTCCTCCTCTCAACTTTATAACCCTTTATCCAAATCTCTATTGTCTTTCCTTTTGTTTCTCTTTCTGAAGAAAAGTCCCTTCTCTTTCAAAATAAACCATTCTTCTTTTTTCTAACCCCCATTCATCTCAAGTCATATCTACCTATTCTCCCTTAGATGTTTCTTGTTATCACTTTCTTTTTTTTAAATTTTAATTCCTCTTTAATCATTCTAACATTCCATGAGGCCAACAAATATGTCCTGTTAATAAGTATTTATTGAATATAAATAAAAGAAGTCAATTGACTTTTCCCATTATATTATATTGGGGAAGGGAAGTCATTGTTCCTACTCCTAACCTTTGAGTAACTGATATGCTTTGTGGTCATTATACAGACATTTCATTTCCCTTTACATAATATAATTTCTTTAGAATTATAAATCTAGAGCTGGAAGGAACATCAGGAGCTTTCCTCTTTTCTTTATAGGTGAAGAAACTGATGCCCATCAAAGTTACACAAGTACAAAGAGATGGCATTTGAAATCACATACATTTGAAAGCAAGTACCACAATATTTCACACTGCCTCCAAGAGTGGAGAGCCATCCAATGAATGATTTCTTTCTTTTTTATTGTTAATGAATTAGCTGGCGTTGTAAGTCATTCATTAAAGCAGCTGAACTTGACTATTCCTTTCACTGTTTTAGTGATGGGAAGAACAATTAGACAGGTGTCCTAAGACTATTAATATCATGATAATAATTTTGTGACCATAGATCATTCCTTAGACCTTTTGCTTTCTGCTTGAATAATCTTAGAACACTCATAGCAGCATGGTGATTATAAATAAATCGTCCAAATATGAAATATCTAATTCCAATAAAAGGACAAAAGACAATACAAATGTTTCTAAAATGTCATGTTAAAAAATCAGAAACCCATTATTTTCTTACTTTTTGAGATTTATTTTGCTTAGCCTGATGTTTCTGTCTAAGAGTCAGTTTAAAATTTGCATTTGATTGAGAGTGGTCCTCTTCTGAATTGCAGTTCTTAGCAGAATGCCAGCTCTCACTAAATATTGCACAAGAACACTGTAATGTGCTAAATAGTTTGTAGGAATGTGAAAGAATTTGGCAGGGTCAAATGAAATTGAAAATTGAGTAATGGATCATAGAAGACATAAAGAACAATCGTGTAGCTTACATGGTACAAGTTGCACATTCTGAAAAGCTATCGTTGAAAACAAACATGCTAGTCCCACATCAAAATTCCATTTCATAATGATGCCACTGAACATCATATCCTCAGTGCCCAGAATGTGAAGAATTCATTTCATACTCAGATCCACAGAATCCCTAGTTTCCTTCAAGTCCCAACTCATATGCCATCACTTATGGGAAGCTTTTCATGGTTCCCTCAGTTTTCAGTGCTCTCACCCCTCTGAAAATATTTGTGGTGCAGTCTTTGGGATTATTATCCCAAATGCACAATCATAACAGCAAGATGAGCATGATTATTTTATCCAAAGGATTCTAGAGGATTCTTAGAGGTTAGAAGGAGTTTTCTGTTATTACTTGTCATGAATTCCTACTAGTGTGCTTTACCTAGGGATAATTAGTTCAAATATTAATTAGCCAGCTTGACAATTATCTGTCTCTCTTGTCTCTTTTGTCTATCTCTGTCTTTCTATGTCACTTTCCTTTCTTACGAGTCTTAAGATGATGCTGGATTGGGGTTAGGAAGACTTGAATTCAAATTCTACCTCATCTGCATACTAGCCCTGTGATGCTGAATGAGTCATTTAATTCTTCAGCCCCTACTTTTGCATTTTAAAATTTGGTTGGTAATGGCATCCAAATTACATGGTTGTTGTAAGGACTAAATGATATGCCACAAAAATGTTTTGTGAACCTTAAAGCACTATATTATTGCCAACTCTTATTATCATTATCATTATAGGTCCCCATTCACATCTCCAAATTGTCTCATTTCGGAAGTTCAACACTCACCTCTCTGTCATTTCCTCCTCTTTATGATTTTTTTCTTAAGAGATATCATTCACTCTCATGGCTTCAAATATCATCTGCATATATATTACTCTCAAATTTATATCTCTAGTTCTAACTTATTCCCCAAGCTATAATCTTTATTTCCAACAGTTTATTGAATGTTTCCACTTCGGTACCCTAATAGCACTTTAAAATTACTGCATCAGACACATAACTCATTGTTTATTCCCCCAAACCAATCCTCTCAGCTTCTCTCATTTCTAACAATAATATCTTCATTCTTCCTATCTCTGAAGTTCAAAATCTTGATATGATTGAATTCTTCTCTTAATCCTAAAATAATAAAAAATACACCACCAATTAGTGTTTCTTTGCATTTTGGAATTTCATAAAGATCCCATAATTTCATAGCTGAAAGGGTTATCAAAGGGCATATAGCCTATCCCATATTCAAAAGGAATCCTCAGGGTAACATGAGTAGTTTTTCAATTTTTCTTGAAGGCTGCAATGGGAACATGCCCCTTTCTAAAAAAATGACCAAGCACTGGGGATATGAAGTCAATAGAATAGTCTCAAGAAGCCCATTTTCTACTGAGCATACAATAGGTATACATATCACTTTATAAGAACTATACCTAAAAGAATACAAAGTAATTTAAAGAATGAGAGAGCTTTAACAATTGAGGAGGTCAAGAAAATGCTACATTATATTAACAGTCTCAGAACTATTTTGAACAGAACACCATTGAAAAAGATGGGAATTGGCTCATGATATGAATGAGACTGTTGTACTACTACTCATCAGCATACTATTGAATTTACCCCAAAGAAGTTTTTAGTGAAACTACAGAAAATAAATGTTTATCCCAATGCTTTTATTCAAATATGAAATGTATGTTATAGTTGGCAGAATATTAAGTATTAAAAAAACAAACATGACTTCAGAATTTTGGATTGTAGGATATCATCTTGTCCAATCAACCAATCAAGGAAAATGTATTAAGCACCTACTATGTCAGGCTAAGTAATAGAGATTGAAACAAAAAAGACACAAAGGACATCCCCTATCCTCAAGGAGCTTCAATGCAATAAAGAAAGGTGTTCATCACTTCACTATTGTGACATAATAAATGAAGTAACAAAGAAACATTATTCTCATTTTACATATAATAAAGGAGAAGAACCAGGAGAACAGTGTATACAGAGACTGATACACTGTGGTACAATTGAACATAATGGATTTCTCTACTAGCAATAATGCAATGATCCAAGATAATTCTGAGGGACTTATGAGAAAGAAAGCTATCCACATTCAGAGGAAGAATTGTTGGAGTAGAAACACAGAAGAAAAATTACTGCTTGAACACATGGGTTGATGGGGATATTATTGGGGACGTAGATGCTAAAAAATCACCCTAGTGCAACTATCAATAATATGGAAATAGGTATTGATCAATGATATATGTAAAACCTAGTGGAATTGCGTGTCAGCTACAGGGAGGGGGGGGTTGGGGAGAAGAAAAGAACATGAATAATGTAACCATGAGAAAATATTCTAATTAAAAAAAAAACAGAAAATAAAAAAAATGAGATTCAGAGTAGTTATGTGACTTGTTCAGTCTCACATACTCAGGAATTTTCTGAGAAAGAGTTTGAATCCATATCTTTTTTAACTCCACTTTTTAGTATTCTATATTCTCTACCACAATGTATTATAGCAAACACTAGACTCCATGGCAACCATATACTCTCTTGTCATTTCTGCTTTTCAAAGTTCCACCTTCTTTCAAAGTTCAGCTTATTTATCACCTCTTCTAGGTCTTTTTTAGATTTCCCTAAAAGACAATGACTTCTTCAAATTCAGATTTCTTTAAGGTATTTTTTTGGATCTTTCCTTCAGTTTCATTACTTTATAACTTGCTTGACCACCAGGTAAAGGGGCTCCAAATTAAACTTTTTCTTATTCACCCCCAAAAATTAGACCTTGAAAATCATATGGTCAGCCTTGCAAATAGGTACTTGTAATTAGATAAATATTCTCTATCTTTTTCAGAGAATAGTCCATCTTTAGCCTCATTAGTCTCACTCTTAAATGCATTCTAATTAGAATGGATTTACCCAGGCAAAATAGCTATAAGCTCCTTACAACTATAAAGTCCAACTCCTCTCCATTATATTTCACCTAGTCTTAGGCATATGATTAAAAAGAGTTACCATCCAAGGAACCAGACAACTTTACATAACCAAAAACAGTATTTAATTGTTTGTCCAGATATCAATAAATTGCTTTCAGAACCAATTTTAGAATGAAGATCTTAAAGTCTTATAAGAGATAAAAGGGCAAACCTTGTCAATTTAAATTGCCATCTAAACTTTTATGTCCATCTATGTCCTTGACCTTCTCTGTCTTTCCTCATATTCAAATTCCACCTGGCCAAGAACTATAAATATAAGAAAGGCACCTAAAAGAAAAAGTAAATATAGTATTGGATGTGGAGTTAAGAAGTTCTGAATTTAAAATCTCTCTCACTCATGCTCTTATATTTACATCCCTCTGATAAAAGGGAAGATTTTTGAGTGCAAGCAGTATAATTATTTACTTCGTTTTGAATCATGGCACCCTACAAATAACAGGTATTATATAACTATTGATTGAATAAATTAACAAATGAAACAATATATCTACATGAGGAAATTATTAGTCTATGAATTTGTTTTAACTAAACTTTAAATATTTTGTCTAGATTTTTTCCCAATTATTTAAATCCCTGCTTCATAGTAGTAAAAATACACTGAGATGACTGTTATAGATAAGAATCTATGTGAGGATAACATGATTGCTATTTATTCAAATTTGACAGAGACCCAGGCCTGTTTACTCTATTGTCAAATTATATGATTAGAAAAATACTGCTTAT
Organism: Gracilinanus agilis; assembly: GCF_016433145.1. NCBI lineage: Eukaryota > Metazoa > Chordata > Mammalia > Didelphimorphia > Didelphidae > Gracilinanus > Gracilinanus agilis. The sequence continues at coordinate 222,435,717 of NC_058131.1, read as the reverse complement.
ATTCTGTGTTAGTAAAGAACAGAGGAAGAATGCTGTAGCAGAATAGTGGCTTCTAATTTTCCTTAAATTTGGAGAAAAGAAATGAGTTGAAACTTTTCCATGGCCCATCCAAGAAGCATTTTTAATGAAACCAGTTTTCTGTTCACAGAAGTATTTTTTAACTTTGAGGAAAAATGTCCATCTAATGTTTGACCTTATTTGAAAGTATGTCATATTTATTCTTTTATCAAGGCATCATTGACAGACCCTTTAAATGGGTAAAAACTAATGTCACTCATTCTATAGTTTTATGCACCCAAGAATTGAGGGAGGAGAGGTTAGGAGAAATACACAGGTCAACAACTAAGACTGTCACTAACATAACATTTTATTTTATATTTTATTATTTTATTTTAATTGTTTTAGAATATTTTTTCATGGTTATATGATTCATTTTCTTTCCTTTCTCCCAAACCCCCCTCACCTTCCCCATAGCTGATACACAATTCCATTCAGTTTTACAAGTATCATTGATCAATACCTATTTCCATATTATTGATAGTTGCACTGGGGTAGAAGTTTAGAGTTTACATCTCAAATCATATCCCCATCAAATCATGTGTTCAAGCAATTGGTTTTCTTCTGTGTTTCTACTCCCATAGTTCTTCCTCCAAATGCGGATAGCATTCTTTCTCATAAGTCCCTCAGAATTGTCCTGGATTATTGCATTGCTGCTAGTAGAGAAGTCCATTACATTCAATTGTATCACAGTGTATCTGTCTCTGTGTATAATGTTCTCCTGGTTCTGCTCCTTTCACTCTGCATCAGTTCCTGGAGGTAGTTCCAGTTCACATGGAATTCCTCCAGTTTATTATTCCTTTGAGCACAGTAGTATTCCATCACCAACAGATACCACAATTTGTTCTGCCATTCCCCAATTAAAGGACATTCCCTCATTTTCCTATTTTCTGCCACCATAAAAAGCATGGCTATAAATATTTTTATATGGGTCTTTTTCTCTATGATCTCTTTGGGGTATAAACCCAGCAGTGGAATGGCTGGATCAAAGGGTAGATAGTCTTTTATGGCCCTTTGGGCATAGTTCCAAATTGCCATCCAGAATAGTTGGATCAATTCACAACTCCACCAGCAATGCATTAATGTCCCAATTTTGCCATATCCCCTCCAACATTTATTACTTTCCTTTGCTGTCAACTAACATAATATTTTAGCCAAAAAACTGACAATTGCCAATCACTAAGTCTAGTCAGTCTCCAGTGAAGCAAAATTGAAATATGATTTCAGTCAATATTGATGGGATATATATTTTTTAAACCAAAAAACGAAACTAGTAAAATAATTTGTTTCAAGGGTTACCCTTTTGCACCATTGCTGCTGCTTGACAGATGAAGTGATTGTACGTTCATATAATTATTACATGATTAAGTATCTCGTCTTGTTGTCCTTGGTGGAGAAAAAAAATCCTAAATTCTGAAGTTTATATCACTATTCTGATCATTACTCAGGATGATACAGTCCTGCAAAACATTTTTTTCTTTCTGCCAATGTTCCTAATTCCCTAAATTCTCTGTCACAAAGTTACTACTTGGTCATTGTGTCATTCACTCAGATAAAATATAGACTCCTCTATAATTTAAATTCCAGATTGGGTGAATTGTGTGTGTATTCTATAATTTTTGCTCTATTTGTTTATATCCCAAAGCACCAGTCTTCTAAGTAAGAGGAATCACCTTTTAGCTGGACTGTCATTTTCACTGCTTCAAAGTATCTTTAGCTTCAATGTTGTATATAAATAAATTCCAATTTTTTTAATATGAGGGAAAATGGAATGATATGGCTGTAGGATTTAAATTAATATCCAATGCTCCAAGAATTATATTTTATAGTTTATTAATAATCACTTGAAGTAGAAGGAATAAAAGGGAAATAGAAGTAAAATGAACTAATTATCTAACCAAATTAAGATCCATAGTCTCCTACATCTCACCTCATGCCCCCTCCACTAAACTGATTAGATCAAGAAAGCCAGAGATATAGCTACACAAAGTTTATAACCTCCCTAAGTCAGCACATAAGGTGAGGGGAGTGGGGTTCTGGCAATTGGCGTTTTTAGGGCAATAGATGCTAATTACATATGCCATATATGCCACTATCTGGTGCCCAAAAAGGAACATCAGATAGATACAGCACCAAGGAACACACATGCCTATACACACACATATGCACACCTTTGTTCCTTTCTTTTCTGCTCTCTTTGTCTACTACTTCCCTCTCCCTCTTTTACTCATGCTTGTCATGATGCTGTGTTGTCATATTTTAATCTCTACAACTAATCTGCCTTTTCTTTCTCCAATGGGAATCAGTGCTTAAGTGTTCAGGGAATTGTGTTCAATTTGAGAGTAGTACAAAATTAGTAGAATATCATTAAAGTGCTGTCTTTATTTGTTTCAGCTATCGTCATTTAGAAAAATAATTGGAACTGTGTGATTCAATATAAAGATTGCTGGGAGTGAGAGAACTCACATTCAAATTCTTTCTCTAATACTTAAGCTGAGTATAACCATAGTCAAGTAATTTAGACTTCCCAAATCCTGAGATTTCTTATCTGTAAAATGAGGGGATTTGACTAGATGTGCTCTGAGGTCCCATTCCATTTGAGATTTCTGTGTTCATATAGAGTTTCAAAAATCAGTTACTGATTTAAAATGTGAATATGCTTTTTGACCTGTCAATAATGAAAAAAATTATTTAAATCCTATAAGCCCTTAGCCTTGTTACATTTACACATAGTAACCAATGCCTTTCCATCTATAATTTATCAGTAAAAAACAAAACTCTTCCTTCTTTAAAAAGGAGTATCTTTGAAACGAATAGCATGAGCAGGAAGACAAGACTATGATAGTAAATGGAAAATGTGTTCATTTTTCAACATGATCACGTACACTAATGCATGTCTAATTCTAGAATAGACCTGATCTCAGGAATATGTAATATTCATGTGATTGCCAAAAAGAGTTCCTATTCCTTTTAGGAGAAAACATTTAGAAAACAAAGAAAATGTTGTATTAAGGAATCTGTGACATCCAGATGTAATTAATTCAGTTTCGTGTGATAAATACTGAAAAAAGTCTGTATTTCATCATGAAGAAAGTCAGAAAAATACCAGTTATAATTTTAATATGAATGAAATTAACTTAACATAGAGTTATTCATCAAGATATTTACCTATTTACTAAATAGTGACTTAGTATTAACATTAAAGACATCTTGACAATTTTCTTGATCTTTGGCATTTATTTTGCAATTTTGTATTTAAATTCATGGGAATTTATTCCCATTCACTGCCAATTATATTCTTTTAACTACAAAAGGGTTACCTGGGAAATCACACACATACACACAAACACACAAAAACTTTTCTCAATTTTCACTAAAGAGCAAAATGAGTCTTCAATGGATATGCCTCATTCATCAATGCTCTTAGTAATGCAAGTAAAAAAGCATATATCAGAAGCCATTACATTAATAATCTGAAACTCAACAAAAATTCAGTTTAGCTCTGGCATCTGACAATTGCTGATATTTTCATCTTTTATCAAGTTGAGGAAGCAGTGAAGGGAACTGCTGTTCCAGCCTTAACTCTGACTGACAAGAAATAACTGTTTGGTGAAGTAGAAGTGACAGGAACCCTGGAATCAAGTGATGTTGTTATCTGGGAGTTCATGTCTTAGCAAAGGAATACTATGCTTGGCTCAGTCATAAATGTAACTTAGAATGTAGGAAAGGAGATTTCAAAAATGCAGAAAAATATACGTATGAACTTTTGGCTATGGATTCTTGGGCAAGTTGCTTAACCTATTTGAGTATTTTGTTATCCATCAAATGTGCCCTCCGGATTATGTGATCAGTAATGTATTTCCTTGGGTTTGACTTTTATTGGGATTATAGGTTTCCAAAAAGGAAGACAGGTTCAAACACATCATAAAATTTAAAAAGAACTGAATTTCTTCAAAATAAGTTATGCAGTGACCAAAAAAGTGAGTAGGTGGTGGGCAGTTAAAGTATAGTGAGTGACATATGGAAACCAATGTGATTGTGCAGGAATTTTATATCAAATTTTGAAAGAGTATATGTAAAAAAATGAATACAAAACCAAGGATACATACAAAAGATTGATAGAATAGATTCATAGTAATAATTTGAACCAGGAAAGAACCTATAATAGTTTAATGTTATGAATAAGTGTAAGGTAACAAAGAGAACATAAAATTTAAAAAAAACCCTAATATATGAAGAGGAAAGGAATGTCCCATACTGTTGAAAATGATCATATATTAACTGATAATCATGAGAAAGTGGAATTACTCTTTAAATATTTTGCTTTTTCCCTAAAGAGAAGGATCCTCAAGATACTATACTGAGTAGAATAAAATTTTAATAGAACTGTGCTGAAAATTGAAATGGGAAAATGCTTAAGTGATTTTAACTTAAGAAATGGCACATGATATGAAGGGATAATAACTCTAAACCATCAAACCCATATTCTTACTTTTATGTTACTTTAAAAAATTTTTTCCTGAAGAATCCAATTTTTTTCCTTCCCCACTTTCTTCTCACATTCAGAAAGAAAAAAACATGAATAATCAAGCAAAAATTCTTTCATCAGTAATTTCCAAATATTATATTTTCAAACACATATATACACACATATATATATGTACACACACACACACACACACACACACACACATATATATATGTGTGTGTGTGTGTGTGTGTGTGTGTTCAAAATTTGCCAAAAAAACAAGCATAACTCGATAACTCGAGTGGTATGTCACTTCAAGAAAAAACTATAATTTCACAATATTTATAGTTTAAATAAAAATGTATAATTGTAATATATAACTATATTTAATAAACCAAAAATAGGTAAATTAATATAGGTAGAATTGTCATCTATAGTGCACATAGTGTCTACACTAAACTACAGTAAATGTTTCATCCTCGATATGCAGCCCCATACTTCTCTGTATGTGGCCGCATGTGGCCACGTGTCATCAAAAATGGCTATGTGTGTCAGTGCTGACACATGTGTCATAGGTTTGACATCACCAATACATATATATGTATATATATACATATATATGCAAATAAGAAGAGTATAAATCTGGATACAAAAGACTACATTAGAGTTCTAACTGCATCTTAGTTAACAATTACAGTTTATTACAGAGGGAAAAAACCCACAATGCTAAGCAGTTAAATATAAAAATGGACTAGTTTGTCTTATAAAATATTCAATTTATCAGAATTTTCTGTAAATAATTTTCAGATAAACTGGCAGGGACATGCTAAAAATATCTAATAGCTTACATTTAATTTGTTTTTCGATTACATATAGAAATATTTTTTGACAATTGTTTTCTGACATTTAGAGATTCAGATTCTTTCCCCTCTCTCAATACCCCCCACTTCCTCAAAACAATAGATAGTCTGATATAAGTCGTATAAGTATTTTATGTAATATACAGTTCCATTATAGTTGAGTCCTTCAAAGTTAATCATTGTATAATATTTTTGTTATTGTCACTGTTCTCCTGGTGCTGAGTACTTCACTTGGGATCAGGCCATATAAGTCATTTCAGGTTTTTTTCTGTACTCATCTTATCATTTCTTATTGTACAAGAATAGTATTCCATTAAAGCCATTTGTCACAACTTGTTCAACTATTTACCAATTGATGGGAAGTTCCTCAGTTTCTAATTCTTTTACATTACTAAAAAAGCAACTAAAACATTTTTGTAAAAGTAGTTCCTTTTCTTCTATATCTGATCTCTTTGGAATACAGATGCAACAGTAGTATTGCTGGGTGAAAGGGTAGGCAGTCTTATGGCCTTTTGGGTGTGGTTCCAAATTACTCTCCAGCATGGTTGCATCCTGTGAGATATTTCAAATTTTTTTTTTACTTTGTCTTATTTCCTTGTTTCTTATTTATTTATTAGCTTCTGTTTATCCAATTCTAATTTTGGGGATTTGTTTGCTTTTTTTTAGATTTTATGTTTTCTTTTTCTTTGGCTAATCATACTCTTTAAGGAGTTGCTTTCTTCCATTTTCTTGCCCCCATTTCCATTTGGGTAATTCTAATCTTTAGGAAGTCTTTTTTCTTCAATTAATTTTGCCCAACTATTGAGTCTTTCTGTCAATTTTCTTATTATTTGATTTATTTACTTCTTTCCAAGTTCATTCAGGGATTCTTTTGGGGGGCCTGTCATCTTTTCACACTTTTCTTTGAGACTTCACGTTTCCTTTTTGGAATTGTTGTTCCCTTATGAGTTCATATTTTGTTTTTCCTGGTCACTAAAGTAAGTTTCAAAGGTCACATTTTCCCCTTTCTCTTTTTGCACTTCTTTGCTAATTATTTTCCTGTTACCTTAACTATATATTGAAGTCCTCCTCTGCTCCTGGGTGAGAGGGAATACTGTTCCAAGCATTCAGAGTAATCTTTTCTAGTTCTAGTTACCTTTGGTTCCCACAGTTTCTCTTTTGAGGGTTTTTTGAGCAACCCTGCTGGCTTGCTGCTATTTTTCCCAGCAAATTTTGCTCCTTGTGCTGCCAGTTCCCCTGTAGTCTCATGGGCTAGCTAGGCTGTACCATGCTCTGCCCCGTTATAGCCTCTGCTTTTTCACTGCTTTAGGCCATGTGGAAGTGCATTGGTTTTGTGATTTCCTGCTCTGACTGGATTGGCTTAAGTTGGGCTCAAGCTGACTATCAGATTGAACTCATCCATAGTCTGCTGGTTCCCACAGATACTGCATTACCATGGCCACTCTCTCTTCTTATTCTATTGAGACACATCTCTCTTGCTTTCTTTTGTTTTTAGATGATTTATTTTATTGTGTATGTGCATGTGAGAGAGAGAGAGAGAGAGAGAGAGAGAGAGAGAGAGAGAGAGAGAGAGAGAGAGAGAGAGAGAGGATTCAGGTGAGCACAGCATCCTTTACTCTGTCATCCTTTCTCCCAGAATACAACTCCCCTAATAGTCAACATTTCTAAAATCTTTTAAAGTTTGCAAATTTCTTTACACATGTTTTCCCATTTGATCCTCACAATGGCCCTAGGAGTTTGGCAATATTATTATCCCCATTTTATAGCTAAAGAAACTAAGGCATTTCTTTGTTCCATGAATTTTTCTCTTATTTAAGTGATATGTATCTTCCTTTACAACATGACGAGGCTGGAATTTTGTGCTGCATGATAGCACATGTATAACCTATGTCATATTGGCAGCCATCTCAGGGAGAAAGGAATAGTGGGAGGTAGAGATAGAATATGAATTTTAAAATGTCATGGAATGAATATTAAAACTTTACCTACATGTAAACTGGAAAAAGTATGAAAACAAAGCATGGATAAAAAAGAAATTAAGGCAAATAGAGGTCAAGCGACTTGCCCAGGTCACACAAATAGTGAGTGTTAGAGGTTAGATTTGAACTTACATCTTTCCAATGCCAAGTCCAGGGTTCTAATATCTGAATCTTTTAGCTACAGATGATATATAAATCAGAAACTACTTTAGATCAAATGACCTCAAGTATAGTTTCTAATTTTCATATTCAAGATTCCATGATCTGAAAATTTCTGTTCTTAAATATAAGGAAAAGTGTCTATTCTCCTAGATTACTTTAATATGTAGTTGTATTCACATTTAGATAAGGAAGAGACAATATTGATAATACAATATTCCATTCCTTTCAACTTTTATGAGAAAAAATATTAGACCAGGAAGACGAGATAATTTGTGTTTTTGTTTTGACTGAGTAACATATGTATTCCATTGATGGATATAAAATTGGCATGAAATCTCCAGTAGAGTTTAATTTCATCCTGGAGTGATTGAGTAGGTAGGTCATAAGATCAAACCTGTACTTTAAGACAATCACTTTAGTAGGTGAATGGAGGATGGTTTAGAAGAGGGAGATAACTGAGGCAGGAAATTTATCAATAGGATGCTGCAATAGTCCAGGTGTGAGGTGATGAGGGCCTGCAGCAGGGTAGTGGCAGTGTCAAATGAGAGAAGGGACTGTATTCAAGAAATATTGTAAAGGCAAATGACTCATGGCATGGGTTGTATATTCAGTATAGAACTAAATTTCCTGTCTCTAGCATTAAAACTTCATCCTCTCTTACTAGAAAAAGGTTGTGAGGTGAGAGACAAGAGAATGTGCCATTTGAGAATTCTTCTTTATTGGAAATGTTCAAGCAGATGCTTGGTAACCAGGAAGGAAGGAAACAAGCATTTATTACATGACAATTATGAATCACTCACTGTGCTAAACACTTTTATATTATAACACTTAAAATTTTCTAACATCTGCTCCTCATAACAACCGTTAGGTATAGGTGCTTTTAGTATCCTCATTTTACTTAGATTAAACTGAGGCAAAGAGAGATTATGTTATTTGCCTGGAGTTGCCAATTTTGGAAGTACCTGAGGCCAGATTTCAACTCTGTCTTCTTGATTCCAAGCCCAGGTCTTTATCCACTCTTCCACCTAGTTGTATAGGAGGAGTGTAATAAGAATTAAGGCTGGAGAGTCAGACAATCCGATCAGGTATTTCAACTTCCAGACCCAGAGCTCTAAACATTGCATGACCCACCTGCCTCTGACCAATAGTCAGAGATACAAAAGTCTGCATTATGCAGAAGGCTGGATTAGATGGTCTCCAAAATTTCTTCCAAATCAAAGATTCTTTGATAGAGAATCCTCTTGCCCATTTTTCAGAGGCATCATTCCTAGCAGAGTAAGCTTCCAACAAGGAAGGCATAATATATGCTAAGAGAAGTGGTTTTCTTCATAAGGGTAAAGATGATGCCTTAAGATAAAGATAATATAATCAAAGGGAGCACAACTCCTTTAAATCCTACTAGGGGTGGGAGTGGGTTGGAAGGCTTGTAATGAAAAAAATCTGATGTTTATTTAGATCCTATAGAAGTGTCAGTTTTTCTTGTGTATCATTAAGTCTTTGAGGTTGACACAATTTAGATGCCTCTTTGCAGGCTTTTTTCTACTTCTTTAGAATCACTGATTGTTATTTCCACTTGGTGTCATCTGGTCTGAGACTTAAGCTGTACATGAATAAAAAGAACAGAACATACTACAGAGCAAGCCAGTCTGCACTGACTGTCCTGGGAATAATCTTTTTTTAATCCTGGAAATTGAAAAATTTTGACTAAAATTAAGATTTATGTTTAATTATAAAAAAACTAGGGTTTGTTTCTTCTGTCAATTCAGTTCATTTTCAAGATTAATGTTATAATTGTTGTAAAAAACCTGTGCTTTGCAATATACTAAAATAGAAACAAAACAAAAAACCCTCTGGTTATTCAGAAGTTCTCAGTTTCACATGTTATATATACCTGGGACAACTCTTGGTTATTTTTTATAAATTAAGATTTTAGAGGCACAGAGACTGTTTCCCCCCACACAAATTGATCTCAGTCACAGATGATCTTGATTCCAGGAGTACAACTGGGACAGGTAGCTATCTGTTCCCCATTCTCCTTCTTGGTGAAGGACCCATAAAGACAGGGATAAGGAAATGTATATCTAGAAAGTTAAAATTTCATAGATAAAAGATCATTTTAAAGGTACTTTACCTGTTATTAGGTGTTTTTGATTAAGAATTCCTTAGTAGAGGGCAGCTGGGTGACTCAGTGGATTGACAGCCAGGACTAGAGACAGGAATCCTAGGTTCAAATCTAGTCTCAGACACTTCCCAGCTGTGTGACTCTGGACAAGTCACAAATCACCCATTGCCTAACCCTTATTTCTCTTCTGCCTTGGAACCAATACCCAGTATTGAATCTAAAACAGAAGGTAAAGGTTTAAAAAAAGAATTCCTTAGAAGATTGAAAAAATACTTAGAAAATTAGATACATATATTTAAATTTATACACATACTTATATTTTTCGGGCAAAGAAATTAATACCTACATTTTCCAATAAATTACGATAAATCAATTTTTTATCTTATTTTATATACAAAGTTGACACTTTTATAACCCATGTTCTCAGATGTCTGAGAAAGATTTGTTGATCTTAAGCTCATAGCACTATAACCCTGACACATCATTGGGAATTATTCTTACTTATACAGTTGGAAAACTGAAGCAGTTTGACTAATTCAATAAAAACCCAGGGTCCTATTGGGGTTCACATGGACCAGATTTTATGCTAGAGTTCTGACTCAAATAAATTAACTTTCTCTCTTTGGCTCATGGTTCACAATTGGAGTTCTCCAGAAAAATCTCTCATTATGCTTATGGAATAGTTTGTGTCTGTTTCCTGAAATTGGATACCAGGGCCTATAACTCCTGCACAATGACTTACTATACAATAAGGGAATCATATATAGCACAACTTTTTTTGAACTCAATACAGGAAATGCAGAAGATTCTAAGGACTCTTAAAAATCCATGAACATACAAAGAAACATAAAGTAGCCTAAAAATCTGCCAGCTTTTCCTAGAATGGACTGGACTTGGATTTGATTTCAGGACAACCATTTGTCACTTTGCTACATCTCTTTTACCTTTTACCCTAGAGAATGGACAGATTAACTTCCCGTAGTTTGAACTCTGTCAAGAAAGAAGACAAAATCTGAATGGCTTGAATCATCATTTTCCTTCACAAAGAGTCTCCACTATCTGAACACTTCACAGCAATAGCAGAATTAGCAAGTTTAAGACCTCTTGCTCAGATGTGATATGTTTTCTTTTTATTTCTTCAGTTTTCAGGAAATAATCTGTTGATGGTCCTCTTCCTTTTCATAGGTGTCCCCATATGAGGAAATATTCTTCTTCTAGGAAAGTAGTACATGCCTGATTGAATTCAAGAAGTCTCAATCTCTAGGGAATTCCTAAACTTAGGGATGATTTTTTTTAGGTGGCAATGAAAGCATTATATTGTGTGAAAAGAATAAACTTCAGTTATGTGTCAGGCAGTGAACTAAACACATTATAAATGTTGCCTTAATTAATCCTCACAAAAACCCTTGGAAGAAAGTGATATTATTATCCCTCTTTTGTAGTTGAGAAAATGGAGGCTGAAAGAGTTTAAATAATATTGCCTATAGTCATAAAATGAATGTATCTGAGGTCAAATTTGTATTCAGGTCTTCCTGACTCTTAACCCAGAACTTTAACCCCATGCTACCTAGCTATTTCAGCAGGAGCTCATCAAAAGGACAAATAGTTACCCCATTAACAAATATGAATTCATTTTTTCTAGGAAAAGCTAGAAGATTATTTCACTTACAAATATGTTGATAACTTTCTATCTCTCAACTCTCCAGATCTGTGCCTGTCTCTATATTCATTATTCTATGTGGCTCTCTGGGTCTCTCTTTGTCAGTATGTCTCTTTATTATCTCTACCTTTATTTGTCTGTCTCTATCTCTTTTAGTTTGTTGCATCTTTCTTTCTCTTTAGTTTCTTTCCTCTTTCTTTATCCTTTTCTACAAAGGATGGTTATGTGAGAAGGGAATGAAGGAGAGATATATTTAGAAATTAGGGAATTATAAAAAAAGGTATCAGTACAAAGAAGGAAATATGTAAAGTTCTCTTAATCAAAACAGTCAAATGCCCAGAAATATCTTTGCTTGCCATATGAAAAATAAATAGGAAGAATCCAGACAAATTTAGTCAATTAAAAAAACACTTTAGGGATAGAAACAAATGTGCCAAATGCAACAAAAAATCAACAATGAAAGAGCTGAGTGAAAAATAAACTCTCACAAGGTGATTTCTATGAATAAAGAAAAGGAAAAACATTCTCCTCTAATTGACACAGTATTCCATAGGCTGCTATTTCCAACTCATCCCAGATATCCCAATTCTCCAATCCTGCATTGAATCCTAAGTGCTTGGAGTAATTTGTTGCTGGAGCTGGAAGGATTTGAGATGAAAGCTAAGAAGTCAGTGTGAAAAACTTTAAGTTTAAACTGAAAATTGGTCTCTATGATAAACATATATAGATTTAAGCTAAAGGTTTCATTGTTTAAAGTGTCCTTGATGTCTCCTCATGAAGACTCTCAGAGTTCTGCTTGATAGCCCCATCCTAGATCTATGGGCTATTTGAGGGCTAAGAATTCTTCACTGAAGATAAAGGACCAAAAATTGAAGAGCCCAAAACACTATCAAAGAGCTAGAGTGTTTAGTGATTAAATGATTGGAATTACACTGAGAAAACTCTCAGATTTCTTGACATCTTTCCTCTAAATAAGGGCTCTATGTGGTGAAAATGCCAGAAATTTTAGACTTGAAAAAAGTTTGTGAATCACAAATGGAAAAAAAGGTGATGAACTACACCAGTCGTGTATATTACAATAACCCTTTGGCAAGGATTTTTGTATTGCTAGAGAATTAATTCAGGGCACAACAATCTCCAGCCTGATCAGGACATATCTTTATTTTTGAATGACCATGAGGAAAAAGTCACCTACTCAGAAATTATTTACACGAAGAAAACTCTAATTTACCTCTTCAAGGATAAGGTTTTTATATATTAAAGATAAATGTAAAAGATCATCTTTTAAAAAAAATTAAGCAAACATTTACTAAGCTCCCACTATGTATTAGGCACTATTCTCAATGCTAGGGATATAAAGACAAAAAAAGGAACAGTCCCATGATCTTAGGTGATAAATCTCAACTGTCCTTTTCCTAGTCCTAACAAAATGGGTCCTTAGAGCATTGCCATTACACCTCCTCAGGTTTCTAAGTTTAGCAGTGATGGATTTGAAGGCTTAATGTTTATCTAATGCTGTATATTTCAGAAGCCCCCAATAATGTGCTTCTTTCCAAGATTACCAATTGTTACAATTTAGTCACCTCAACACAGAGTTTTAGAAAATTATATACTAAGATGATATAGTAAGAACAATCCAATTGGTACAAAACTTTCACCCCAAAATCCAATACTCTTTAAAATTTTTTAAAACTATTTTTCTATGGTTACATTATATGATTCATTTTTTTCTCCCTCCTCTCTTCCCTCCTCACTGTCAGAGCTGACAAGCAATTGCACTGCTTAACATACATGTGTTATCAGTTGATATATATTCCCATATTATTCTCATAAGTCCTTCAGGGATGTCCTGGATCATTGCATGGCTATTAGTAGCAAAGTTGATTCCATTTATTCATTCCACATTGTTTCAGTTTCATGTACAATGTTGTCCTGGTTCTACTCATTTCACTCCACATCAGTTCATGAAGGACTTTCCAGTTCATATAGAAATTAAGCAGTTCATCATTCCTTATAGTGCAATAGCATCACATCACCATCATATACCACAATTTGTTCAGCTATTCCCCAATCAAGTGACACCCCCCCAATTCTCCAATATTTTTTGCCACCACAAAAAGCATGGCAATGAATGCAAAACCTAATACTCTTTGGAAAGTATATACAGAATTCAGGAGAAAGTAGGGTCAGGCTTTGAGGACACATATGACAAAGGGTTAAAATATGGCACCTGGTAGCTGTAGTCTTCCCATTTGTAGGTTTTCCTATGTAGGCATAACATCTCCTTTCTGAAGAACTCCTTTTGAAGCCATGAATCTGCTTTCCATCATTGCCTCTACTTTATTTTTTTAACATTTATTAATATTCATTTTTAACATGGTTACATGATTCATGCTCCACCTTTCCCCTTCAACCCCCCCTCCTGCACCCCCCCCCACCCATGGCCGATGCACATTTCCACTAGTTTTGTCATGTGTCCTTGATCAAGACCAATTTCCAAATTGTTGGTAGTTGCATTGGTGTGGTAGTTTTGAGTCCACACCCTCAATCACGTCCACCCTGACCCATGCGTTCAAGCAGTTGTTTTTCTTATATGTTTCCTCTCCTGCAGTCCTTCCTCTGAATGCGGGTAGCTTTCTTTACCATAAATCCCTCAGAATTGTCCTGGGTCATTGTATT
>NC_058131.1:222324698-222396747 GCF_016433145.1 Gracilinanus agilis | reverse complement strand
GCAGGAGGGGGGGTTGAAGGGGAAAGGTGGAGCATGAATCATGTAACCATGTTAAAAATGAATATTAATAAATGTTAAAAAAATATTTAATTTTCCCCCAATTACATATAAAAACAATTTAAGAGTAATTTAAACAATTTTGAGTTCCAAATTTTCTCCCTCTAACCCACCTTCCCACACTCACTTTCACACACCTCTTCTCTTTCCCTGAGTCAGTAGCAATAAATATTTTACATGTGCAATCATATGGAGCATTTTCAAATTTTAGTCATTTTGTGAAAAGTACTAGTCATGTAACCTTGGACAGGGACATTTAACCCTGTCTTCCTTAGTCTCTTCATCTATAAAAATGAATTGGAAAAGGAAAAAAAAGGAAGGAAGGAAGAGGAGGAGGAGAAGAAGAGGAGGAGAAGGAGGAGAAAAGGAAAGAAGACTGGATGGAAAAAGGAAGGAAGGAATGTTGGAAGGAAGGAAGGGACAAAATAAGGAAGGAAAGAAGTTTAAATATAGTTTGTTTCAATCTGCATTCAGACTTTAAATAGAAGACTATTTGTTAGGAGAGAAGCAAGGAATTCAGGGTGGAAGAAACACTACTTTGAGAATGCACAAGTTGTCCTCAAGGTAAAGAAGATAAATATCTTCAGGGGAAGAAAAGAACTGTTAAAAAAAAAAAGGAATGTATGATATTAGGGACTAGGTCATGGAAGGTTTTGATTGCTGATTTGAATGTAAATGAAGGATACTTTTTTATAGAAATGATTGTACAATCATTGAGAACTTTGAGAGTTAATGGAATTCATAGATAAAAGAATCAATATAAGTATGGTTACCAAATTTTTGGACAAATAGTGCAAAATCTAAATCCTAAAATGTAAAAAAATAGAAATATTAGATAGGAAAACAAAACTCCAAAATTTGTTGATTATAAGAAATAATATACTCTAAAAAAATTACCATGTTTCAAATAAATATACAGAAGAAAGAATTAAAATTAGTCTAACGAAGGAAAAGAGATCATTCAATACATAAAAATGCATAAGAAAGGATACAATATTTTGATGAATAGAACCATACACAACAAACTGAAAATGTTAAAATTATATTCTCCAAATGATTTAGCAACTGAATTCATAAAAATAAAATAACTAAGTTACAAAGAGACATAGACAATAACACAATAATTACAGGAGTTTTCAATGCTGTTTTATTATTTCCAATAAGTCTGAAAAAAGCACTAAACATTTATTAAGTGCCCAATATGTACTAGGGAATTTAGGTGACAGAGTGGGAAAATTGTTGGGCCTGGTCTGAGGAAGATCAGAGTTCATATCTGATCTCAAACAAGTACTAGCTGTGTGACCTTGGACAGGACACTTAACCCTGTCTTTCTTAATTTCTTAATCTATAAAATGAATTGAAAAACGAAATTGCAAACTGTAAGGGTAAAAAGTTGTTTTGACAAAATATTTATGAGTCAAAACAAGATTGATTATGGTCACCATCTACAAAATATTAACTCTTAAGTCAGAAAAACTATTAGTTTTTATTTACAACAAAGTAGAGATATAAAAGTAGGAATTATAGGAGGGAGGTAGAGAATTGTCTGACTTACTTGTACAACAATATTTATAGCTGCGTTCTTTGTGGTAGCAAAAAATAGGAAAATGAGGGAATGTCCATTGATTGGGGAATGGCTGAACAAGTTTTGATATCTGATGGTGATGGAATACTATATTTTGCTGAAGGAAATAATGAACTGAAACAATTCCATGTGAACTGGAAAGACCTCCAGGAGCTGATACAGAGCAAAAGGAGCAGAATCAGAAGAACATTGTACATAGAGACTGATGTATTGTGGCACAATTGAATATAATAGACTTCCCTACTAGCAGCAATGAAATGAACCAGGACAACCCAGAGGAACTTATGAGAAAGAGTGCTATCCACATCCATAGATAGAACTGTGGGAGAAGAAATGCAGAAGGAAAACATGATCAATCACATAGTTCAGTGGGGATGTGATTAGGGGTTTGATGCTAAAAAAATCACTCTATTGCAAATATGAATAACATTAAAATAGGTTTTGAACAATGATACATGTATAACTCAATGGAATTTCTTGTCACCTCTGGGAATTTATCCATTGGGGAATGCCTTGATTTTTTGGACAATTGCTTTAGCTCTCTATAAATCTGAGTAATTAGACCTTTGTCAGAGGTTTTTGTTATAAAGATTTTTTTCCCAAATTGTTGCTTCCCTTCTAATTTTGGTTGCATTGATTTTGTTTGTACAAAAACATAATTTAATGTAATCAAAATTATTTATTTTACATTTGTAATTTTTTTCTAACTCTTGATTGGTTTTAAAATCTTTCCTTTTCCAGAGATCTGGCAGGTATACTATTCTGTGCTCAGCTAATTTACTTATGGTTTCCTTCTTTATATTCAAGTCATTTATCCAATTTGAGTTTATCTTGATATAGGGTGTGAGATATTGATCCAGACCTAATATCTCCCATACTGTTTTCCAGTTTTCCCAGCAGTTTTTGTCAAATAATGGGGTTTTGTCCCAAAAGCTGGGTTCTTTGGGTTTATCAAAAACTGTCTTGCTGAGGTCACTTAACCCTAGTCTATTCCACTGATCCTCCCTTCTGTCTCTTCGCCAGTACCATATTATTTTGATGACTACTGCTTTATAGTACAGTTTAAGATATGGTTCTGCTAGGCCACCTTCCTTCATATTTTTTTTCATTATTTCTCTTGATATTTTTGGTCTTTTGTTCTTCCAAAAGAACTTTGTTATGGTTTTTTCTAATTCCATAAAAAAAAATTTTGGTAGGTTGATAGATATAGCACTAAGTAACCAAATTAATTTGTGTAGGATGGTTGTTTTTATTATGTTAGCTCTTCCTACCCATGAGCATTTAATGTTTTTACAATTGTTTAGATCTAGTTTTAATTGTGTGGAAAGGGTTTCATAGTTGTGTTCCTATAATTCCTGTGTTTGTCTTGGCAGATAGATTCCTAAGTATTTTATACTGTCTAGGGTGATTTTAAAAGGAATTTCTCTTTCTAACTCTTCCTGCTGGAATGTGATGTAAATATATATAAATGCTAATGATTTATATGTGTTTGTTTTGTATCCTGCAACTTCAATAAAGTTGTTGATTATTTCTACTAACTTTTTAGTTGATTCTCTGGGCTTTTTTAAGAAGATCATCATATCATCTGTGAAGAGTGATAGCTTGGTCCCCTCACTGCCTATTTTAATACCTTCAATTTCTTTTTCTTCTCTAATTGTTACTGCAAGCATTTCTAGTACAATGTTAAATAATAGAGTTGACAATGAGCATCCTTGTTTCACTCCTGATCTTATTGGGAATGCTTCTAATTGATCCCCATTGCACATGATGTTTGTTGATGGTTTTAGATATATACTGTTTATTATTTTTAGGAAAGGACCTTCTATTTCTATTCTTTCTAGTTTTTTCAATAGGAATGGTATTGTATTTTGTCAAAGGCTTTTTTCAGCATCTATTGAGGTAATCATGTGATTTTTGTTGGTTTGCTTATTGATATGGTCAATTATGTGAATGGTTTTCCTGATATTGAACCATCCTTGCATTCCTGGTATAAATCCTACCTGATCATAATGAATAACCCTAGTGATCACTTGCTGGAGTCTTTTATTCTGTTTAAGATTTTTGCCTCTATGTTCATTAAGGAGATTGGTCTATAGTTTTCCTTCTCTATTTTTGGTCTACCTGGCTTTGGGATCAGTACCATATATGTATCATAAAAGGAGTTTGGTAGAACTCCTTCTTTGCTTATTATGTCAGATTGTTTGTATAGTATTGGAATTAGTTGTTCTTTGAAGGTTTGATAGAATTCACTTGTGAATCCATCTGGTCCTGGAGATTTTTTTCTTAGGGAGTTCTTTGATGGCTTGTTCAATTTCTTTTTCTGATATGGGATTATTTAAGTATTCTATTTCTTTTACTGTTAATCTGGGCAATTTATATTTTTGTAAATATTCATCCATATCACCTAGATTGCTATATTTATTGAAATATAATTGGGCAAAGTAATTTTAATGATTGCCTTGATTTTCTCTTCATTAGAGGTGAGGTCTCCCTTTTCATCTTTGATACTGATCCAAATTATTTTAAAAAGATAAATACAGTTCTGACACCTAATCCTAGGAAGGAGATAAAAGATGGAATAAAATCAATAGAATAATATTAACAAATATTTAAACAAAAAATCTCTGTCATACTAATTATTGCAGTAACATCCAAGAAATCATTCATTATGACAAAATTAGATTTATGCCATGGGACTAAGGATGTTTAAACATTATAAATATTCAATATAATCATATAAAAACATAGGCATTCTATATTAAGGCTAACTAATAGGCAAAAAAAATCAACAAAATATAGTACTCTTTTAAGTAAAATAAAACCCACACTTAAGAAAATATAAGCAGAGTGGGAATATATAACATTAAAAGAATTTATCTTTTAAAAAATAATCAAATGCAGAGGAGGTACACTATGAGTTTCATTACCATGGGAATAAATAAAATTTGACAAACTTGTGTGTGTGTGTGTGAGAGAGAGAGAGAGAGAGAGATACAGCTTTGACATTTACTCAAAAAAGACCAGATAAAGGCACAAAGCCTGATCCCCTTACAATTCCTCTACCTGAGGCAAGGCAGCTGAACCCAAACAGGATTAGAGCTTTATTCACTGCTTCCAATGGGTTTCCCTCTTCCCCTCCACCTACCCTACCCAGGTTCTAGCTCAAAGAGCTGAGGAGTTGGAGAAGAACAGGCTGGGGTTAGAGGGGATTCGACTATATCTGATTTTGTTTATAAAAGAAAATTACACCAAGGTTTAATGCTCCAGGCAATTAGGATCCCTCATGGGTATCTGAGGCCCCAAGAAGAGTTGGGATTTCTATAAAATCAGTTGTCCATGGGGAAGCCCATGGAGGGCTATTTCTTGATTTTGAAAAGTTGCAGGGTAGGGGATGATGGAGTGGCCACCACAGTTCAGGCCACTGAATTGTTCATATTCACCTTTGTTTTCATCATCTGGTTTAAGGATATTTAAAAAATAATGAGGTTTTACCCACTCTCATCCTGGCACCAGCATTGTCAAACTTGCTATTGTAATTGAAGTCAAAGATGATCACCAACAGCAGCTTGGCAAAGAACACATAGCTATCTTCTATCATTTGGTTTGCTCCTCAGATAAGGTCCAGGTAATGTTTGTGTAGGTACATTGTGGTCATCCTCTCCTGAGCCTTGGGCAACTTTGTCAGGTCTGATCAATAGGTGTCATAAAGCAGTCCTTTTTCCTGCAAATCAATGGGTCTCATGATGCAGCTGCATCTGTTTCTTGGACTATAGGTCTGAGGATATACCTCCATGATAGAAGGAATCTTCTAATCTGCAATGGCTTCAATAGTCAGGCAGAAGCAGTTGGTGAAGGTTTTCCAGAGCTTTATTTTGTAGCATCTCTTGGACTCATCATAGATGTTGTAGATATGGGTGATATTGGCACACTTGTGGTTACCAAAGAGCAGAAATTATTATGGAATACTTTTTTTAAAGTGTTTATTTTTTATTTTTTAAGTCTTGATTATATTTTATTTTTACTCAATTTCATGTATGAAACAATTTTTAACATTTAAAAAAATTGTCTTGATTTCTCTCCCTTTCTTCCTCTCTTACCCCCTTGATTGAGACAGTAAGCAATTTGATATATATTTTACATGTGAAATCATGTAAAATGTTTTTCCATATTAATCCTTTTATGGAAGAAAACTCAAACAGAAAAAAAGGAAGAAAAAATGAATTATATATTGCTTTAGGCTGAGTTCAGACTCTTATCAATTCTTTTTTCATAAGCAGATGACATTTTTCATGATGACTATTTTGGGATTGTCTTAGATCATGGTATTTGTGTGAAATTACCATAAAAATATAACCCTTTACTGGGCACAATGTGCACATTAAGAGAGAATACTACGTCATGTGAGGGGAAGACAAGTATCCAACAGAAGCCCTCACTTCTTGATTGGGCTAGAAGAAGCCCCTATGTGGTGTGGTTATATGCCTGGACTTCAGAACTTGTGACCCAAACTGGCCAATCAGAAAGCCAAGTGGGTCATTTACCATTGCCCTTGGGGTTGAGTGGAAGCTCATGGTCACAGGCAACATCATGAAGAACTTGAGCTCCCTTCATTCTGCCCAGTAGTTTCTGATCTTATCTTCCCATACCACCACTTGTAATACTGGTGGAATCCAGGGCTGAAGAATCCACACAGTCAGGAGACTATGATAGTTAAAGTTGATCTAGTAATCCTTTTCTTGCTCTCTCTCTTTTATGGAACAAATAAATATAATTAAATAAAGTCTTCAAGATTAATTTTAACTGTAACATTGCTGAGAATAATGAAGTTATTCACAGTAATTTATCATACAATATTGCTATTACTACGTACAATATTCTTCTGGTTTTGCTTTCTTCACTATCCATTAGTTCATATAAGTCTTTACAGGTTTTTCTGAAATTCTCCTACTCATCATTTCTTATAACACAATAGTATTCCATTACATTCATATAACACTGTTCACTCAGCCATTCTGCAACTGATGGACCCACTTTTTAATTCTTTGCCACCATAAAAAGAGCTGCTATAAATATTTTTTGTACATATAGACCCTTTGTCTCTTTTTAAAAATCTCTTTGCAATACAGAGCTCTTATTGTATTGCTAGGCCAAAGGGTATTTATGTTTTTATAGCCCTTTGGACATAGATTCAAAATGCTCTCTAGAATGGTTGAATCAGTTCACAACTCTCCCATCAGTGCATTGGTGTCTCAAATTTCACAAATCCCCTCCAAGTTTTGCCATTTCCTTTTCTATCATAGCAGGCATTCTGATAGGTTTTGGGGTAGTTCCTCAGAATCATTTTAATTTGCAATTTGCTTATTAATAGTGATATAGAGTATTTTCCCCACATGACTATAGTTAGCTTTAATTACTTTGAGAACTGACTATTCATGCCTTTGACTACTTATCAATTGGGCAACAACTTGTATTCTAATACATTTGACTCATTTTTCTATGTATTTGAGAAATGAGGCCTTTATTACAGAGACTTATAAAAGTCTTTTTCACTATTATGATTACTATCCTATTCCCCTCCCCCATTTATCCTATTTGACCTTTATCCTGTCCATTTTCAAAAGTGTTTTACTTCTGATAACTGCCTCTCCCATTTTGTCCTTTCCTTTATCTCCTCTATTCCCTATACTTTCTTGTACAGTAAGATAGATTTCTATATACTAGTGAAAGTATATGTTCTTCCCTCTTTAAGCCAATTCTGATGAGATTAAGGCTCAAACTCACTTTTACACATCCTGTATCTTCCCCTAAACTGTAAAAGCTCTTTAAAGTCTGTTTTCTGTGTGATAATCTATCCATTCAAAAGTGGAATACATTGGAAGAAAGGATAAGGGAGAGGTAGGATGTAGTAAATTATCTCACAGAAAATAGGGCCAAAAGAGTTTACATATCTTTTAAATATTATAAAGGGAAACTGTCCACAGTCAGAGTTAAAAAAAAAAAAAGATTTAGTAGTTTCTACATTAAAGGATCAGAGGGCTTGGAATATAATATTCCAGAAAACAAAGTGTCTAGAACTACCACCAGGAGTCATCTGCCCAGCAAAAATGGGTACAATTCTTATGGGAAAAAATTAATATTTAATGAATTGAAGTCTTTCATGTATTCCTGATGAAAAGACCAAAGCTTAATAGAAAATCTGAATCTTAAATACAAGACTCAAGAGAAGCATAAAAAAGTAAACAGGAAAAGAAAAAATATAAGCGTTCACTAAGATTAAAATGTTTATATATGTACATGGGAAAATGACTCCTATAAATCATAATAACTTTATCATTTTAGGACAGTTAGGAAGATAATACCTAAATTTGATATCAAAATAATTTTGAAGGTATTTGGGTTGAGATCAGGTAGGCTCCTATACCTTCTTAGTCATCTTGACTCCACCTGACCCCAATTACTTATAGTAAAGGAAAAATGAATGCTATCTGAAATTACACATAACTTAATAAGAAAACTAAACAAATCATAAATTCTCTTGATTTAAACTTCTCTTTCACTCAAGCCACAAAGCTGCCTTTTCATACAGAGTAGGTCTAAAACTATTTGTAAGAAAAAATGAAAACCCACAAAATAAAATTATTTTTGTGTTTTTTTTAAATTATGAGCACTTACCTTAATTCAATATTGTCAAGATAAAAGTATGAAATATTTAATAAAAATAGTGTGGTTTTTGAACTTCTAAAACTATTTATTAAAATTCTGACCATTGAATTCCTGAAGCAACTCTAATACTAATGGCTTATTTTATTAGATAAAGTAAGTCATGGAAGAGATAAAAGAATGAAATAAATATTACTGGACATTTCACCACAATTTCCTGCTGTCTAAACTCCAAGTATTAAAAACTAAATTTAAGTAAATCTCAATGATTTTCTATCAGACAGCTCCCATCAAAACGAGCTATTGACTCCAGCTTGCTTCTCTGTGCTCTGATGCTTTTTATTGACTTTTCTATTCAGTGCCTCATGATGCAGTACCAGAGTGATTGGATCAGTATATTTTCCCTTTGGGATTATCACAGAGATCTTGGAAACCTTGCTGATGAATTTATTTGGTTCCCAAATCTCTGTAGCTCAGAAAACAACAAAAAAATTGGCATTTTTAAAATGAGGGAAAAAAAGAGAAACGATTCAAAGTTTGTTTTTTTTTTTTTTGAGTTGTTACATAGCTGCAAAGTTTGAAATTGGGTCCATGTGAAAACAGGTGATAATACAAAAGGGAGAAATTCTATTAAAGATTTTGAGACTATCTCGCATTCAATTTTAGTTTGTTGTCTTTATATGTCATGACACTCTGTTCATACAACTATTCAATTTTATTTCCATTAATTTATAGTGGTTTTTAGAATAATGATTATCCTTACCTCCTCAATTTCTACTGTCTTGAAAAAGAAATGATATCTTAAAATAGTTCATCATTTTAGGTATAATGTAAGTAAGAGATTGTCTTAGTTGTTGATTTTGACAAATATAAAACCTTAATCTATAAATTATTTATTTTAAATGCATCAAGATCAACATGACTTTTAAAAATCTTAGTATGAGGGCAAATTTATTATTTTTCGACATCATGTCTATTTTCTTTTCCTCTTAATTTATATTCTTTTTCTTATCTTAATTCTGAAAGAAGTACTTTACAAAGCTTAAGGATTAAGTATGTATATAAATCTGTGTGTATACATATGTTTATGTGTGTATGCATGTGTGTATGTGAACAGTCCTTTGAAAAATGGATTCCTTTATAATGGAAGGCATAATTTCAAAGTCCATAATAGGAACAAGATGTATGAGCATCATAGAGGATAAATGACATTATTCCTTATAAAAGAAATAGACAATAGTATTTGTTCTCACAATAATCACAACTTCTTTCTCACTATCTTATTTAACTAGCCCTTAAGATGGAAGGTCAATAGGCAATACTTTTTTCTTCTGCCCTTATACATCAGTAATTCATTTGTTAATTCATTGATCATTTTTACATACCAAGTAAAATTTTAAAAATCATTAATTATTCCAGTCTAGATTTCCATTTATAGCATCACTTGTATGTGACTACTTATTAAGTATCTATTAAGTTTAAACTGTAATTCCTTCCCTCAAGGTGCTTAAAGTTTGGGAAGGGAGTTAAGGCAAACACTCTCCTTAATGAAATACAAAATTAATATGTTTTTCCATTTTATTTCATATTGATTTTTATCTTGTTATACTATCTTTTGCATTTATGTATTTGTTTTATAGGTTTCTTTCCAGATTACAGGTTGGTATAATTTTCAATAATTATTTTCTGATATTTTGAGATGTATGTTTTTTACCTCCTAAAACTCACCCTTCCCCAAGATGGCAGGTATTATAATATAGATAGTGCATGTGCTATTATACAACACATATTTTCATGCTCATCATACTGTGAAAGAAGACACATATAGTTTACATTAGAGAAAGATTAATGAAGAAAATAAAGTGGATAGCATGCTTCAATCTGCATTCAGACTTTGTCAGTACTATTTAATATATGATTACCTTGAAGTTGTCCTAGATCCTGCCATTGCTGTTAATAGTTAAGTCATTCACAGTTTATCAATATACTTTATTGTTTTTACTGTGTAGATGTTATCTTGGCAATGTTTATTTTACTATGCATCATTTAATATAAGACTTTTTAGAATTTTTGTGATCATCTTGTTTGTCATTTCTTTTGGCACAACAGTATTCCATTGCAAACATATACCACAATTTGCTCAGTCATTCCCAAATTGATGGACATATCTTCAGTTTCTATTTCTTTGCTACCACAAAAAAGAGCTGGCATAAATATTTTTGTACAAAGAGGTCCTTTTCCATTATCTTTGATCTCTTTGAAGTATACACCTAGTAGTAGTATATTTGGATCAAAGGGTATAGACAGTTTTATGGTCCTTTGGGTATAGTTTCAAATTGCTTTCCAGAATCATTTCAGAGCTCCACCAAAAATGTCTTACTCTTCCAATTTTTCCACATACCCTCAAACATTTATCCCTTTCCTTTTTTTGTCATGTGAGCCAGTCTCATAGGTGTGAGGAGATATCTCATAGTTGTTTTATTGTGCATTTCTCTAATTAATAGTGGTTTTGGAACTTTTTTACATGATTAAATATAGTTTTAATGTCTTCATCTAAGAATTGCCTCTTCATAATCTTTGACTACTTGTCCACTAGGAAACGATTTCTATTATAAATTTGACTCATTTTTGTGTCTTTTACTTTTATATCACCTTAATTTTCAAGTATGTTCCTCCTTTGTTTTTCTAGTAATTAATTCATTTTGACAAAACGTGTGTTTGAAATGGGCAAAACAGCTGTGTAAAAATCAACCATTGCATCACTTAGATGTCACAGTATGTGTGATATTCCACATTCAAAATTTTTCATGATTTGAAAGAATGGGAGAGAAACAGTTTTCTCAAATCATTGAATGAGGTTATAGTCATTAGTTCAAATTCAGTTTCTGGAACTTATGAGCTTAGTCTTAACCTTAACATCTATTAAGTGGTGATAAAATTACCTGTAGTATTTATCTTATATGACTCTTGTGATGATCAAGGGAATTAATGTATGGAGAATGATTTACAAATTATTATGTAAAACAAAAAGATCAGTTATTTTCTTGAACAAAGACCATGCTTTTTGACTGAATGAATAAAAGAAATATAAGCAAAGGAGAAAATAATGATCTTAAATCCTTTCTATATATCATTAATAGTGTATAATAATCAATATCTTAAAATATTTTATATCATATTTTATCAAACAAATTGAATGGCTATGAATTCTAGAAGAAGAAAGGCCTTGCCATGATTTTATTCATACAAATGAATTACAATAAATGGGGGAAAACAAATGAATGTAAGACCTATTTAAGATTAGGAAGAAAAAGTTATTTCTGGTTAATAGTTAATTTTCATGGTACTTGTTACTGTATTGGAGGATAATGATTATAATATTAGTTCATGGAAGAATATTTATGGAAGATTATACCAAAGCAGAATGCACACATCATATTTGTAATAATAGGAAAATATATTTAAAATGAAATAAAATTACCCAGGACAATCCAGAGGAATTTAGGAGAAAGAACATTATCCACATCCAGAGAAAGAACTGTGAAAGCAGGAATGCATAATCGACCATGTAGTGTGATAGGGAAGTGATTAGAGTTTTGCTGTTGAAGAATTACTCTACTGCAAATATGAATAACATGGAAAATGCTTTTGAACAATGATACATGTATACTCCAGTGGAACTGCTTGTTGGCTTTGGTAGGGGGGAAGAAAAGGGCAGGGATCATGAGTCATGTAACCATGGAAAAATATATTAAATAAATATTTTTTTAAACCCTTGTACTTTCGGTGTATTGTCTCATAGGTGGGAGAGTGGTAAGGGTGGGCAATGGGGGTCAAGTGACCTGCCCAGGGTCACACAGCTGGGAAGTGACTGAGGCCAGGTTTGAACCTAGGACCTCCTGTCTCTAGGCCTGACTCTCACTCCACTGAGCTACCCAGCTGCCCCTTAATAAATATGTTTTTTAAAAATTGAAATAAAAGAAATGTTACAGAAAATATAGGCATAAAAGAGGGAAATGTAAAGTTTGATTTTTCTGGAGTAAAGAGGTCAGAGGCACTAAGGAGGATTAGGCGAGATGAGTTTTTTATTTAAATTTAATTTTACTGATTATTCAAGAAAAATTTTCCATGGTTCCATGATTCAAGTTCTTTTCCTTCCCTCCTCTCATCTCCTTCCCATAGCCAACGCACAATTCCATTGAGTTTAACATGGTCATTGATCAAGACCTAATTCCATATTATTGATATTTGCACTATTGATATTTGCACTTGCTTAGAGTCTATATCCCCAATCATATCCCAATATCTCAATCAACCCATGTGATCAAGAAAGTGGTTTTCTTCTGTGTTTCTGTTCCAACAGTTCTTTCTCTGGATGTGGATAGAGTTCTTTATCATAAGTCCCTTAGAAATGTTTTGGATCATTGCATTACTGCTAGTAGAGAAGTCCATTACAAGTGATTTTACCAGAGTGTATCTGTCTCTGTGTACAATGTTCTTCTGGTTCTGCTCCTTTCACTCTGCATCAATTCCTGGAGGTCATTCCAGTTCACATGGAATTCCTCCAGTTCATTATTCCTTTGAGCACAATAATATTCCATCATCAACAGATACCATGATATGTTCAGTCATTCACCAACTGAAGGGCATCCCCTCATTTTTCAATTTTTTGCCACCACAAAGAGTGTGGCTTTAAATATTTTTCCACAAGACTTTTTCCTTATTATCTTTTTGGGGTATAAATCCAGCAGTTGTATGGCTGGATCAAAGGGCAGGCAATCTTTTAAAGCCCTTTGCGCATAGTTCCAAATTGCCATTCAGAACTCTACCAGCAATGTACTAATGTTCCAATTTTGCCACATCCCCTCCAACATTTATTAATTTCCTTTGCTGTCATGTTAGGCAATCTGCTACAATGTTAAAAAATAGAGGTGATAATGGGCATTCTTGTTTCATCCTAGATCTTATTGGGAAGGCTTCTAATTTATCCACACTGCAGATAATGCTTGCTGATAGTTTAAAATACATAGTGTTTAATATTTTTAGGAAAGACTCTTATATTCCCATACTTTCTAGAGTTTTCAATAGGAATGCATGTTATATTTTGTCAAAGGCCTTTTCTGCATTCAATTGAGCAAATCACGTGATTTTTGTTGGTTTGCTTGTTAATATAGTCAATTTAATGGATGTTTTTCCTAATATAGAACCATCCTTGAATTCCTGGTATAAATCCCATCTGATCATAATGAATAACCCTTGTGATCACTAAATAGAGTCTTTTGGCTAGTATTCTATTTAAGATTTTTGCTTCTATGTTCATTAAGGAGATTGGTCTGTAGTTTTATTTCTCTGTTTTTGATCTGCCTGGCTTTGGAATCAATACCATATTAGTGTCATAAAAGGAATTTGGTAGAATTCCTTCTTTGCTTATTATGTCAAATAGTTTGTATATTATTGGGATTAATTATTCTTTGAATGTCTGATAGAATTTACTTGTGAATTCATCTGGTCCTGGGAATTTTTTCTTACGGAGTTATTTGATGTCTTGTTCAATTTCTTTTTCTGATATGGGATAATTTAAGTATTCTATTTCTTCTTCTTTTAATCTAGGAAATTTATATATTTGCAATTATTCATCCACATCAGCTAGATTACCACATTTATTGCCATATAATTGGGCAAAATATTTTTTCATGATTCCCTTAATTTCCTCTTCATTAGAAGTGAGGTCTAACTTTTTATCTTTGATACTATTAGTTTGGTTTTCTTCTTTCCTTTTTTTCATTAGATTAAACATTACTTTGTCCATTTTATTTGTTTTTTTCAAAGTACCAGCTTCTGGTCTTATTTATTAATTCAATAGTTCTTTCACTTACAATTTTATTAATTTCTCCCTTAATTATCAGGATCTCTAATTTATTTTTCATCTGGAGATTTTTAATTTGTTCACTTTTTAGTTTTTTAATTTGTATGCCTAATTCATTGATCTCTGCCCTCCCTAATTTTATAATATAAATTTCCACCTGGGTACTGCTTTGGCTGCATCCCACAGATTTTGATAGGATGTCTCATCATTTTCATTCTCTTAAATGAAATTATTAATTTTTTCTATGATTTGTTCTTTCACTAACTGATTTTGGAGAATCAAATTATTTAATTTTCAATAATTTTTTGGTTTATCTCTCCATGTACTCTTACTAATTATTATTTTATTGCATTGTGATCTGAAAGGTTTGCATTTATTTTTTCTTCTCTTTTGCACTTGTTTGCTATGTTTTTATGCTCTAGTACATGGTCAGTCTTTGTGAATGTACCCTGTGTTGCTAAAAAGGTGTATTCATTTTTGTTCCTGTTTATTTTTCTCCACACTAATTTTTCCTTTATATCTCTTATCTCTTTTTTATTTATTTTTTGTTTTTATTTATTTATATATGATAGAGAAAGGTTCAGGTCTCCCACTAGCATAGTTTTACTGTCTATTTCATCCTTGAACTCCACTAGTTTCTCCTTTAGAAATTTGGATGCTATACCATTTGGTGCATACATGTTGAGTGCTGATGTATCCTCATTGTCTATACTGCCTTTTATTAAGATGTAATTACCTTCCCTATTGTGAAAGGGAATTCTTGGTTCTCTGTGAGTTCACACCTTACTTGATGATAGATGAGAACAAGCCAGAAATTTAAGAGTTCACACAGAGAAAGGTGTGGTTCCAAAGGTGAGAACTTAGACAATTTGGAAACCGTGAATGGCCCACATAAAAAGGGGCAGGGACAGGAAACCACCATAAAAGCCATGAAAATCCCTGAGGAGAAAGGCTGGTGAAGGTCTGGTGAAAGAGGTTTAGTAGAGATTGGGCTTCACGCAGAGAGTCACTCCAAGAAGGAAGTTGGCTTCAAGAAGAAGGTTGGCTCAAAGAAGGAGGTTTGATCAAAGAAGAAAGTAGTCCTCAGGAGTCACCTTCAGCTACAGTCATTGTCTTGGGTGAGTGGATGGCTGGTTTTCCCTTTCTGTCTTCTGGAGATAGTTTCAAGTCCTGGCTGAGTCAGGCACTGAAACAATGTTTAGTTAGATAGGTTAATGTCTTTTCTACCTTTTTGTACTTTCACTCTTTCTACCTCTTTCATAAATAGAAGATTTATAATTTTCATATTTTTAGCCAAACCATTAATTTTAACACACAATCTCTTTTAACTAGATCAACTTTTACTTTTGTTTTGACAGATATGATTGTAACTCCTGCCTTTTTTTTTTTCTAAGCTGATGTCCAGTAGATTTCGCTTTAGTTTTTTACCCTTACCCTGTTTGGGTCTACCTGCCTCATGTGTGTTTCTTGTAGACAACATATGGCAGGATTTTCATTTCTAAATCACTCTGCTATTTGTTTCCATTTTATGGGTGAGTTCATCCTATTCCCATTTAGAGTTATGATTACCACCGATGTATTCTCCAACATTTTGATTTCCTCTCCTAATTCTGCCTTTTCTTCTTTTTTTTTCCTTTTAGACCAGTGTTTTGATTTTAATGAGTCCCTCTAATCCCCACTATATTTTATTTCCCTTTCCACCCCTTCCATTTTTATTCCCATTTCATTATTTTTTTAGGATCTATTAAATTCCCTCCTCTGTCTTTTCCCTATCTTTTTGAAATCCTCACCCCATTCCCCCAACCCTTGGTTTTTCCCTATGCACATTCCCTGTAGGGTAAGATAGAATTAGATACCCCAATGGATCTAGATGTTCTTCCTTCTCAGAATTGATTCCACTTAGTGTAAGATATATTATCTTCTTAGCTTGGAAGCTCTTGAATTTGGGAATTACATTCCTGGTGGTTGTCTTTTGAGCATTTAATGTAGAGGGGGACTTACGGATTCTTTCAATGTCTATTTTGCCTTCTTGTTGAAGAACACGAGGACAGTGTTCTTGAATAATTTCTTGTTGTATGATGTCAAGATTTCTTTTGATTTCTGGGTTTTCAGGTAGACCAATGATTCTCAAATTGCCACTTCTAGACTGGTTTTCCAGGTCAGAAATTTTCTCTGTGATATATTTCATATTTCCTTCTAATTTGTCATTCTTTTGCCCTACTTTGGATCCCCTTATCTCATCTAATTTTGTTTTTTTGTTTTTTTGAGGTACTCTATTTTGGTTGATGGTGAGGAGAAGAGCCCTGCCACTGCACTGCAACCATCTTAACCTGGAAGATTAGAGTTGGGTTTAAAAGGCCTTTGTATAAGGTTGATAGAAGTCTCCAATAGGGTGTCTAGCTATGGAAGACTTGAATACCTGGTCCAGTCAATAATGGTTGAACAAAAGGAAGCCAGACTTGTGAGAGAAAACCCAAACTTATAGGTAATAATTTTTTTAATTGCTCTTAGGAACGACATAAGAGAAATGTTCATTAGTGATCCTCTAGTTTTGCGTAACAGTCTAACTTCCTACACTTTATAGGTAAAAGACATTCCAGCACTAGTGTTTAAAGATTAAATAAATTAATTTTGTCAATAAATAATTTTAAATAGTAAAACTCCACAATTTAGGTTCATAACTGTTCCTATACCAACAATATATAAATAAGGAAATAGTTTAAATCTTTTGTTACTGATGATTTAGAATTGTGAATAGTATATTACAGTGCTTATAAGGTGACCTCTGGCTATTGAATGATAGAATCATAGAATTTGAAAAGTAACCCTTGATATCACTTATCCTAACCTTAAGAGTTTATAACCACTCTTATAACCATCTTAACAAATGGCCATTCAACATCTATTGGAAATATTTCAATTGATGTCCACATTCAGTCCTTTGAAAAAGAAAAGTCATGTAGGAATTCTATCCTCTGGCTCTCCATTCACTTCTTCTTATATGTAAAATTGATTTTTTTTTAAATTTTTAAGTCCTACAGCAATCCCCAGACAAATTCTATGGAACAACTTAACAGACATGGCCCTCTTTATCAAATTTTCTTCTTATATGATTGTAGCCCTGACGCTTTGCATCTGCTCTCGCAAAGACAATTCTAGATGACAAAACATGCACAACATGAAGAGATTCCACAATGGAAAGATAGAAATGAAGGAAAAGTACATGATGAAAACAGAGAGACAAGGAATTAAGTTATAAGTTCCCACCAAGTCTCCAGTAATGAACAGCCCTTTACAATATTTATTGATACAACCATTTTTTAAGAGCAATCTGGAATGTTGCCCAAGGGGTTATCAAACTATCACTGACCAATAAATACCAGTCCTAGTTTGGTATTCCACAGAGATTGAAGGTAAGGGAAAAGAACCTACCTTTACAAAAATATTTATAGCTGATTTTTTTTGTGGTGGCAAAGAACTGGAAACTGAAGGAATTGCCATCAATTGGGAAATAACTGAACAAGTTGTGGTATATGAATGTAATGGAATACTATTGTGTCATATAGAAACAAAAAAACAAGATGATTACAAAAAGCCTGGAAAATCTAATATGAAGTGATCCAAAGTGAAGTGAAGAGAACCAGGAGAATGTACATGATAATAATAATAATGTATGATGATCAACTGGCAATGACTTAAATATTATCAAAAAGACAAGAATCCAAGAGACTCATGACAAAAAAGGACATCCATTGCCATAGAAGGAACAAAGTCTGATCTTCACTTTATTTCACATATGAATTTTTTCTAATGTAAGCAATATATGTCTTCTTTTATAACATAATGAACAAGGAAATATGATACATATATGTACATAGGTATGCATACCTATGTATATATAATGTGGAAATATGTGATAATATATGTACAACCAGAGTGGGAAAAGAAGAGAACATGGATTTAAAAATGCCAGAAAAAATTGTAACAACATATAATAGATGAAAAATTAAAAATAAATAAATAAAAATAAAAATAAAATAAAATAAAAAAATAAAATTACATCTCTCCAAAAATGAATGTGTACATTTAAATAAATAAAAATACATTTTAATGAAGCAAGAGCAAGAATAAGATCATCCTATTCAATTTCATTTTGACAAAAGAAATGACACATTTCTCTTAAAGTAAGATATTCAATCTTTAAGATTTACTCCATTGGATCATAGTGTCAAAGATTGATAACTTCAAAAATATTTGGAGTAAGATTGAGTTCAAGAGAGGTTAACCAGGACCAAACAGCACTAAATTTCCAAGGTTGGATTCAAACCCTAAATCTTTCTGATTTGAAATCCAGTTCTCTGTCTGATACATCAGTAGTGGGAAACTCAAATAGAAATGGGTACCACTAACTGTGCATAAATATTCATAAGTAAGTATTAGGGCTATATATTGACTTAATTTTAAAATGTAATGACAGTTATATTTTACTGTACTTCTATTTATTATTTTTAAAATTTTTTCTAGTAAAATTTTTTCTAATTCAGAATAAACTCAGTAGTATTATAGATCATATGCAGCCTGCAGGCCTCATGTTTGACAACTCTGCATCATACATTGATGCTTCTAGGATTATGCATTTGTACACCCCCTCCTCTGAAGACTGCTTAACCTTAGCCAAGTGACCTCCGCTTTCTTCTGGGTGATAGTTTGCAAGACTCCCTCCTTCCATTTTTTCCCTGTCTGTTATATTTAATCAACATAAATGCAGCTTACCATTCCAGTTCTATTGATTTTTGTAAAAGATTTCAGCAGTACCTGCAGAAGAAAGCAAAGCCTGCTTCCTTCTTATCCTCTGATGGATGCTTTCTTTTACCATACATGACAAAGTGATAGATGTACTTAGTTAACTTTCTCCAAAATCATTAATGCCACACTCCCTGGTTGGCTACTCAGGGATTGGCTAAATAGCTGTCATGCATTTGTTACCCGAAAGACTGCAATATTGAATAAGGAGCCCATTAATTTTTGTTCAGGATCAACTCTAAAAGATAGGTATGAAATGTGTAGTTAGGAAAGGAGGAGAAAAAATATGCCACTAGCTTACAAATAGTATTGGGTAATTCAATTTTACTATCTAAACCTGAGATTAGAAAAAAAAAAAAAGAAAGAAAATTGACTTTTCTCTAAATTTACACTTGGGAAAAAGGTTTAAATTGTTAACAAGTTTTCTTGCAAACCATAATGTAAGTATTGAATCCTCCACTGTGACCACATAGCATCACATTTCCATTCTTAGTACTACATACATCAACTCACATTATGTTACTATCATGATCAGAGTGATATAGGTGGCACAGTGGATAGAGTGCTGGATCTAGAATCAGGAAGATCTGATTTCAACTTTGGCCTCAAGTACATACTAACTGTGTGAGCAAAGGAACTTAAGCTATGCCTGCTTTATTGTGCATATATCAAAAAGGGGGTTAATAATAACATTTACCTCCCAGAGTTGCTATGTGGATAAAATGAGATAATATTTGCAAAGGTACTTCCAAACTTTAAAGCACTTTTCATATATCATTTGAGGATAATGTCACTTAAAGAAAACAAGACAAAAAGAGTGTGGAATGTACTTTCAGAGTACTAAAGATTCAGGAAAAGAGACTATCAAAGTTTAACAAAGGTAACAATAAGGCAAAGTGCATAAAGTTCAAATAGAAAAGAAACAAAAGTTTATTGCCTATAGGAAGATCCCTTAAGAAGTATAAACAAAAAAGAATCCTGGATTTTGAAGTATATAATTCTAATTACCTAGCAATTTATTATTATGGTTTTCATTTGATTACAAATCAGTGCTTTTCACATCAAAAACACTGATCCTTGAAAATGAGATTATACTTTACAAAATGTTTGTCCTAAATGATATTTCCTCCAGTCATAAAGTCTATGACATTTCTGCTTCTGAATCATAGACATTTGTAATAGAAAATGCACTGTCTTAGATATAAGAGAAACTTGAATTCAGATCTTGTCTTAGGACTAATCAGCTATATGACAACAAATGTGTAGTTTATGTTCTCTGTACCTCATCTAAAAAATAGAAATAATGAAGCCAACAATTTCTACTTCACAAGGTTACAGTGAGACTCAGATAATGTGTATTCATGGCTTTGGAAACTTTAAAATACCATAGGTATGAATCATTTATTTTATCCAACCCAATCCTCCAGCTTCCAAGGAGTCTTCTTCATTAAATTGTTAAATAAATAGCTCCTAGGACCCTAATTAGAAACAGACTGGGCTACTGACAAATCTAAAACAATTGCTAAAACAATATAGCTCAGTCATTTTATTTCACCTAATACTAAGACAATTAATGAACTTGTGAGATTATTTATAATGTTTCTTGTCTGAATCCTTGGTCATTGCTAAGAAATGGATACTTTATTGATGTAATATGTACCCTGGTAAAGTCATCACTTCTACCTCAGATCAAAATAATCCATTTGAACACTGCAATTTTGGGGATGGTTTAGATGACACACTTTGACATCATGTTGTGGGATAATAATATTATCTGGTTTTTTTAGTCCATCAAGGTTCATTTATATCTTGCAATAACTCTATACAGTTGTTATGAATTTATGATGTCATCTGATTGTACTGCCTAACTGCTTCAAATTTGGAATGCAGATTTCAACAAAGCATATGACTGTCGGATCTGAGTCAGGCAAAATCTGTATTCTAGTCCTTCCTCTAACATGTATTAGATATAAATCATAATGTTTCTTAGATTAATTTCTTTCACTGTAATATCTAGATAATAAGACCTATAATATTTCCTTCATAGGGCTATAAATTACATATGTAAAGAATCTCTCAGTATTTAAGTTAAATATACATTCTAAATAAAAATTGCTTACAGGGGCAGCTGGGTAGCTCAGTGGATTGAGAGCCAGGCCTAGAGACAGGAGGTCCTAGGTTCAAATCCGGCCTCAGACACTTCCCAGCTGTGTGACCCTGGGCAAGTCACTTGATCCCCATTGCCTACCTTTACCAATCTTCCACCTATAAGTCAATACACAGAAGTTAAGGGTTTAAAATAAAAAAAAATTGCTTACAATAAATAATATGTAGTACTTGTTATAGGCCAGTAAGTGTGTCAAGCACTTTACAAATATTATCTCATTTGGTCCTTATAAGAAACCAAGGTGTTTTTATTATGTCCATTTTACAGATGAAGAAATTCAGGAAATAAAAATTGAGCTACTTACTCAGGATTATACAATAAGCATGTAAGTTCAGATTTGAACTCAGATCTTCCTGATTCCAGGACTAGTACTGAGTTACTCATTTGCTAATAATTAATTATAATAATGACAACTGCAATAACAATGATAATAATAGCTGAAAACCAATCCATTATTCATGCTAGCAGAGATGTATGGCAGAGTAGAAGAAGGGCTGTTACACTAATATAGAATCAAAATTTTGAGTACCCTGAGACCACCAAGTTAGGAGTTAGTGACTAAAAGGAACCTT
Source organism: Gracilinanus agilis (assembly GCF_016433145.1). NCBI lineage: Eukaryota > Metazoa > Chordata > Mammalia > Didelphimorphia > Didelphidae > Gracilinanus > Gracilinanus agilis. The sequence goes on along the minus strand of NC_058131.1, from coordinate 222,375,037 downwards.
TCAATGCTGGTGAATATGGCTTTGATGATATTAGATATTGGTAATTAAGTTAACATTCTACTCAGGATGATAAAATTGCTTCTAAGATACAAAACAATAGGTAGGAAGCAAAGGATTATAGGTTGGCACTATTGGAAACCACTAAAATGATCAACTTGGTACAGAGAATAGAAGAATGAGAGACACTGTTTCATGTTTTAGTATCATAAGAATGTCAAGATATACTATATTGTAGAGATATTGATATTTTATCCAAGAGAAACACTAGTACAGCTAGTGCTAACAACCACTATGGCAGACAAATCAAGAATTCACACTGTAGTTTTCAATGGAGTCAGTATGGTAAAAGAGTACTATTTAAAAGAGTTCTTGCTATTTATTTTTTAAGAAGAGGTTCCCATTGCTTTATTATTTTTTTTATTTAGAATATTCTTCCATGGTTACATGATTCATGATTTTTACTTCCCCTCTTCTCTCTCCCCTTCCAGAGCTGATAAGAAATTCCACTGGGTTATATATGTATCATTGCTCAAAACCTATTTCCATGTTTTTCATATTTGCAATAGAGTGTCTTTTAACATCAAAACCCTAATCATATCCCCATCAAACTATGTGATTGATCATATGTTTTTCTTCTGCATTTCTACTCCCACAGTTCTTTCTCTGGATTTTGATAGCATTCTTTCTCATAATCCTCTGGATTATTCTGGATTATTGCATTGCTACCAGTAGAAAAGTCTATTACATTTGATTGTGCCACAACATATCAGTCTCTGTGCGCAATGTTCTCCTGGTTCTGCTCCTTTTGCTCTGGATCAATACCTGGAGGTCTTTCCAATTCACATAGAGATCTTCCAGTTCATCATTTCTTTCAGCACAATAGTATTACATAACCATCAGATGCCACAATTTGTTCAGTCATTCCCCAGTCAAAGGACATTCCTTCATTTTCTAATTTTTTGTTACCACAAAGAGTGTGGCTATAAATATTTCTGTATAAGTATTCCCCCCCCATTATTTCTTTGGGGTACAAACCCAGTAATGATATGACTGGATCAAAGGGCACACATTCTTTTAAAGTCCATTGTGCATAGTTCCAAATTGCCTTCCAGACTGCTTGGATCAATCCACAACTCTACCAGCAATGCATTAGTGCCCCAATTTTGCCATATCCCCTCCAACATTTATCACTTTTCTTTGCTGCCATATTGGTCAGTCTGCTAGGTGTGAGGTGGTGACAGAGTTGTTTTAATTTGCATTTCTCTAATCAGGAGGGATTTAGAACACTTTTTCTTGTGCTTATTGATAGTTTTGATTTTTTCAGGAGAAAACTGCCTTAAAACTAAAAGACTTGCCTCAGGCTAGGGTGTAAGCTTTTGATCTCACTCTGATTTAATCAGGCCTGGGACTGTGTACCTGATCTAATCAGGCACACCCTCTGAGCTCTGCCCCGAGCTTTAGGGAAAAAGATTAGTACTTAATACTATCAACCACTCCAAATTGTGAATATCTGGTGTGAAATGTTCAATGTCTTTGAAAATTTTCAAAATGCTAATAGCTATAGCTTCTAATGAAACTACCAAAGAAAGTGGTCATGGTGGTGGTAGTAGTGAGATATAACTATTTGTCCTGATGGATTTTCAGGAGAATTCTATTACATTTTTAGTGCATAATTAGTTTCTATATTTCACAAATTATTCAAAAAGAATTTAGAAAATAAAAAACCTATCAGAGTCATATTATGAGATAGATGTAGTCCTAATACTAAAAAAGGAAAGAATAAAAAAACAAGGAAATAGACAATCCAATATCATTATTATTTTTAAAGCATATATATTTATTTCCATTTTATATATTGTTAGGGTTCAAATGGGTGGCCTCCAGAGGAACACAGGAGACAATGCAATCAAAGCAGGAGAAAGCTTTATTGCCAGTGTGGGCTGGGGGAACTCAGCAAGAGAGTCCCAAGTGGTGCATTCAAAGGAAGGAATATATATGTTTCTAGGATATAGGTACCTTTGTCTTAGGGTTAGCTAATAGCAAGACAGAGGGAGTAGGGATGCTTCCAGGTGCCACAGGATATGATTCTTAATCTTCAAGGCTGTTCTGTCTAGGAATCTTCAAGGCTGTTCTGTCTAGGGGAGGAGTGGTGTCCCTGGGACTGTCATCCAGAGAGGAGTTGTGTCCCTGGGACTGTGAGTCAGAGATAACTGCCCTGCTTGAGCCGAGCATGACGTTATCCAAACCCCCCTGCTTAACAGGGTATGATGCTGTCAAGCTGTTAGTTATGGGTCTCAGCTTTTTGGCTATAACATTATAATGTAATATAATATGAAACAATAACAATGTTATTTTATAAGTATGTAATAAATTATAATAAATATGCCAATTTAGAAAAAAGATTCTCACATTAATTTTAGTCAAAAAAATCTGTTTCCTTCTCTTTTACCATCTTTTCTGCCATTCCCCCCTCTTCAAGAAGGCAGGCAATATTGTATAGGTTTTACATATATTGTCACATAAGACCAGTTTCTGAGTACATCATACTATGAAACAAAGGACATATTACTACACTATAGAAAAATTCATGTAGGAAATAAAGCAAATAATGATATTATTTAATCTTCATTCAGATTGTTTTCCTTCTATGGAGGTGGGTATCCTTTTTCCTCATGACTTCCTTGGTATTGTCTTGGATTCTTGCCTTGTTGAAAATTGGTAAGTCATTCACAATTGATCATCATACTTTATTGCTATTTCTGTGTACAACATTTTCCTTTTTCTGCTCACTTAACTTTCCATTACTTCACCTAAGCCTTTCCAGATTTTTTTTATGATTATCTTGTCATTTCTTTTGGCACACTAGTATTCCATTACAATAATATACAACAACTTGTTCAGCCATTTCCCCTTTGATGGATATTCCTTCACTTTCTACTTCTTTGTCTACTCAAAAAGAGTGGATATTTTAGAATATGTGTTTTTTTTTCCTGCTTGATTACCTTAGGAAATAAAAAATAATAATAGTGGTGTTACTAGGTCAAAAGTTACATACAATTTTTTAAAACTTTGAGTATAATTCCAGTTTGCTCTCCAAAATGGTTGCCTCAGTTCACATAGTTTCACCAACAACTTTTTAGTGTCTATTTTTTCACATCTTCTCCAACACTTGTTATTTTGCTCTATTATTATTTTAGCTGATCAGAGAGATGTGAGATTATACCTCAGAGTTTTTTGATATGCATTTTTCTATTTAATAATGATTTATACCTTATTCATATAATTATATGAAACTTTGGTTTCTTCATCTAAAAAGTGCCTGTTCATATCTTTTGGCCATTTATTAGTTGGGGAATGACTCATACATATATTTGACAAAGTTCTTTGTACATTTTAGAGATTAGACTTCCATCAGAGAAAATGTTTATAAAAGTTTTTCTCAATTTATTACTTTCCTTGTAATCTTAAGTACATTAATTTATTTTCTACAAAAATACTTTTCAATAAAACATAACCCAAATTATCCATTTTACTTTGTACAGTGCTTCCTACACTGATGCATTCATTCATAGATTCTTCTTTTATCCAAAATTCTGATAGGTAGTAAGTTTCCTATTCTTCTATTTCATTTATAACTTTCTTTATACCTTTGTTATGTGTGCATTTTTATCATATATTGGTGAAGGTGTAAGACATTGGTCTATATCTAGTTTCTGCCAAACTCCCTTCTGATTTTCCAAATAATTTTAACCAAAATAGTGAATTCTAATTCCCAAAATTTGGAACTTCAACTTTTTCTAATGCAAGATGATTATAGTCTTTTAGTACTGTTTGCTATATGTCTAGTCTGTTACACAGATTTACTTTTCTATTTCTTATCCAGTACCAGATAGTTTTGATAATTACTGAGTTATAATATAGTTTGAAATCTGATACTGCTAGAACTCCTTCACTGACTTTTCCCCAATATTATTTCCTTTGATATTTCTGAGCTTTTGTTTTTCCAAGTGATTTTTAATTTTTAATGTTCAATAAAACAATTATTTGATAATTTAATTGGAATGACATTGAATAAGTAGATAAATTTAGATAGGATTGGTATTTTAAATCATGACTGTCTCCCCATGAACAATTACTATTTCTCCAATTATTTGTCTAATGTTATTTATGTAAAAAGTTTATTTTTTACATTTGAAGAGAAACTTCTATATATTCAATTCTATCTATAGTTACTTTAAATGGGTTATCTCCTAATATCTTCTTGTAGGACATTGTTATTGTTATATAGAAATTGAATATAAATGTTTTATGTTGATTTATATTATATCCTATTATTGTGCTAAAATTATTGATAATTTAAATTAATTATAGTTGAATCTCTAAGGGTATACATATATATCATAATAGCACCTGTGAAGAGAGATAATTTTACTACCTTTTGTCAATTCTAATACCTTCATTTTTTTCCTTCTTATTTCCATTTCTAGCATTTCTATGATAACATTAAATAGTATTGGTGATAAAGGAAATCTTTTTTTTTACTTCTGTTTTTATAGGGAAGGTTCATAAATTCTCCCCATTACAGGTAATATTTGCTGATGGTTTTAAATGTGTGCTTATTAATCAAAGGAAAAATTCATTTATATCTGTGCTTTCAAACATTTTTAATAGGAAAGAGTGTTATATTTTGTCAAAAGTTTTTTTTTGTATCTAGTTATATAATTATTTGACATTGTTACTTTTGTGTGGATATAATCAACTATCAGTTTTCCTTATATTAAAACATTCCTGCATACCTAGTATGAATCCTGTTTGGTCATAATGTGTAATCTTTGTGATATATTGTTGTAGTTTCCTGGCTAACATTTTATTTAGGATTTTTGAATCTCTATTCATTAATAGAGTTGGCCTATAATTTTCCTTCTCTTTGATTTTCTTGATTTAGATATCAACATCCTATTTGTTTCATAAAATGAGTTGGGTATGATTCCTTCTTTAATAATTATTTTAAAAATATATTTAATATTGGATTTAGATGATTTTTAAAGACTTGTTAAATTCAATTATAAACCTATCTGGTCCTGATACTCTTTTAAAATTAGAAGTTCTTTTCGAGCCTGTTCAATTTCTTTTTCTACAATACTTTAAGTGCCTTGAATATCTCAAGAACCATAGATATTGTAATTATTTCAGTTATTGCTTTCCTGGGCATGAATGTCCAAAACCACAAATTCCACATTGTTTGTAATTTGTTTTAAAAAAATGTAAATCATATATGTATGCCAATATAAACACTCATTGTTTTTTAATTCTCTTTTTGTTTTACTTGAATACCTTGTCCCCTTTATTTTGTGGCTGTAATTTTTTTAAATTTAATCACGGCTTTCATTTGACAAAATTCAACACACATTATTTCTAAAAATATTAGGAAACACAGGCATAAGTGGAATATTCCTTAAAGTCATACATGGCATCTCTCTGAAACCATTAGCAAGTAAGGGGATAAAGTAAAAACCCTCCCAACAAGACCAGAAGAAAAGTAAGGAAGTCCATTATCAACACTATTATTTGATATTTTACTAGAAATTTATACTATATCAATAAGAGGAGAAAAATAAATTGAAATTATTAGATTAAGCCAGTGATGGGCAAACTTTTTCAAGAGAGGGCCAAATCTGTCAGTCTGTTTCTAAGGCAACTCTTTCAAAGTTTCATTGTATTGTATTGTATCCTACTCCTTGTATTCATCAGATTACGAATAATGTCTTGAGTGGCCAGATAGAGCATTTCAGAGGGCCACATCTGGCCAGAGGACCATAGTTTGCCCATCACTGGATTAGGCAATGAGGAAACAAAACTATCAATATTTTTAGGTTATTTGATGATATACTTACAGAATTCTAGAGAATCTAACAACCAAGAAATAGAAAAAAATTAACAACTTTAGCAAAGTTGGAGGATATAAAATAAACCCACATAAGTCACCAGGATTTTTATTTACCACCAACAAAATCCAACAGGTATAGATATTGTAATGCAGGGTTGCAGCAAAAGCTCTTGCTTTTGCAAACCAACTGTAGCAGCCCTGACAGTTGGAAAGAAATAGAATGTTGAACCAGCCAGTGAGCTGGGCTCATGGGAAAACCATTAGAGCTGGTCTATAAATATTCCTAGAGTACCAACTGAAGGGCCTTTTGCCTTTGGTTCATTTTGGACCTTGCCTGATTTCTCTGGACCTCTCCCTGACCTCTCCTTTTACATCCTGCTATTTCCCTGGATTTCCCCATTGGGCCTTGGGAAGAAGGGTGGTTTGGTGGGTGGAAATCATGGGATTTAGCTTCTGTAGGCAGGAAGGACAATCTAAATCGAGACACCCCCTAATCTAGTGATCTGATAAATCCTCATTACCTCAGGGCAGTGAAACTATCCCTGACTGAGGGAGCTGGCCTCTCTCAGTCTGACTCCCCCCTCTGTGACCCTTTCCCAGCATTAGCTTTCCATAGCAGCAGTTACCAAACCTCAAACCCCTTTCCCTCAGCTTACCCCTGGCATCAATAAATCCCCTTTGATATCTACATAAAAGCCTTTGGTGAATCATTGTACTGAATACTAGGGCAAAGGCTAAAAAGAGAAAGAATAACTTTACTTTTCTTTCTTGAGGGCGAACCTAGACATCTATCTTGGACAGGAAGTAGCCAGCTGAGATTTCCTGTAGATTTCAGTTTCATTGGCAAGGAGGAGCCTCTTGACTTCTCCCTCAAAGGACCTTAGAAAATAACAATAAAATCCTTCAGCTAGACCCATATTATTTCTGGCTGACCCTATTATTCTTGTATCATAGAGATAGCCTGCCTTCCTGATAGACCTAGCCTGTTTCCTCCGAGTGCCCTCTGTCTCTAGCCTTTGTGATTAGTCTGTTTGAGCAGCCCTTCCTATATTACCCATTCATCCCTTACCTTCCTATATTCCCCTATTTATAACAACATCATCCTATCCCCTTACTTTTCCATAACAATAGAAAATGAAATTTTATTCAAAACAACTCTAGATAATATAAAATATCCTGGGACATACCTACCAAAACAAACCATTATGAACACAATTGTAAAACACCCTTCACACAAATGAAGTCAGATTTTTTCATTGGAAAAACATTAATTGTTCATGGATGGGCTGAGCCAATATAATACAAATGACAATCTTAATTAAATTAATTAACCTATTAATCTCATATCTATCAAATTACCCAAAAATTATATCATAGAACTAGAAGAAATAATAATAAAGTTCATGTGGAAGAACAAAAGGCCAAGAAAATGAAAGAAATTAATGGAAAATAGTTGAAGGAAGCAGTTTTAGATACTGAAACTCAAACTACATTATAAAATAGTATTAATTTAAACAATCTAGTACTAACTAAGAAATAGGGTGGTAGATCAATGGAATAGATTAGATAATTAACAGAAGGCCATAATTAGTCAAATTTACAACAATATAAGTCATTCCACAATTAATAAATGGTCAAAAGAAATGAACAGGAAGTTTGCCTACATAATAATCAGAACTATCTATAGACATATCATAAAATGCTCTAAATCATTGTTAAGTAGAAAAATGCAAATTAGAACAAATCTGAGAATGCATCTTACATATATCAGACTGACTAATGTGACAAAAAGGAAAATGAGAAATCTTGGAGAAGTGGGAAAATACTTTTTCCCTAGTGGTATAATTGTGAACTGATTAAAAATTTTTGGAGAGCATTTTAAATATGTGTCCAAATGGCTATAAAATCAGGCTTACCTTTTGACTCAACAATACCACTACTAGATCTGTATTCCAAATAAATTTTAAAAAAAGAATAAAGGCAATATGTGCAAAAATATTTACAGCAGATATTTTGTGGTGGTAAAAAAGTGGAAATTGTTGGGATGACCATCATTTTGAGAATGGATTAACACTTTTTGTTATTTTGTTGTGATGTTATATATACTATTATGCTATGAGGGAAAAAAATGAGGAAGATGCTCTCAGAAAAGCCAGGATAAACTTACATAGATTGATATGAAATGAAGTAAGGAAAGTCCAGAGAACATTGTACACAGTAACAGAAATAGTGTATGATGGTAAATTTTAAAGATTTAGCTATTGTAAACAATAGCATCATCAAATAAAATTATAAAGGTCTTAGAATGAAAAATACTATCCATTTCTAGATAACAAACTGGTGGAGTCTGTCTTTAGAGTAAAGATTACTTTTCATTTAATTTTATTTTTCTTGTTTTCTTTTGTTTTGTTGGTTTGTGGTTTCTTTGTCTGTGACTAATATGGAAATCTTTTGTATGACTATGCATTTATATCCTATATCAAATTGTTTGCCTTATCAAGGATAGGAAGAACAGGGAGAGAAAGAAAATGGAATTCAGAATTTTTTAAAGATAGCAAAAAAACCTAGAAAGTTATTAGAAGAGTACTTTAATATTAGCTTGTTGTGAACATCAGAAAACTCATCTCTCACATTGGCTAATTAAAGAAAATGCATTTTTAATGCCTAATTGTTATTTAGAAAATTTTTAAAAATTAGAATATCTATATCTCCTTAATCAGTTGATCTTAGAAAGAGTTAAACATTTAAGGACAGAAAAAAGATTCAAAACTGTACCAAAATCTATTCACAGATAAACAAGTTGTGGTCTATGATTGTGATGAAATACTACTGTGCCATAAGAAATACTCAACAGCTTACCTTTAAAAAAATGAGGGAAAGCTATCTACCACCATAGAAGAAAATAATAGAATATGAATGCAGATTAAAGAATATCATTTTTCACTTTATTTACCTCATGAGTTTTTTTTTAACTTATATAAGTGATATATGACTTCTTTCACAACATTATGTACGTGAAACTATATATTGTATGATAGTACATTTATAAACTATATCATATTGCCATCTCAGGAAAGAAAAAGGAGATGAATGGAGGTAGAGAATATTGATTTCAAAATGTGAGTAAATGTTTATTTAAAATTGCATCTATGTGTAATCTAGGCAAGAAAATTTAATTAATTTACAATCCTAAAACAAATGGAAAGACCTCCATGAAACTATGAAGAGTGAACTTAGATGAAATAAGAAAAAAATATAGTAACAGAAATATTGTTTAAAGAATTACTTGTGTATGTCCACCTTCAGAGAAAGAACTAATAGAAAGCAATAAGACATGGTTTAATATAGACATAAATCTTTTTGTCAAGTCATGCCTTCATTGGTGCAAAGACAGAAAAGGAGATTGGGAGATAGATGCAAAATTTATCTAATAAGTAAATTAATTAATTCATTAAAATTTCAGTCAATAAAAATCTTCATTACTTGTACTTGAGAAGTAAATATATAAAAGGTAAGAAAGTCCCCCTTAGGAAGGAGAATGTAGAAAATTAATGATCTTCTACATGGTTACATGAAGCCCAATAAAATGAAAAATACAAATTTGATTATATTTGAAACAGAAAACTTGAGAATCATTAATATAGTTACTTTTGTCAAGGGAAATTGATCAAAATTCTACCTTCTCTAGGAAACTGGAAAGTGGAGCTGACAGATAATTAATATTTATAATTTTTGACTAAGATACTTCATAAAACTTAAAGAGTTAAAAATTATAAATAGCATAAGATTCTTTACAGAGCATGCCCAGATTTTACATGTAAGAACCTTTAGTTAGCTTTCCTGGGACTTCTCAGATTTTTATTATGGAAGCATTCTTCAGTTTCTACTACAAGAGTTAATCTTTTTAACCTTTCTTGAATAGTTGCATAACTGCCACAGGCTACATCTTTAAAATTCATGATCCTAAGATGGTTATTCTCTTTCTGCTCTCTTTTCTGCAATTGCCCTTTCCTGCTCACTCCTTTCTTTTGTGTCCAGAGAGTGAAGACCCCAGTTCACCCACAGCATATGTGCAGTGAACAAAACCAGGAAGATAGGAATAATTTCTTTTTCTTTAACACCCCACCTCCTCTTTCTCTAAGCTCCTAGAAATGGTCCTAAAGGTCTTTATTTATAGTCTGTGTTGCTTTTCTTTAGTTTCATTTGATAGAGGTGATCCTCAGTTGGCCCAGAATTCTACTCACCATGAATTTGAAGCCAGGATTTCAGGAAGATTGTTGCAGGTAACCTTAAAGGAAAGTTATGATGAATCTGATTATTGAAAATTGAATATATATCTGATTTTGGGCTGCTCCTTTTTCTACCCCCAAAACAACCTTTGGATTTTAAAGCAAAAAAATATCTTCTTTCTGAATCTCTAAACTTCTCTTTTTTTTTAATATTTTTAAACCCTAATATCTTTTATATATATCCTTCTGTATAAATTTTATTTGTTACAGGGCTAGGTAATGGGGGTTAAGTGACTTGCCCAGGGTTACACAGCTAGAAAGTGTCTGAGGTCAGATTTGAACCCAGGACCTCCTGTCTCTAGGCCTGGCTCTCAATCCACTGAGCCATCCAGCTGCCCCCTGAATCTCTAAACTTCTTGTTGATCCATGAGTGGAATCCCCCTTCATGTCGTTTACCATTCCAAGAAATGATGTACAGGAGCTATGTAGCCATTCTAAAACCCACATAGTTATTTTTGGTATGTGGAAGATCCAACTCTTGTTTATATGGATGTCTGAGTCCACCAATCAAAGAGGCTTGGGAAAGGAATTTCATGAAGAAATAAATTGGCAGAGGGGAGAGAAGTTGTTCTTCCCTTGGAATCACAGGCTGAGGAGGCACAAGGTCAGGCTTTGGGCTGGCATAGCCTGCTGGTGAAGGAGCCACACAAGACTTGGATTTTTCTCTTTCTTTCTCTGGCCCACTTTTTATTATTTAATAAATAATTACAGAATTAAGATATGATTTCCACAGAATTTTAATCATTCTAGCAGGAAAGACTAAAGACATTAGTGTGCCTAAGAACTGGCCTTAGAACTCATTCTGTGCATATTATATATAGAATGAATGCAAAGAGGGATGAAGATTATATCTCCCCCATGTTGGGAGTAAGTTTTTATATTTGTGACTGTATTTTTCAGATATTTCTCTTTAAAATTGGATCTAAATTTTAGAAGCCAAATGGAACTAGTGTACAGGGTCCCATTACACTTGAAACAACTCTATTGGTAGGGACTAGACAGAGCCATTAGGAGAAAACCTAAATTTGTCCTTATGCCCTCAAGAGAACTAAAGAACACTGGGTGGGAGGGAACTGAAATGTAATACACCTGACCTTCACACAATAGGGGTTTAGTTAACCAATAATACATGTGGGACCTTGTATGGAATAAAAGTGGGTTCTTCACTATTTCAGAAACCCCTACAGAGATTCATTGCCATAGGACTTTTGATTTTTGAGATAATCTTGATTATGAGATCCGAGAGAATTATAATAAAACATATTTTTAGGTTGTCATGAATATTTTTTTCAGCATGTGTTCCTTCAGTGAATCCCATTGTTTTAATTTTTGTGAACTTTTCATTTGTGTGGCTGTTTAAAAACTGATACTTTATATTATTTACTGATAAACATGCTTGACATTGATATAGTAACACTGTTATGAATTACTGACTCTTACAGAAGTATGTTTTGTGTCTGTCTTCTGGTATAAGGGAGTCCTTTTGGGGAAGATATAGTATTTCTCTAGTGACTCTTGTTTTCTTTCTATGACTTGCCTCACAGTGGCAAATTCTTCCAAAATAGATATGCTTAACAATAGTTCAGTCCTTTTTCTAGGACCTGGTTTTTGTCTAAGAAAAGGTCCATGGGCTAGCCAGAGATGAAGGGAAAAATAATCCTTGATGAGTTTGGATGCTAGGAAAAATATGTTAAATAACAATGATCAGTTCAGTGAGGATATGCATTTTAGCAGGAATGTATATGGGGGTGGGTGTGCTCCAAAATGTCCTTCTGAGAAAAAGATACATATGTTCTAATTTTTGGTGACCCCCAAGAGTGGGCCATTTTGCCTGTCAATGTTTGATGGATTTTGGAGATTTTCAGGGTACGAAAGTGGAAGGATAAAAGTAAGTTAACTGTTGCAAAGATATGATTTGGGGGCACACAGCCATCCTGACTAACTTCAAACATATTATTGCCAGTATTTTTCCATGACTAGATACTATAATCTATACCTTCCCTTAAGGAAGGACTATCGCAGTCATCTCAAGATCACCAAACCACTTATAAGTGTATGGATATTAATTTTAATGTGAGAAATCTGGAATAACTAGATTAATACTATCTCATAGAAATGTTCATGTTGTTCCTTTGTTTTTAAACAGACTGTTTTACCTTTACCATAGCAAAAGGACCATTGCTAGACTAAAAGATAACAGGAAAGAAGTTAGAAAAAGGAATGAGATTTTAGGAAATGTAGAAAAGATTGTAATAATTAAAAGGGAAAGAAAAGCAGTGTACTTATTTCTTAGTTGTAAGATAAAAACAAAGTTAAATACATAAAAACAAAAAATATTAAGAGCTTCTTTTACAGACTTATAATGTGATTTAAATATATGTTAAAGAAAATACATATTAGAATTAAAACAAGTTAATACTAAAGAATTCATTGATGAAAAAACAAATCATGAAAATTAAAGAAAATTTTGACAAAGAAAATTACAATAATGATAAAATCACAATATTAATGAATATAGATACTGAGGGCGAAATATGTAGCTAAAAACATTTCATCAATGATAAAAGGAGAAACAGATAAGTGAACTGGATATATAAATTTTAAAAACCTGGAAGACTAATTAAAACAACTCATCAAAATACCAAAAAAAATCTTTAAAATAAAAAAGATTAATTAAATTGAAAGTTAATTAAATAGAATTGAGAAATAAAAATTACAAAGCTTCAGTTAGTCTGAGTTTTTAGTAAAGGGAATCATAATTCCATGACCAAAATATTAAAGGAGAAAATTCAACAAATGGAGAACAAATAAAGTGCTACAAAGTACTCTAATTTTTGGTCAAAAAACTTACCATCTTAAAGGATATGAACAGGCAGTTTTCAGATACAGAAATAAAAGCCATATATAAACATATAAGAAAATTTTCTAAATCACTTTTGATTAGAAAAATGCAAATTAAAATAATTCTGATGTACCACCTCACACCAGTCTGATTTGCTAATATGCTAATATGGCAGAAAAGAAAATGAGAAATATTTGAGGGGATGTGGAAAAACCTGGACGCTAATAAAACTATTGATGGAGCTGTGATCTGATTGAACTTTTCTGGAAAGCAATTTGGAACTATACTCAAAGGACTCTAAAACTGTGCATATCCTTTGAATTATCAATACCATTTTTAGGTCTGTATCCCAAAGGTATTAAAAAAATAAGAGATAAAAGAACCTATTTGTACTAAAATATTTATTACAGATTATTTTGTGACAGGAAAGAATTGAAAATTGTGAGGTTATCCATCAATTGTAGAATAACTGGACAAGTTGTGGCATATGAAAATTATGTAATACTTTTGAATAAGAAATGACAAGCAGGATGATTTCAGAAAAATCTTGAAAGATTTACATGAACTGATTCAAAGTCCAATGCAGAACTGAAAGAATATTTTACATAGTGAAGGCAATATTTTTTGAATAACAACTATAAATGACCTTCTTATTCTCAGCAACACAATGGTCCAAAACAATCCCAGAGATTCACAATTTTTAAAAATGCCATCTTCCTTCTGAGAAAGAACTGAAGTCTTTCTTTCTTCATTTCTTCTCCTTTTTTCTTGTTCTTTTCCTCTTCCTTCTCCTCTTCTTCCTCTAATTGAGAACTCTTCCACAATTAACTAATATTGAAAAGTGTTTTGCATGATTACACATGCAAAATTTATATTTGGTTGCTTGCCATTTCAGAGAAGGGGTAGATCAGGGAAGGAGTGAGACTGAAGGGGTCAGAAGAAAAGAGAGAAGAATTTGGAATTCAAAACATTGAAAAATTGAATGTAAAATTTGTTTTTACATGTAATAGAGAAAATAAAATATTATCTAAAAACTAAATAGAGTGAATGAAATTCTAAAAATAATATAACCAGAATATCTAAAAGAGAAAAAAATAATTTAAATAAGAGCTACACTACAAATTGAAATATACTACCTGTACTTCTCAAAAATGAATTAAAAAGTAAGCTTCATGAAACTTTTAAAGAATGATTAATTTCACTAAGTAATCTGTTTGAAAAAGCAAAATAAGAAAGGCTCGTCCAATATTCCTTAAAGGAATTAAACATGGAAGTAATGCCTAAACTAGGGATAATTAAATAAAATAAAAAAGATGAATATTCCTAATGAATATTGATGCAATACTTTAAATTTACAATTATAATTGCCCTTAGCAACGAGTTTATAATTATGATTACATTAGATTTGCACTAGCAATATACAATTTGTTAATTATTTGGAAAATTATAAACTTGCTTTATCATATTAATAAGAAAAAATAAAAATTTCCTGACCAGATCAATAAATTTAGAAGTGAACATTTGATAATTTGCAAAATGTATTTCTGTTCAAAATATTGAAGTGAATGAAAATAAATGGACCTTTCTCTTAATAAAATAAGTAGTTATCTATTAAAAACACTGTATTTGAATTTGTTAATTTAATATATATTTAAATATAATTAGAGTCTTTTGCATACTTTGCATCACTTTATTTGCCATTTGCTGAAATCTCTCTCTCTCTCTCTCTCTCTCTCTCTCTCTCTCTCTCTCTCTCTGTGTGTAGGTGTGTGTGTGTGTGTGTGTGTGTGTGTGTGTGTGTGTGTGTGTGTGTGTATTCATGGAGTTTTGGCTAGCCCAAGAGACTGAAAGCAAAATCCATAGACTGTTTACATTACTTCCTCACTAGCTGAATACAAAACAGTAGTGAGAAGAATTAGGATATTAATTTTAAATGGCCTCTTGGACAAGGGAGCTTTGTTCATCTGAATCATCTTCAAATTGTCTTTAAGACCTTTCTTGCTGAATATTTTTCTACTGCTATTTCTTTTTTTTAATTTAAACATTTATTAATATTCATTTTTAACATGGTTACATGATTCATGCTCCTACTTTCCCCTTCACCCCCCACAATCCCCCCACCCATGCCCAATGCACATTTCCACTGGTTTTGTCATGTGTCCTTGATCAAGACCTATTTCCAAATTGTTGGTAGTTGCATTGGTGTGGTAGTTTCAAGTCTACATCCCCAATCATGTCCACCCCGACCCATGCGTTCAAGCAGTTGTTTTTCTTATATGTTTCCTCTCCTGCAGTCCTTCCTCTGGATGTGGGTAGTGTTCTTTACCATAAATCCCTCAGAATTGTCCTGGGTCATTGCATTGCTGCTGGTACAGAGGTCCATTACATTCGATTTTACCACAGTATATCAGTCTCTGTGTACAATGTTCTTTTGGCTCTGCTCCTTTCACTCTGCATCAGTTCCCGGAGGTCTTTCCAGTTCGCCTGGAACTCCTCCAGTTTATTATTCCTTTTAGCACAATAGTATTCCATCACCAGCATATACCATAATTTGTTCAGCCATTCCCATTGAAGGACATAGCCTCCTTTTCCAGTTTTTTGCCACCACAAAAAGCACAGCTATAAATATTTTCATACAAGTCTGTTTATCTATGATCCCTTTGGGGTACAAACCCAACAATGGTATGGCTGGATCAAAGGGCAGGCAGTCTTTTATAGCCCTTTGGGCATAGTTCCAAATTGCCAGCCAGAATGGCCGGATCATTTCACAACTCCACCAGCAATGCATTAATGTCCCAATTTTGCCACATCCCCTCCAACATTCATTACTCTTCCCCTTCTTTCATTTTAGCCAATCTGCTAGGTGTAGGTGATACCTCAGAGTTGTTTTGATTTGCTTTTCTCTAATTATTAGAGATTTAGAACACTTTCTCATGTGCTTATTGATACTTTTGATTTCTTTACCTGAAAATTGCCTATTCATGTCTCTTGCCCATTTATCAATTGGGGAATGGCTTGATTTTTTATACAATTGATTTAACTCCTTGTATATTTGAGTAATTAGACCCCTGTCAGAGTTTTTCGTTATAGATTTTTTCCCAATTTGTTGTTTCCTTTCTGATTTTGACTACATTGTTTTTGTTTGTACAAAAGCTTTTTAGTTTAATATAATCAAAACCATTTAATTTACATTTTGTAATTTTCTCTAACTCTTGGTTGGTTTTAAAGTCTTTCCTTTCCCAGAGATCTGACAAGTATTCTAATGCTATTTCTAACAAAAGTTCTTTTAATTATCTAATGAATGATTTACAAGTGTCTTATTTTGTTCCATTCGTTATCTCAATCAGTCCCAACAAAAAATACTAAATTTATTAATTTGTTATTTATTATATATAATTTATCACTATAAATTATAATTAATTAATAATTACTAAATTTTAGCACAATAAAAAGCATCTTTTTTTTAAATTTAGTACATCATGCTAATGCAGCCTGATCATAAAAAAGGAATAGACTATCAGTTGTGATAAATTCCTTAAAAATAATTTTATGTGACATTTCCACATGAATCAACTCTGAATGTTATTCTTTGGTTGCTTTAACAAAAGTCAAATGATTAGAGTTCACTAATATTGATATATTGCTCTTACTACCTGAGGAATAACCATAACTAGACAGCTTTGAAGCAATAATTATTTCTGGTAATAACAAGTTTTAAGTTTATGTTTTTTTATGCTAACTCTCTGTCTCTATTCCTCTGTCTTTGTCTCTGTCTCTTGTCTCTCATAATATACATACACATACACACAGAAAAAAAAAACCAACACCCACATAAGTACACACAAATATACATAAATTAATATGTATGTGTCTTAAAGAACTAATGAATGACAATATGCTAACATTTGAAGAGAATGCCATTGCTTCTCTTCTACTTATTTTTCTAAACCATTTCAGTTAATATAGCTAATTTTTTTGCAAAAGGAAAGGCTATCTTTGTTTCCTTTACCTCATTTTATTAAGATTGTAGAGTTATTTTTCCTCTATGGAAAAACTTCCAAAAATGGGGCAAAATAGAAGTCATGAAAAAACAGAAAACTAAAGAAATAGAAAATGACAAAATAAATGAAGATATGGTGATGCTATAGATTTAACTAGCAAATTATATTATTTGTTCAGTTTAAATCAACAGTGCTTTTGGGGCAGCAGTTCAATTCTTGTGGTGGAGTATCGAACTAATTCAAGTTCTAAAACACCTGTATTTACATAACACCTTTCATACTTTTTAGATATATGACTATAGGCAAATCACTTAAACTCCATTCTTTAATTTCCTCATCATAGTATAGGGTAAAAATATCTATTATAACTACCTCAGAGGATATGTGCATTTTAATGGATATATTAGAAATTCATATGAAGCAATATGAAATGTATACCTCACATCATACAATTCAAACAAGTATCCTTTGGTAGTATTATAACATATTGTATTGTACTTCGCTATTTTTAAAGTTTTTTTTTTCATAGTGACTATAATGCAAAAGATGTAAGAGAGGCTTTTGCTCTTGCAGGGGGCCAACTGAAAATTTCTGGCAGTTAGAAGCCTTAGAATTCTGAGGGAAGTCAGTTGGTACCTGAGGCTTGAACAGAGTGGACGGACTAACTAGAGCTCTGGCTTGGCTTTTGGTTTCGCTTTGGCCTGTGCTTTGTCTCTGGACAATTTGAACCTATCTAATTTCTCTGGACCTTTCCCTGACCTTCTCCATATTATTTCCCTGTTTTCCTTTCCTGTTTTTCCCGGGGGCTCTGGGAGGCAGGGTGGCTTTTGGGTTTTTAGTGAATAGACTTTGTGGGTATAATTTTCCCCAATAGGCAAGTAGGACATCCTTGAATTCAAACTATCCCTTTAGTATTCCCTCTACTTTAAGAGGAGCGAAATTTTCCCTGGCTGAGAGAAGCAGGTTCTTCTCTCAGTCTAACCCATTCCTGAGACCCTTCCCCATCTTGAGTTTCTCCCTAGCTGCTGTCAGAAACCCCAAACCCCTCTCTCCTTCCTGACCAATCCTGAACATTAATAAATCACTTTGTTACCTAAGCAAACCCTTTTGGGGAATCATTGTGTTGAAGATTTAGGCAAGGGTGATGGAGAAGGATTTATTCCCTTTATTTCCTGAGGGAAACTGTAGGCATCCATCTTGGAAGGAAGTAGTTGCCCAACGCTTCCTCCTGAATCCCTTCAGTTTCACTGATAGGGAAGAGTCTTGCAACTCCTCCTTTGAAGACTTGAGAAACTGACAAGAAAGCCCTTTAGTCAGAATCAAACCACTTCTGACTGGCCCTATTCCTTGTGTCTGTAGGAGTACCTTTCTTGCCTGGAAGGGCTCAGCCTATTTCCCCTCAGTATCCTCTGTCTCTAGCTTGGGTGTCTAGTCTGTATTAGCTGGCTCTCCTGAATACCTCACCCTGTACCCTTACCATCCTAATATCGCCTTGTCCATTCCTCCCTAAACTCAGCCATCCTTTTCATTCCTCTCCTATTGCCTCAATCACCTTTTACCCCTCTGTCACTCAGCAAGGGAAGGAGAGCACCCTCCTAACTTAAGTGTTCCCCTTTTATCCATAACACAACTCTGGAAGGTAGGTAATGCAAGGATATTATGATTCAGATAATACAGATGATGAAATTGAAGACAGAAAGATTGCTGATGATAGTTGTCCTTCTACTTTAAAAGTACCAATGACATTAATGCACTGCTGGTGGAATTGTGAATTGATACAAAAATTCTTGAAGGCAATTTGGAACTATGCCCAAAGGACATTAAAAGACTGCCTACCCTTTGACACAGCAATAACAATGGTGGGTTTATACCCCAAAGAGATAATAAGGAAAAAGACTTGTACAAAAATACTTATAGCCACATTCTTTGGGGTGGCAAAAAATTGAAAAATGAGAGGTTGACCTTCAATTGGGGAATGACTGAACAAATTGTGGTATCTGTTGGTGATGGAATACTATGGTGCTAATAAGAATAATGAACTTGTGGAATTCCATTGTGGCATAATTGACATTCTTAACTACCCTAACTGCCCCCTTTCCTGGAGTTCTGCGGGGTACTGTGGAATTCTGTGAGGCAGTTTCCCCCACTTAAGATCATGGATGCTACATTCTTATGTGTTCCTACTTCCACAGTTCTTTCTCTGGATGAGGATAGTATTCTTTCTCCTAAGTCACTCAGAATTGTCTTGGATCATTGCTACTAATAGATAAGTCTATTTTATTCAATTATGCCACAATATATCAGTCTCTGGGTATAATGTTCTCCTGGTTCTGCTCCTTTCACTCTGCATCAATTCCTAGAGGTTGTTCCAGTTCCTTTCCCTGTTTCCTGAAATTAATAAATCCCTTTCCTTGTTAAGTTTGAGAACCTGTGTGAAGTTATACTTGGGTTATACTGACCAATATCATACATTACCTAGGCAAAATCTTCATCCAGGCAAGCACTGGAATAGCTGTTTTCCAGAAAGCAAGTCTGCTGTAATAGAAGACATCCTGAACCTTTATCTATCTCAGGTTTTGGGGCATAATCTTCTATCAATGGAGGTTGCTAATCTCAGTGGGATTATTTCTTATCTGTCTACCAGTTTAGCCCTGGATTAGCCAAGCCTAAATAGCCTCCATTTTTTTTTTTCTAAAGAGGATTCAGTTAAAACTGTTACTCCTTCTGCTACAACTTCCTCAGGAGGGGGAGGAGAAAGAATTCTATTGACTCTCACCCCTCCCCCTTGCTAGAATAGCCAGCTTGATCCTTTGCTCTGACTTCATTACCAATCATTACCAATCTGAATCAATGTTACAGAAAAACAACTGCTTGATCACATGGTTCAAAGGGGTTATGATTGGGGATGTAGACTCTAAATGATCACCCTAGTGCAAATACTAATAATATGGAAATAGATCTTGATCAATGACACATGTAAAACCTAGTGGAATTGCTCATTGGCTATGGGAGGGGGTGGGAGGGGAGGGAAATAATATAATTTATGTAACTATGGAAAATATTCTAAATTAATTAATTGAATAAACTTAAAAAAATAAAAGGGCCAATGACATAACTACTGATTTCTTTTGGCTCACAAATAAACTGGATTTAAATGAGAGTAACAAAAGCCATCACCTTCATTCTCTCTTCCAGAGTCATCAAAATCCAGTGGTGAGACAAAAGTCAATATGACTGATGCTGGTCCAGGATGCGGTGAAAGACCTTGGCTTCATTGATATTTGACCAAAAAGTGTTCCACAGTGCCAGTTTCCACTGCTTTCATGATCACTATAACAAAATATTTTTCTTTTCCCATTCTGCCAAGGGAAGCCTTCATACATTTGGGGGTAGATAAACCCCTAACTCATCAATAAGTTTGAGACTGTTGCTTATTCTTAACTTAATTTAGATCATCTGCCCTGATGGTTTACCAGGATTTGACCATTGTGCATTCTAGAAGATATGTATGCACAGCTCTGAAAAGAGTTGTGATTGGCCCATGAACATCAAGACAATGTCTGAGATCAGATTTGAACCCAATTATCCTGACTTCAAATTCCATACCTTACCACATGACCCTTTTCTTCTTTGATAAAAAAAAATGTTATATTTCACTTGACAAGAGACAAAAGTAAGAGAAAACTATGAAAGATGCATATTTGGTCTATTTTTGATAAAGTTTCCCCCCCCCTCTCTCTCTCTTTCTCTCCCTCTCTCTCTCTCCAAATTTATGTACAGACACAATAAACAAATACATACAAGAACACACACTGTTTCTTTTGCCTTTCTCAACATCCATGCAGATCTAGATACATGTAGCCACTGTCAAAGTGAACATCTCTTCCATGCTAACCTCAACTTGGTTTTTCTGGACAGATGTTATATAAATACATGAAAGACTACACTGAGGACAGATGACTGCACCTGTATGGAGATCCTATGGGAAAAAAATTGGACTATGATTGAAATAAAAAGTAATTGAGATTAGACATAAGAAGGGATTTCTTCAATATCCCTTGTATGTGTGTATATATATTTA
Organism: Gracilinanus agilis; assembly: GCF_016433145.1. NCBI lineage: Eukaryota > Metazoa > Chordata > Mammalia > Didelphimorphia > Didelphidae > Gracilinanus > Gracilinanus agilis. The sequence goes on along the minus strand of NC_058131.1, from coordinate 222,353,937 downwards.
CATGTTAGTGTATATATAATATAGTTAGCATGTATATATGTTAGTGTGTATCCATATGTGCATATATGTTAGTTCCATCATTAGAAGATAAACTATATGAGATTAAGTTTTTTTTCTTTTTTCCTTGTATTCCTCAATGCTTTACATATAAAATGGCAACAGTCACATAGTAGATGTTTAATAAATGCTTGTGGGGAAAATACTTGATTAGCCCATCCTCCCTTTTAGGTCAGCTCCTTATTCACACCTCCATTCTATTCCTCTCCCTTTTAAACTCATAACCATAGTATATTATCTTAAAGATCTAATATTTGATTGGAAAGATACTTCCTAACATAGAGACAACCTCTAATAGTTTCTATGGCTTAAAAATGCATCCTGCTATGATCAGTCTTTTGGGGCTACAACTCTCTGAACTGATCTAAACTGATCCTAGGAAAATAGCAATACATATTGATCTTATACTTAAAACCTTATCACCTGAGTAAGAAGAGCATTGCTTCTCCGCCCTTGATTACCCAGAATCAACCCCACAACGTGAAGAGTCATTGAAGTAAAATGACTTAAGCGAAGGGGAAAAAGGTATTATAACTTTAAATTTATTAAACATTAATAATTGAACTGCTTGTTCAGAACACCTATGGATATAATCGCAGAGTGGATTCTCATTAATTTATAAAAGTAAGAGTAGTGAGCCATATTTCTCTAAGTATCTGTGACTTTCTCTATTTCTTTCTTTTTTTTTTAAACCCTTAACTTCTGTGTATTGGATCCTAAGTGGAAGAATGGTAAGGGTGGGCAATGGGGGTCAAGTGACTTGCCCAGGGTCACACAGCTGGGAAGTGTCTGAGGCCGGATTTGAACCTAGGACCTCTCACCTCTAGGCCTGACTCTTAATCCACTGAGCTACCCAGCTGCCTCTTATTTCTTTCTCTTTGTAGAAGGACAGTGACTCAATCAATAATGGTGTACATTTACTCCTAAAAAAAAACAATCCACATAAGCTGAGCTTAGTGAAAGTGTTAGGTACAAAAACAGGTTGGGAAGGGTAGAAAAAAGGAAATTTTTTATTGTTGTTGTTAATGGTAGATAGAGAAAGCAAAATGACTCACCTTGTAATTATATGATTCAATTATTTCTAATAAGAAGGTGGTCTTCCAAGTGAGAGGGTAGAAAAAACAATTTATAAAGAAAGAATGTATACCCATTATAGGGGAGAATATATTGCCTATTTAAAATAAGCTCAAATTTCAAATACCATATGAAGTACAACTCTGGAATCAGAAAGAATTAAAATATGATTATGGAGCCATTTAATCAGACTCCAGTGACAAGATGACACCAATCAAAAGTACTGAAAAATGTTGTATGAGTATATAAAATATTATTATACTAGAAATCATCCAGCCAGAGGAAACTGGGAAGTGTAGTCTGAGAATGAAGCAAGAGAAACCTTAAAGGGAACATCAGATTAAGTTATGAATAAAATTATAGAAGTTTCAGTCAGCCAAGTGTTCTTAACCTGCTAACTATCACACATATTCATATATGTATACCCAAGTACATATACGTATGTATATAATTATCTATTATATATGTACTTGATAATGAAATTTCAATATGATTGTTTTCCCTAGAAAACTTTTAAAATGATAATATCAGGGGTATTATGTTTGTTTTGAGTTATCACCTTTTAATAACATTATCATGAATCCTGAAAAGAATTTACACAAACTGAAAGTCTGAAAAAACTAGACCTTAAGATCACATTGCACAAGAAGTGTGCAGCACATATGATAGAACTGAATAAAGAAAAGGGGTCCCTTAAAATAAGATAGAAACAAGTTAGCAAAACATTTCCAGAAGTTCCAGTAAACCAAGAGTTCTTAGCATGAAACGTTTGATCAGAAGTTTCTATCATCTATCTATCTATCTATCTATCTATCTATCTATCTATCTATCTATCTGTCTGTCTGTCTGTCTATCTATTACATGTATAAATTTTAAAATACAAATATTTTGAGAAGGTGACTATAGAGGACCTGTTCTATAAACCAGAGATTTTCTGAGTGGCCTAGGGTGGTCATTGGATGTAAAGAACAAAACATATTGGAAGCATGGCTTATTTGCTAAAAGTGCTCCAAGGTACAATGGAGTCACAAGTTTATTATGTACAAAGTTAAAGATCCCTTTTATGCAAAAGCACAAGGAAAGTTTCCCACAACTACACAGAGCTGTATTTTTAACATAGACAAAACAAAAACCTTAGAAGCTTCAAGATATAGAGAAGAACCTATGCTAAACTTTCAGCTATATTGTTATCACCAAGCCAAGTCTGGGAATGTTTTTGTGGGATGGAAAGCCCCTGAATTTTTCGGCCTTGACTACTTTTGAGACAAAGCAGTTTATTCTAAATATGGGCAAAAGGCCCCTGCTAAGGTTTCGGCCTTGGCTTACCAAGCAGCTGCATTCCTCACCAAAGGGGAAGAATGTTAACCTCTTGACTGTTGGTTTGCTGAGAGCTCAAAGCTTTTCAGTAAGACTACATTGCTTTTTAAGAAAAGGTGTGAATCATGAAAAGGAGTCACAAGAGGAATCTCAGATTTTTATCTTAGATAACCCAATCCAGACTTACTCTGATTAGAGTAGAGTTCAACACACAGCTCTGCCAGGCTGTGTTGACCTTTTGATGGAGTCCAGATAAAAATATCTATTTGAGATTCTAATTTCTCTTAATGGCTTCCCACAGGTAACCATAAAGTTCTTCAGATTGCCAAATGGGATCCATCATATAAAAAAGATTAAGAACTTTGGTGGTAAAGCATCATTATAATTTCCTTCAAATAAAAGAAAGGCTGATACTTAAGTATAGAATTAGAATTGTTCTACTAGACTCCAGAAGCAAAACTAATAACATCAGATGGAAATTAAAGAGAGTCATTCTAACACTTTAAAGTATCCTAAAGTAGAATAGAAGATTAAAAATGTTTGTACAAAAATATTTATAGCTGTACTCTTTGTGGTGGCAAAAAATTGGAAAATGAGAGGATTTCCCTTGATTTAGGAATGACTGAATGAATTGTGATATATGATGATGATAAAATATCATTATGCTATAAGGAATGATGAACTGTTTGATTTCTATAAAAACTAGGACGATCTCCATGAACTGATGTGGAGTGAATAAGCAGAACCAGGAGAACATTTTACAGAGTAACTGTAACATTATGGGATGATCAAATGTAATAGACTTTGCTACTAATAGCAATGCAACGATCCAGGATCATCCCAAGGGACTTATGAGAAAGAATACTATCCACATTTAGAGAAAGAACTGTGGGAGTAGAAATGCAGAAGAAATATATGATTTATCACTTATTTATATGGGTATATTTTGATGACAGAGTAGTCGATAAAAACTAGAAGGAACTTTCCCAAGCAGGCTGATTTCCAATAGCTAAAGAAGTAACCAGGACTAGATCAGAAGCCTTTTCTACCAAGAGAGTTGCAATCACCACAACCCAAAGGCAGAGTGGTACTCCAGCAGCCACTGCATCTAGCTTGTGTCAAGATTCCAAAAGCCATCTACTTTAGTTCATGTAGATAAAAACACAAATCACTTTCTTTAGTGTGGAATTCATAAAGAAGAGATTAAAATAATAGCCTTTGAAATTGTGTGAGAGTTAACAGGTGTTAGGAATGTACTATAAAGATTCAGATTCTCTGGAGACTGTATCAATTTATAATTATTTATTAAATGATAAAAAGCAGGCTAGAGAATGAAAAGGCACCAGCCACATGTGGCTAAATATTTCCTTCATAAGCCTCCTCCCCCAGGCAGTGGCCAAGGCTTCACAGAGTTCAGACATTCTTGACAAAGATACTGGAGTGGTTTGGAATTTCCTTGTCCAGATATTTTTACTAATGAGGAAACTGAAGGAAACAGGATTAAATGATTTGCACAGGGTCACACAACTGGTAAGTGTTTGAGGTAAAATTTGAATTTGTTTTTCTGAATCCAGGGACAGCACACTATGCACTGCTGCATCTTTGTACTCCATTGGAGGGTGGCAAAATTGGGACACTAATACACTGCTGGTGGGGTTGTGAATTTGTCCAACCATTGCAGAGGGTAATTTGGAACTATGTACAAAGGGCTTTAAATGAATGTTTGCCCTTTGACTCAAACATACCACTGCTGGGTTTGTGCCCCAAAGAGATAATAAAGAAAAATGCTTGTACAAAAATATTCATAGCCACACTCTTTGTGGTGGCAAAAAATCAGAAAATGAGAGCATGTCCTTTGATTGAGAATGGCAGAATAAATTGTGGTATCTGTTGATGATGGAATACTATTGTGCTCAAAGGAATAATGAGCTGGAGGAATTCCATGTGAACTGGAATGACCTCCAGGAATTGATGCAGAGCAAAAGGAGCAGAACCAGGAGAACACTGTACACAGAGACTGATACATTATGGTATAATTGAATGTAATGTTTTTTTCTACCAGTAGTAATGCAATGACCCAGGACAATCCAGAGGAACTTAGGAGAAAGAATACACTCCACATCCAGAGAAAGAACTGTGGTACCAGAAATGCATTAGGAAAAAATATGCTATTGCTAGTGTTTCTAGTAAAATGTTAAATAATAGAGGTGATAATGGGCATCCTTGTTTCACTCCTGATCTTTTTGGAAAGGCTTCTAATTTATCCCCATTGCATATGATGCTTGCTGATGGTTTTAGATATATAATGTTTATTATTTTTAGGAAAGGACCTTCTATTTCTATTCTTTCTACTGTTTTTAATAGGAATGGGTATAATATTTTGTCAAAGACTTTTTCAGCATTTATTGAGATAATCATGTGATTTTTGTTGGTTAGGTTGTTGATATGGCCAATTATGTGGATGATTTTCCTAATATTGAACCATTCTTGCATTCTTGGTATAAATCCCACCTGATCATAATGAATACCCTTGTGATCACTTGTTGGAGTCTTTTTGCCAGTATTCTATTTAAATTTTTGCATCTATGTTCATTAAGGAGATTGGTCTGTAGTTTTCTTTCTCTTTTTTTGGTCTGCCTAGCTTTGGAATCAGTACCATATTAGTGTTATAAAAGAAATTTGGTAGAACTCCTTCTTTGCTTATTAGGTCAAATAGTTTGTATAGTATTGGGATTAGTTGTTCTTCTAATGTTTGGTAGAATTGACTTGTGAATCCATTAGGCCCTGGTGATTTTTTCTTAGGGAGTTCAAGAAATTGAAGGTATTAAAATGGGCAACAAGGAGACCAAGCTATCACTCTTTGCAGATGATACGATGGTTTACTTAAAGAGTCCCAGAGAATCGACTAAAAAGCTAGTGGAAAAAATCAACAACTTTAGCAAAGTTCCAGGATACAAAATAAACCCACATCAATCATCAGCATTTCTATATATATATATATATATATATATATATATCCAAAACATCCAAGCAGCAAGAGTTAGAAAGAGATGCCATTTAAAATCACCCTAAACAAAATAAAATACTCAGGAATCTAATCTATCTGACAAGATGTACACAGGAATTATATGAACACAAATACGAAACACTTTCCATACAATTAAAACTAGATCTAAATAATTGGAAAAACATCAATTGCTCATGGGTAGGATAAGCTAACATAATAAAAATTAACATCCTATGCAAATTAATCTATTTATTTAGTGCCATACCTATCAAACTACCAATTGTTTTTTAGTGAATTAGAAAAAGCTATAACAAAGTTCATTTGGAAGAGCAAAAAATCAAGAATATCAGGGGAAATAATGAAAAGAAAATGTGAAGGAAGGTGGCCTAGCAGTACCAGTTCTTAAACTGTACTATAAAGCAGTGGTCATTGTTGTGTGGAGATGCCAAGCATGGAATCCTTTCAAAGGTACAGGGATAGCCTCACCCGGTCCCCTGGAGAACTTTGGGTGAGGCTATCCCTGTACCTTTGCAAGGATTCCATGCTTTGCGTCTCCACACAACATCATCAAAACAAAAGGGAGGATCAGTGGAATAGACTTGGGGTAAGTGACCTCAGAAAAATATATGATTGACCACATAATGAGATAGGGATGTGATTAGTATTTTGATGTTAAAGAATTGCTCTTCTGAAAATATGAATAACATGAAAATAGATTTTGAACAATGATAAAGTAGAACTGCTTGTTGGCGTTGAGAGGGGGAGGAGAAAGCAGAAGGGGGATCATGAATCTTATTACCACAGAAAAATATTGTAAATAAAAATTTGTTTTAAAGTGTCACATTTTTATGTTTGGTCACGAAGTGTTAGATATTTTAATCAATCAAGCTTGCATTATCTTCTTCCCTCAGATATAAGATGATAGGATTTAGTGTTGGCAAATATCTTCAAAGTCAATTAGTTGAACTTTCTCACTTTACAAATATAGAAACTGAAATCCAGAGATGTCAAGTGATTCCGAGGTCACACAATAATGTGAAAGATAATGTTTCAATCCTGATCTTTGGACTCCAAAGGTAGTCCTCTTTTCATCATATCAGATGACCTCCTTTCTGATATTATCTACACTTTATCAATGGGTATTATAAAGCATAGCTATAAAGCAAAGACTTACCATGACTTGTCATCATCAAAGAATTGATTGATATGGAGCCTGGCTAACCTTTCCCATTCTATAACATAGGAAAGTTTCTATACTCATTAGAATCTTGGTGTGGTTGAGCTTGAGACCTGCAAAAGGCTTTCAAAGAAGATTATTTACCTGTATTGTGGATATATGATATATGATCTAATCTATGGGATTCTCAAGGGGTCCATTTGAGTGTGCATATCCAGGGAAACTCTCTCAGAATAGAATTTGGCCCTATATGGAAGCTCTGAACTGGAGAGGATAGACTAAGCACAGTTTGTTGAAAAGCTTATTGATGGAAGATTACAGCAATAGAAGAGGTCTCATTTGGATGAGAGAAGGGTATTCAAATTGAATCTTTTCCCTTAGGCACAGGCATTCTGAAAGTACATATTTGCATAGACTTAAATCTGGTGGGGGGAAGAAAAATAATTTATGTACTGTAACAAGCTACATGCTTAATGTAAGTTGATGGTATAATGCTATAGCCAAAAATACCAATTCATTTAGGGTGTATCAAGCAAAAAATATCAGAGTTTATAGTTATAATATTAATTGCTTAAATCAGGCAATATTTGGGAAAATCCTTTCAGTTCTGGGTAAAACATTTAAGGAACATCATTGATAAGATTCAGAAAATACCAAGGAAATGAATCAGGATGGAAATGCACCTCAATATTATGTCTTTTTGTTTTATTTTGTTTTGTTTTTAAAATAAACCCATTCTTTTCCTTCTTAGAATTAATATTAAATATTGGTTCCAAGAAAGAAGAATGGTAAGGGCTATGTAATTAGGGTTAAGTAACTTGCCCTGGGTCATACAACTAATAAGTGTTTGACACTAGATTTGAATTCAGGAACATGTCATAAGTTTTTTTATAACAATGTTTTAACCACTATGCCACCTAGGTACCTAAAAAGAAAAATCCCTGACCTGGATCTAAAATTATGAATCTTATTTCAAGCCATTTTTTTTTCTTCTCTGAAATGATGATAATCAATGTTTTCATTCAGCATTCCTTATTGGTTATACTAAATAAGAAACACTGAATTGATTGTTAATATTTTATTTTGTCATGCAATATAGAATATATAATAATGGGCTACCACTTTATGAGTATCTTCTAAAGGCAATGCTTTAATTTCAATCAAGGACAATATAAAAAGGGGGATTTTAATTGCTTCAATAAATAACTTCCACATATATTGTTTTTAGTGAACAAAATTTTTTATACTTATATAGCTTTTGTTTTTTCTTTTAAGAATGCCTATATGAATATTGAAAATATTCATTTATTTTTAAAAAAAACACAACTTTCAACTCTCATTGCTGTTTCATTTTATGAAACAATTTATCTTATTAGAAAACACGATGATAATCATCTTTAGGAAAGAGGTTTTGGAAATGTAAAATTGGTTTCTATACAGATATCATGATTATTCTCTAGAAAACTTTTGGTACTCCTTGGCTTGTCCCTTATCCCTGGGAATTGAGTTCATTGTAACTTGAATTATATTATATCTAAATGAAATTTATCTTATTACAGTTTAATCCCATGTCACTGTCTTTTATTAATGTCCTATATAGAGATGAAAGATAGGAACCATCCTCTATGTAATTACTCTTCATGTACTTCAAGCCAGTTCTTAAAGAGTTCTCCTTTTCTCTACTTCTCAAGGGAAATAATTACAATTCCTATAATCTTTCCTCATGGCTACCATTTTCAGTCATTAACACATTTCTTGCCTCTGCCTTGTGTTCATCATATCAGTCATATTTCAAGACAGTTTGAGCTCCAGGGTAGGGTGAAGTGCACATTGCAGATAATATGCTTCTCCCTTTCTCCAGAGCCAATAAATTCAGTGAAAGCATTATTTCATATACCATCTTATTTAGTCTAAATATGGTGTCAGTCAGAAAAAGTGAAAATTAAGAACAGATATGGGAGGAAGCAAAAGTAGATCCTTCCAAAGATTCTGAAGGCCTCTCCATAAAAGGTCCCAAAATGAATAAGCTCTTCACCCCAATTAAAAACTTCATAAGAGTAGCAACTAAAATATAAATGTAAAATGTATAATAATGATAATGACAATAGCTAACACCAATAGCACTTTAAGGTTTGCAAACAATTGACATATATTATAACATTTCATCTTTACAGTAACAATCCTATGAAGTAGATGCTATAATTGTCCTTGTTTTGAAAATGAAAAAAATCGGCCAAGAAATTAAATAATGTGACCAAATGCACACAAAGTGTCTGAGGCAGGTTTCAAACTTGAATATTCTTGACTCCAAATCTAGTGGTTTTTTTTTCAATGTCAACTTGGAGATTTAATACCCACCTTTAATTTACTTATTATTTTTATTCAAGGTAGTAACACAGAAGAATATTTGCCAGTCAGAATCTTTTCTTCCTTTGTTCTTTTTTGGTTTTCCTCCAAATGGCTGTGTTTAAGTCAAAAGATATGCAAGAGATAAAGACTAGGAAAAAAATCTTAAACTGATTAATCAGTTTCTGAGGCAAGGTGTAACCATAAAAGAGACTTAAAATGTTTAATCAATATTTAATTTAAAAAGTTGAACTCTTTAGCATCATTATAATTTTTAGTGCAATACACAAATTATGAAAATACAGAGAACATAGATGGCAGGATTCAATAGGAAAAGTACTAACTCTTCCAAAACCATAAGCCAATTAACCAATAAACATCTATTAAAGAATGACTTTGTTTTAGGCACTTGTTAAGGAGTGTAAATAAACATTTTCTGCCCTCAGGAATCTTACATTTTATCAGAAGCGATAACTTATATAAATAAATATTTTAATCTATTTTATATATGTATCTTTATATGTTAATATGCATATATACTGTACATGTACACTGATATATATTTTGTTGTTCATTTGTTTCAGCCATATCCAAATGTTTGTCACTCCATTCTTAGGAAAGGCAGTTTTCTTTTTCAGTTCATTTTACAGATGAGGAAACTGAGGCAAACAAGGTTAAGCAACTTACCCAACATCACAGAGCTAGCAAGTGTCTGAAACTAGATATGAAATAATAAAAAATGAGATTTCCTGATTTCAGGCATGGCAGCCTATGCACTTAAATTTGCTCTCCTATAATATGTAGGTAGGTAGGTAAGTAGGCAGGTAGGTAGGTAGGTAGGTAGATAGATAGATAGATAGATAGATAGATAGATAGATAGATAGATATTTATAGATAAAATATTTTTTATGAGGAAGATACTAGGAGCTAAAGGAATCAGGAAAAAGCTCATATAAGAGATAGGAATGTAGCCCATAAGTTGAACTCAAAAGGAAATTAGAAGTAAATTCAGCACCAAACTTAATTGTGGATCACTGAATTCTTGTCTATATTTCATATGCTCAAGTCTGATCTCCACTGGTACTCTAAAATCATTTTTCCTCTTAATTTTCATATCATGATATGGACTAGGCATCAAGTTTGTTTATTAGGCAGGTCCATTATTAGTATCCAATGAAACATGCAAAATATAAGAAAGGTGTCCAAAAGTAGAATGCAGTAGTTTAGGAGCCAAGGTAGTATTGTTAGATCCTTATGAAATGACACAGTAAATTAGGTTCCAATATCTAGAAGTTCAAGTTGTTTGAAATAATGCCATTAAAAGTAGAAGGCTTCACTAGACTTACTATTAGAGCTAGACAATTAAAAAAAAACATTTATTTAGAGGAAAGAATGTTAATTCTCTAGAATTTTTCTCAGTCTTCCTAAGGAGTAAGAGTGTGCTTCGAGCTGCAAGTTTGTTGCAGAGGGAATAGTTGTGTTTCTCTATGTCTGGGCTAAGGGTGCAAATAAATTTGTTCTTTCATTTCAAAAAGCTTGTGATAATATTTTGGTGATGGGTTTTATATTGAACACAATAAATAGCAGTAAAACTTGACCTATTAAGTGACAAAGGAACTGTCAATAAAAAGGACTATAAGAGGTCAGAGAGTGAATTAGACAGAAATGATAATGTCTGTTTAGGTTTCATGGAAGAGATGGGGACTTAGGAAGGTCTTGATAAAAAGTAATCGGCTTAATATAAAAACCTTGAGGTGGAAAAAGGAACATCAACCCCTCTCTTCTTGTACTCCAGCTTGAACAGGGTAGGAAGTGCTCTGAGCAAAAGTGGCAAAATACCAGAGGAACTTAGGAGAAAGAATGCCATCTACATCCAGAGAAAGAACTGTGGAAATGTAAATCCATTGGAAAAACATCTGATGAATCACGTAGTGCAATAAGGATATGTTTGGGGGTCTGGTGTTAAAGGATTGCTCTACTGCTGATATGAATAACATGGAAACAGATTTTGAACAGTGATACATGTATAACCTAGTGGAACTGCTTGTCAGCTTTGGGAGTGGAGAAAAAAGAGGGGCAGGGATCATAAATCATGTAACCATTGAAAAATATTCTAAGTAAAAAAGGAAAAAATAAAAGAAATGGCAAAATATATTGTATATTGGAGAAATAGTTATACAGAAAACTTGACTAGCTGGCCAAAAGGCCTGAGCCTCGATGACCTGGCTCAGATAGCCAGAACAAAGATATGAGTCCTTGGCAGCTTACATAAATTGGGTTGAAAGGTTGATCACACTGAGAAACAGGCACAGGATCTGGGTAGATTTAGAGAAGACTTCTAGAGATTCAGGAAACCTCCAAGGGAATCAGGAACACAGCTCCTTCTCCAGTTTGATCCACAAGGAAGGAAGCTCCTCTCTAATTGGTCTCCAGAGATCAACCAACACCCTCTTGACTCCCTGAGTCTCCTCTTATCATTCTCCACAGTTCCGGAACCTAATCCATTCAGTTCCACTTATGTGCCAGTTCTGCTCTGAAAAATCCTTTGCAAAATCTCAAACCCTTTCCAGTTTTTCCATACTGTCCATTCACTTACTATAGCATAAAATTCAAAATCAGGGCTATCCAGACACAAAATCCACCATCTTTTTGCTTTTGAATATTGCCTCTTCAATAAGTGACGGCTTTCCTGAAACATAATGTTCATGTATAATATCATGTCTGCAGCTCATCACTGGCCATTCTTTCCAGGTGATAGGGAATTGAGAAGAAACTCAAATGGTACAATTCAAATAAAAGTTTCTAGGTTGAACTTTACTAAAATTTATATCATTTAAAAATATTTTTCTTTATTTAATTACAGTAACAAATTTACATATACATTTTCCAAGGTTACATGATTCATGCCATTTCCTTTTCTTTATTCCTCCAGTTTCCCAGAGCTGATGAGCAATTCCACTGGATTAGATATGTATTACCACTCAAAACCTATTTCCATACTATTTATTTTTGTAAGAGAGTAATCTTATAAAACCAAACCCCCAAACCATATACTCAAATAAACAAGTGATAAATCACATGTTTTCATTTGCATTTCTATTCTAACAGTCCTTTCTCTAGCTGTGGATAGCATTCTTTTTATTAAGTCCCTCAGAATTGTCCTGAATCAATGTATTGCTGTCAGTAGCAAAATTTATTACATTTGAACATCCTATAACTACTTCAGATACTGTATATAATATTCTCCTGGTTCTGTTTATTTCACTCCTCATCAGTTCATGTAGTTCTTTCCGAAATCATATGGTTCAATATTCCTTATCACAAAATAGTATTCCATCATCATCATATACCACAATTTGTTCAGCCATTGCCCAATCAATGGATATCCCCTCTTTTTTCTTTTTTTTCTTTCTTTTTTTTTTAAACCCTTGTACTTCGGTGTATTGTCTCATAGGTGGAAGATTGGTAAGGGTGGGCAATGGGGGTCAAGTGACTTGCCCAGGGTCACACAGCTGGGAAGTGGCTGAGGCCGGGTTTGGACCTAGGACCTCCTGTCTCTAGGCCTGACTCTCATTCCACTGAGCTACCCAGCTGCCCCCTTTTTTTTTTAACCAAGACAAAAAGTGCAGCCAAAAATATTTTTGTACAAACAGGACCATTCTCATTTTTTTTTATCTCTTTGGGATACAGACCTAGTAGTGGTATTGCTGGATCAAAAGTCATGAATTATTTTGAAGTCTTTGGGGCATAGTTCCAAATTGTCTTCCCGAATGTTTAGATCAATTCACAACTCTATGAGTAGTGGATTAGTGTCCCAATTTTGTAACAATGCCTCCAACATTGATTATTTTCCTTTACTGTCATATCGATCAGTCTAGGTAGATGCAAGCTGCAAGATATCAGAGATATTTTGATTTGAATTTATCTAATTAAGAGGGATTTAGAACATTTTTCATATTATTATTGACAGCTTTGATTTCTTCATGTGAAAACTGTGTATTCATATCCCTTGAACATTTGTCAACTAAAGAATGACTTGGTTTCTTATAAATGTAACTTAGTTCTTTAAATATTTGAGAAATTCGATCTTTATCAGAGAAATGTTATAAAAATTTTTCCCTATTTTTGTTGCTTCCCTTCTAATCTTTTTTGATTTTCTTTTTACAAAAGCTTTTAAATTTAGTGTAATCAAGAATATTCATTTTACATCTTGCAGTATTCTTTATCTTACATTCTTCCCTTCTCCATACATATGACAGGTAAACTATTCTACATTCACCTAATTTACTTACAATATATCACTCTATTTTAATTTTTTGCCTTATTGTTTCCCAATTTTCCCAGGAATTTTTGTCAAATAGTGAGTTCTTATCCCATAAACTGTGATATTTGGGTTTATCAAATACTAGATTGCTAAGGTCATTTACTCTCAGTCCATTCTATTGATCTACCCTTCTATATCTTAGCCAGTACCAGATTGTTTTGATGATCACTGCTTTATAGTATAGTTTAAGATCTGATACTGCTAAATCATCAGCCTTCATTTTTTTCATTAGTTCCCTTGATTTTTTTATCTTTTATTCTTTCAGATGAATTATGTTATTATTTTTTCTAGTTCTATAATTGTTTTTGGTAGTTTAATAGGAATGGCACTGAACAAGCAAATTAATTTAGGTAGAATTGCCATTTTTATTATATTAGCTCATTCAACCCATGAGCAAATAATGTTTTTACAATTGTTTAGATCTAGTTTTATTTGTGTGAAAAGTGTTTTGTAATTATGTTGATATAATTCCTGTGTTTGTCTTGGCAGATTGATTCCAAAATATTTCATATTGTCATGGAGAGGTTTTAAATGGAGTTTCTTTTTTTAACTCTTGCTGCTGAGTTTGGTTGGAAATATGTAGAAGAAATGCTGATGATTTATGTGGGTTTATTTTGTACCATGCAACTTTGATAAAGTTATTCATTATTTCCACTAGCTTTTTAGTTAATTTTCTACAATTCTCTAAGTATACCACCACATCATCTGCAAAGAGTGATAGTTTAGTTTCCTCATTACCTACTTTAATTCCTTCAACTCACCCCATTGCAGATACATTCATCATCATCATCACTGTAAATTGATTTGAAATTATTGTCTTTAATAGCTTTACCCCAAATCCTATTTTTGATAGGGAGGACCACTTGTCCCTCAGAGATGATTCCCTTTAGAGATAATACTCTGTATCTACTAGCATATGCAAGCTTTTACTCTTTCTTGTTTTCAAAGGCCAGCAAGTTTTTGTTTATCCACATATCACAGTCACAGGGAATATAAAACCAGGGCAACAACCAAACAAATTTTGTATGAGTTAGAGGCCAAAATTTTATCTAGTAATATCCTTCATATTTATGTTTTTCTTTCCTATATTTATTAACCGATTTAGGGTTTAAAATTTTCCATTTGGACATTATCCATTATGGAACTTCCTAAGGTATCTCAGAAATCTCTCCTTCGTCACAAAAAAAAATTCATCTATGTTAAGTGACCCTACTTTGTTCCAATGATTGACAACCATGTTCAGTTTTTTTCCAGGTTTCTCTTTAAGATGGATCCCAATACCACCCTTTCTCTATTGGCTCTGCCTTAAAATTTGACATATCTGCTTGACAAAGAGAGGCAAATTATATCAAATTGCTTTAGGCCAAAACTTGGTGTTGTTGTGCCCCTTCAAATTAAAATCAGGTCACCAGAACTTGTCTAAGATACTGAATCCTAGGTAGTCTAATGTCTAGCACATTTAGGAAGAGAAAATGTTGGTCAATTAGGTGGATGCTATAGCCTGTCAGGTAACATTATAACATTTGTTTGATTTACAGCCAACAAATCATGAATGGAATCAATTAAAAATGCAAAACTATCTCTTGATGATATTATTAAAAATTCTTCTTTGCCTGGCACAGAATATTAAAGATACACTTCTCCTTCTTGGAAATATTTCTATTGCTATTTAATATTTGTCAAGATTTAAAATTCAAAGGAATTCAATTCTTGATAAATCAAAAGTAGCAGAATAAACATTTGTATATATCTAAATAACAAGTCTCCCTTACATTAATTTCATTTTCATGTTCCTAATTTTAAAATATACAGATTAGCAAAGTCATTCTATACATGAAGCTATATTTCTAGGATTCTTTTTTTCTTTTATTTCAGTGTAATATTAAAAATCATTATTTCAAATTTTAACTTCTTTAGCTATTCACTTGATTCAAACAAATCTTCTCTGTGTCTACCTCTATCACTTTGGTTGTTGCCTAGCAACGAGTTCAGATTTTCCTAGGTTTTTGGAGAACATACTTGCACAGGAAGAGACTGAAGCCAGGAAAGGGTCTTAAACAAGTGTCTCTAGTGTTTCTGGTTGCCAGGAAACAGCCAATTGTGAATGAATCCACGTAACTACCCTTCCTCCCTCCCAGATTCTGTGGAAGGGTGGTGACACTCAGTTATTCATAAATTGTGGCAAACATTCCCATAGGACAAGATGTTTTCCCTTTATTTGGGGGAGGGGAAGCTGCCAGATGATATTCCTGTATTGGTTAGATATTTTAAAATTCCCCTTTTAGAGACTGAACAAAGTTTCATTAAATTTTAATGGATTCAAATTTATTGCTCTTAGATGCAAAGGAATCTTTTAAAGGAAAAATGAAAGATTGTTTTAGTACTCAAGGGTCTAGAAGGAGGCATAATTATCCTTGGAACATTTTGTAAATTGTGAGAAAATAGGAAAAAGGAATGATGAGTGCCATACTTCCCATGCTCTGTATTGTCTTTTTACTTATTTAAAAATAATCATCAAATGGATATAAAGTGGCTAATGAAATATAATGGAAAGAAAATATTTAGAGTGGATAAGCAAAGATATTAGGATTCTAGTTTTTTAAGTTCATAAGTTCATTAAGACCCAGTGTTAAATGGGTAACATACTTTGACCAATCTTATGCAAAGAATCACCAAAATAACTGGTATATAACACAGATTCACTCAATTTGCATCTAAGGCAGAATTTTATTCTTTTGCTTTCTTTTTAATGTTTATTTCACATTTTATTCATTATAGACCCCTTTGGCAATCTGGTAAAAATATACAAAACTTTTTTTTAATTATTTTTTCCAGATTACATGTGGATTTTGAATATTCATTTTCTAACATTTTTAAAGCCATGCTTATTTCCTGTCCCTTCCACCCCTCCTACATTACCAAAAGAAGGTAGTATGATAAAAGTTGTACATATACTATCATACAGTACATATTTCCACATCTATCATGTGAAATAAGACATATATTGCTTACATTAAAGAAAAAATCATGGAGGCAATAAAGTAAAGAATAATATTTTTTCAGTCTTATTTACATTTATCAGTTCCTCAACTTAGACCATTTAGTCCTCCAACCTCTACCTATGAATAATTCTTCTAATTACTATAATAGTGAATACAGTTTTTGAAAATTACACATAACATTTCTCCATATAGAAATACAAATAATTTGATCTTATTAAATCCCTTAAAGAGGCAAATTTAAAAATAAGAGTTTTCTTTCATTTCCCTGTTTCTTATTTACTTTTTCTTGTTTCTTTTGGTTTTTGTGGTTGGATATAGAACTTTCCATTTAGTCCTAGTCTTTTCTGTGCAAATACTTGGAAATCTTCTATCTTGTTAAATGCCCATATTTTCCCCAGCAAGTATATAGTTAGTTTTAATGGGTAGGTGATCCATGGTTGTAGGCCCAGTTCTCTTGCCTTTCTGAATATCATATTCCAAGCCTGGAGGTCTTTTAGTGTGGAAGCTGCCAAATCTTGTGTGATCCTGATTGGTGCTCCTTGATTTCTGAATTGTCTCTTTCTGGTTTTTTGTAAATTTTTTCTTTTACTTGGAAGTTCTTGAATTTAGCTATTATATTCGTGGGGGTCTTTTCAGGTTCTAGTATAGAAGGTTATATATGGATCCTTTCAATGTCTATATTGCCCTCTTGTTGTAGAACTGTAGGGCAGTTTTGCTGAATAATTTCTTTTAGTATGGAGTCCAAATTTCTATTAATTTCTGCTTTTTCAGGAAGACCAATGATTCTTAAATTGTCTCTTCTAGACCTGTTTTCTTTATTTGTCAATTTCTTAGTGAGATGTTTCATGTTTTCTTCTATTTTATCAGTCTTTTGACTTTGCTTTATTTGTTCTTGCTGTCTTGAGAGATCATTGACTTCTACTTACCCAATTCTGGTCTTTAGAGACTGTTTTTCTGTCATAATCTTATGATTTTCCTTTTTGGTTTGGTCTATCCTGTTTTCCAGCTGTTTAATTTTGGTTTCTAATTTGCTTACCATTTCATTTGATTGTTGGGCATCTTTCTCCAATTGGGAGTTTCTGTCTTTTAACCTATTAATTTCCTTTTGAACTATTTCCCACTTCTCTCACCAAATCTCTTTTATCTTTCTCGTTATCTCAGACTTGAATTCTTTAAGAGCTTGTGACCAATTTTCATTTTTTTTTTGGGAAGATTTGGATGTGATTACTTGTTTGTTCTCCTCTGCTGTTTGTTCTGTTGTCTGAATTTTTTCTGTGTAAAAGTTGTCAAGTGTTAAAGATTTCTTCTTGATTTTTCTCTTTTGGTGTTCTTGTGACTGGCTTGCCATTATTATTATTTCTTTCTCAGTCAGAAATCTGGATGAGACAGACAGTCTCTCTGCCTATGGAGCTGTGGAGCAGTTTTTTCCTGAGTCACTGTGCTGTGAACCCTCTCAGCTTTATCCTCACACCCAGGGTTGGCCTGTGCTCTTTAGGCTCCTGAGGTCTCAAGTCTAGTTGTTCACAGGGTCAAGCCTCCTGGTGGTCCCCTTGCTTGCTCCTCTGCCCAAAGCTCCTTTAACAGTCTCAGGGCACTGCATCCACAGTCGTACACCCCTCTGGACAGGGTCCCCACCCAAGGTCCTCACCTGTGATCAGGGTCCACGTCCATGCCTGCTCTCAAGGTCTGTGTTCAAAGTCCACACTTTCTTTAGCCTCTTTGGATCTTAAGTCTTGCTGCTCTCAGGAGCAGGCCCTGGTGATCCCAGGTAGCTGCCAAGAACTTAATTAATGTCCCAAACTTGCTCTAACTCTTGTGCTCTGCCTTTGGCACAGTAGGTGGTGTGGGGGGAAGGGGTTGCTCAGCTTGCATTTTAGTGAGAGCTATTTCACCCCCTTATAGCATGGAAATGGCCCAATCCCAAGTACCTTCAACACTGTGCTCTATTGTGAGGTCCCTTTATTCGTCTGGGTTTGTTTTTATGTCCTCTTGAGGAGTCCTATATGTGTGGGTTAGGAGAGGTTAAGCAGCTGCTTTTTACTCTGCTGCCATCTTAACCTGGAAGTCTCTCCTTGTTTTACTTCTTATGGCACAATAATATTCCATCACGATCATATACTACAACTTATTTAGTTATTCTTCACTTGATGCACATGCTTTCAATATCAAGTTCTTTTTTATTACAAAAAGAGCTTCTATAAATAATTTTGTATGAGTAGATCCTTTCTCCATATCTTTAAACACTATAAACCTAGTAGTGGTATTGCTATGTCAAAAGATATGCAAGCCTTGGGGAGCCATTGGGCATGGAATGCTCTCCCAAATAACTGTATTAGTTCACAAATCCAATAATGTGTTAATGTGCCAATTTTTCCACATCCCATCCAACATTTATAATTTTCATTTTTTCATGTTATCCAATCTAGTGAGTATGAGGTAGTACCTCAAGAATGTTTTAATTTGCATTTCTTTAATTAATAATGACTTAGTGTACTTTTTACACATGACTAAAGATAGTTTTAATTTATTCATGTTGGAAATATTTATTGGAAATATCCTTTGACTATTTGTCAACTGAGGAGTACTTATTCTTAGCAATTTGATTTAGTTTTCTATATATTTACTAAATGAGACTTTTGGTGAAACATTATAAAGATATGTTCCACAGGTTTGTTATTTTCCTTTTAATTGCATTGATTTTGTCTGTGCAAAACCTTTTTGATTTAATGTAGTCAAAATTATCTCTATGTCATGTTTTACCCAAATTCATCCCTTAGCCAAAAGTAAAAAATTTTTTGTCCTCCCTTAATTTGTTTATGGTATCACTCTTTTTTTTCTGAATTATATATCCATTTTGACTCTTCTTTGGTATATGGCTTGAAATATTGATCTAAGCCTAATATCTGCCACACTGTTTTCCAGTTTTCCAAGAAGTTTTTGTCAGAATATGAGTTCTTCTTCTAAAAGCTTGAATTTTTATGTGTATCAAACATAAAGTTACTCTGGTCATTTATTATTGGCTATTGAAGATGTAATCTATCCCATTGGCCTACTCCTCTATGTCTTAGCCAATATCAGATTGTTGCTACTTTATAATACAGTTTGAGATTTGGTACAGCTAAACAAACTTTTTCAGAATAATATTTTTAAATTTGTAATATAAAATATAGAAAAATACAAAGGAAACCAATAATGTTGAAATAATTATATACCTGTATGAGTGTGTGTATGTATGTATGTATAAAATCCACAGATCCCATTTTTAAAACCCTGATCTAAGGAGTCCAGAACTTGGGTTTAATCTCTAAAGTCTTCTCCATCTGGAAACATAATTAGTTTTATCTCAAATAGATTTGGGGAATATATAAGGAATGAATAAACAGAGGCAAATTATCGCCAAAAAGCTCAGAGAAATTTATAAAAAAAAATTAGACATTAGTAAGTACCATGTGCTGCTTAAAAGATGATATATTCCTTTTTATACTCATTCAATTTTCTCCAGATATCTATTAAATTTAACTTTTCTAAAATTTAATTAACTTCCTTTACTTTTTTTTCTTATTTTATGTTTTGGTTTGATAAATCTAGTTCTGAGAAGAGAAGGTTGAATTTTCCCACTAGTGTGGTTTTACTGTCTATATCCTACTTAAGCTCCTTTAGTTTCTTCTTCAAAATATCTGGATGCTAAACCATTTGATGCATATATGTTAAGTACTGATATTACTTCATTGCCTACCTTTAATAAAGATAACATTACTTTCCTTATCCCTTTTAATCAGATTAATTTTTGCTTTAGTGTTTTCTGAAATTATGATTGCTACTCCTGCTTTATTATTTTTTTTTATCTCAGTCAATGTCCATTAGATTCTGTGCTATTCCCTTACCCTTATTCTGTGTGTGTCTACCTGGTTCAAATGTATTTCTTGTAAACCACATACAGTAGGATTCTTTTTTTTTTTTTAATCCACTCTGCTATCTGCTTCCATTTTATGGGAGAATTCTTCCCATTTACATTCACAGTTATGTTTACCAACTGTATATTCCCCTCCATCTTGTTTTTCCCTTTCTAATCTTGTACTTTTTCCTTTTACTTTATCTTTCCATACAAGCATTTGGCTTTTAATCATTCCACCCATTTCTTCTTCCTCATATTACTCCCCTTCCCACCACCACCCTTCTTATTCCCCTCCTACTTCTCTATAGGGTAAGATCTGATTCTGCACCCCAAAGAATATGGCTGTTATTCCCTCTCTGGTCCAATGAGAGTAAGGTATAAGTATTACTTGTCAATACCCTCATCCTCTCCTCCACTGTAATTGTTTTATTTTTCCTTGTGCTTCTTTATGTGATATAATTAACTCTATTTTACCTCTCTCCCAATTTCTCTCAATGAAATCCTTTTTTTATCTCTTGATTTTTTCCCTTTCATTCTAAATAGCTTACTACCACACCCTCTTCTATGTATACTTCTAAAAATTATAATGAGGATAAAAGTTTTTAGAGTTACAAATATCATGTTTCCACATAGGAATATAAACAATTCAACCTTATTGAGTTACATAATTTTTTTCTCTTATTTACCTGCTTCCCTTGAATTTTGTATTTAGATGTGAAATTTTCTGTTTAGTTCTGGTCTTTTCTTCCTGAATGCTTGGAAATCACTTATTTTATTAAATGACCATATTTTCCCTTTAAAGAATATAATCAGTTTTGATGGTTAGCTGATTCTTGTTTGGAAACCTAATCGCCTTGCCTTGGAATATCATATTCTAAGTCTAGAGATCCTTCAGTGTGGAAGCTGCCAGATCTTGCATAATCTTGATCAGGAATCCATGATATATATATATATATTTTTTTTTTCTGGATGCTTGCTATATTTCCTTTTGGGGCTTGTAAGCTCTTCAATTTGTCTATGATATTACTGGGAGTTGTCATTTGGGGATTTATTTATTGTAGGAGGTGATGCATGGATTCTTTCAATTTCTATTTCACTCTTATTCAAGAATATGAAAGTGGTTTTCTTTGATAATTTATCATAATATATCTATACTTTTTATCATGACTTTTAAGTGTCAAGTAATTCTTAGATTTTCTCTCCTGGATCTATTTTCCAGGTCAATTGTTTTTTAAATTAGATATTTCATATATTCTATTTTTTCATGCTTTAAATTTTGATTTATTGTTTCTTAATGTCTCATGAAATCATTAACTTCTAATTTTTATTATTTTATTATTAATTTATATTATCTATTATTTTATTATTAAATTCCCTATTATTTTAATTATTTATATGTATAATAAATATTTCTATTATATATAATATAGGACATATAATAACATTATATATATTTATTAAATGATAAAATATTATTAAATTCTGATTTCTAAAGATTAATTTTTTTTTCCATGACCATTTGATCTTCCTTTTACATTTGGTTTGCCCTACTTTTCATGGAACATTTTTCTTCATTAAATTTTTAAAAAATCTCTTTTTCTAAAAGATCAATTCTGTTTTCAAAAAAATTATTTTCCTTCATTGGATGTTGTGCTTCTTTTTCCACTTGACCAATTTTGCTTTGTACACTCTACTTTTTGTATTAATTTTATTTCTTTTCCCCATTTTTCTTTACATTTTTCTTCCACCTGTCATTTGAATTCTGATTTTTTTTAGCTCTTCCAATGCCTGAGAATAATTTACATGACTTGCTTTCACTGTTCCCTACAGAATCAGTGCCTAGCTTTTGTCTTCATAAACGTTTTCTATGTTAGGTTTTTCATTTGCTATTTACTCATTTTCCCAACCTTTTTTTTTTTTTTTTTTTTTTTTGCCTATGGACTAGCATTAATGAAAACTTCCAATTTTGTCTCCCCTGCTGATGATTTGCAGGACTTAGAGCACTGTGAGTTATTTTGCCCTGGGACTAGGGGATTCACTGAAAATTTAAAAAAGCTAACAGCTACTGACTTCTGGGCCTCACTTCAGGCTGTTGTCAACTACTGGATCTTTAAATAGTGGGTAAGGTGTACTCTGCTATTGGCTTAGGCAGGGTCCTTGGATTCCAAAGTTGGTCTATTCTGTAGCAATCCAGGTATACATTAATTGTGATATTATTTTAAGAAGTATTCAAAAACTTAACTCTTATACTGCTAATGATTGATCTCTGTAATCTTGAGTCAAATTGAATGTTGACCTTGCCAAATCCCTAGCCCTTCCCTAAGGCTACACCCCAGAAGAGAGGTCAGTTATCTCAGTCTCCTTACTTTTCCTTCAATGATCAATTAACATAGGTATCAAACATTAGTAGATGCCTTAAGCCATATCCACCCTGGATCCAGATCTTAGCTCTACTTATTGTTTCAGGTTTTGGCAGTTTGCATCTTATGATGATTACCTCATAATGTTAGTGTTTCAGGCCACTGGCCTCTCCCCTTCCCCCCTTACTGTTGTAAATAGTAAATAGTCACCCCAATAAAAGTGACAAGAAATCAGTTGGAAATAAGCTCTTGACCATCAGAGCTTACTCGCTGTCTGTCTACCTTATGCCAAAACTTTCTGTGTCTGTGTGTCTTTATTCTCGCCTTATGTTCTCTTTCCATTAATCCTTAACCCGTAACCCATTTTCACTCAGTCCTTGGTTCCCCTTTCTAAGTGTCCAAGCCACTAGGAATCTTCGTGGAGTCGGTGGATGGCTTCATATTCCAAGGATCATAAGCTGGTGCAATAGATGGGAAGAGTGGTCAGCTGGCACTCCTCTGTGTGCAATTTTACTTCCTAGTCCCCTTTATCCAGTGAAAGTCAAATCTCTGCCTACCTTTCAAGTATTTTTCCACAGAAGACACCCCACTCCCTCACTCTGTCTCCTTATTGGATCTCTGACTTTAGTTATTTATAGGTGCTATTTTAAGGTTTTTTTGGAATAATTCTTTGAGAGATTTCAGCTTTCCCTGCTACTGAGCCACCATCTTGGCTCCCCTCAAAATATTAAATGTGGGGTTCAAACTCTGAAAACAAAATGCAAACTGTATAGGACAAAGTATGTGGCTGTATTTATAATTTTTCATTTACATTTTTTATAAACAAAGATGAATCTGAACAATACAAGTGGATAAATTGCATGGGTGATAAGATACTGATGGGCAAATGAAAAATAGTTGTACTAGTATCCAGTCAAAGATATAACCTTGGTTGGGAAGACTCTTCATTCACAGATCAGATGAAACAGTTCAACACAAAGATCCATTTGTTGGGAAACATAATCTGAGTTTCTAGTTTTGGTTGTGTTGCTTATTTTTGTTTCTTTGTAGTTTAAGTTATTTAAATTCCCTGATTCTTTGTTTGTCTTGATAAAATATGATTACTTCAGTAATACTTGTCCAATCTGCTTTCAAAAATGTTAAACATATATTTAAGACCTGTGAAAGATTTAAATTAGGAAATAAATTTTTGAAAAGTATGAATTATTTGAAAATAAAATATATTACTATTGTTCTTTTCTGAATTATATTTAATAAACACCCCTTATTCCAATCTAATATTCACCTTACCTCTATCCACACTTGTCTTCTCACTGCCAATCTCATTCAAGGAAGCAAGTCATATTTATTTAATGCATATCTAAACATATCTATAAAATGTTAGAATACTATTTTTTAAACTGCAACTTGTTGCAGGAAAACATATTTAAGAATAGTCTGAATAGAATATTCAGATACAGAATTATCTTTCTTTTGACAACATTTCTTCTGACAATGTGGTATGATTTTCATCAAATTACTTTTATGTTCCTTTTTACTTTTAGGACTGGTTCTATCCACAATAAAATTCCAGAAAAAATATTAAAGGGATTATTTATAAACACTTGGAAAATAACATGATAACTAGAATCCAAAACTTATTCATTAAGACTGACTCAACAAATTAAATGCATTTTTTTTGTTAAATCATTTTGTAATCAGGGGGTTTCTAAAAAAAGTAATTTAAAAATATTAAATTATTTAATTTAATTAAAAATTAAAAAATATTACAAAAAATATATTCTGACCACTAATAATGCATGTATAGATAAGAAAATGAAATGCGAATTGGTTGATAATGCTATTTGGGTGATTTAATAGTTTGATGACCCAAAGAATATTGGTTATATCTTTATGGAAAGCTATGAGAGTCAGTTGAAAAATTACTAACATTTGGTCTGGAGGAAAAAAATCTCAATTGTGATATGTTAGGTGCCTTCAAGTACTATATTTGAAAAAAAATGTCAGATGAAAGTAGAATTTGAATTCTTCTGATTTGACTCTAGGTAGAGAATAAGGAGCAAAGCTTGCTAGATTGAAAAAGTAGATAAAGCATTGAATTTATATTCAGAAGTCTCCTATTAAAAGTTTGCTCAAGATATTGTTTAATTTTAGTCAATTTGCTTAATTTCCCCTGGTTTCATTCTGTCGAAGCAGAGGGCTAGACAAGATGGTATCTGAAATTCCTTTGAGCTCCAAATTTATAATTCTATGACAATAAAAAAAGGCATGTTTCTCTTTTGTCTAAAGGAAAACTTATTAATAACTTGTGTTGCTCAAAATTAAAATAGGTAACTTCAACTGGCCCTAGGATTCCCATTTATTTCCTTTAGGGAAAGACCAGATGATCCCTTCATAGATGTCTGATAGTAGTGATTTAATTTAGCAGCATGGATTGAACTAGTTGGCTGCTGAAGCCCTATGTAACCTAAAATCTATTATTCTGTGGAAAAGGATATAGAAGGGTACTACATTGTTTTGTCCTTAGCTTTGTTCTGTGTTTAAAACAGGGTCTCTTCCAAAACTAAAAACACTTTCCATTTAGATATACCTCAAAAGAGGATGGCAATAAAGTTTTCTAAGTGATAATTTTTTTAAGAAGAAGAAAAATCATTTTCCAAAGGCATTATGGACGAAATTCTTGTATTTTGTTGGAAATTTCCCCAAATATATTTGAACTTACTGTCTAATTCTTTTTTTTTCCCTTTTTTAATTTAGAATGTTTTCCCATAGCTAAATGGGAAAACATTCATAATCCCTCCCCTGCTTCCCTCCCCCCTCAAAGCCAACAAGCAGTTCCACTGTGTTATGCATGTATCATTGTTCAAAAGCTATTTCCATGTTATTCATATCTGCAGCAGAGTGATCCTTAAACATCAAAACCCCAGTCATATCCCTAATTACATTACATGACCAATCACATATTTTTCTAATGCATTTCCATTTTCACATTTCTTTCTCTGGAGGTGGACAGCATTCTTTCTCACAAGTTCCTCTGAGTTGTCCCAGATCATTGCATTGCTGCTAGTACAAAAGTCCATTACAATCGATTTTACCACAGTGTATCAGTCTCTGTACAATGTTCTCCTGGTTCTGTTCCTTTCACTCTGCATCAGTTCCTAGAGGTTATTCCAGTTCACATGGAATTCCTCCACTTTTTTATTCTTTTCAGCACAATAATATTCCATCACCAAACTATACCACAACTTATTGAGTCATTCCCCAATTGATGGACACCCCCTCACTTTATAATTTTTTGCTACCACAAAGAGCTTAGCTATAGATATTTTTGCACAAATGTATTTCCTTATTATCTCTTTGGGGTACAAAACCAGCAGTGATATGGCTGGGTCAAAGGGCAGGCATTCATTTAAAGCCCCTTGTGCATAGTTCCAAATTGTCCCCTGGAATGGTTGCACCAATTCACAACTCCACCAGCAGTATATTAGTGTCCCAATTTTGCCATATCCTCTCCAACATTTATCACTTTTCTTTGTTACCATATTGGCCAGTTTCCTAGGTATAAGGTGGTACCTCAGAGTTGTTTTAATTTGCATTTCTCTAATCAGGAGAGAATTAGAACACTTTTTAATGTCCTTAATTGTAATTTTGATTCCATCGTGTGAAAACTGCCTATTCATATCCTTGACCATTTATCAATTGAGGAATGGCTTAATTTTTTGTAAATTTGACTTAGTTCCTTATATATTTGAGAAATTAAACCTCTGTCAGAGAGTTTTGTTATAAAAATGTTCTCCCAGTATGTTGGTTTCCTTCTAATTTTGGTCACATAGATTTTGTTTGTACAAAACCTTTTTAATTTGATATAATCAGTCATTCATTTAACATTTTGCAATGTTCTCTAACTCTTGCTTCATCTTAAATTCCTTCCTTTCCCACAGATCTGACAGGCATACTATTCTATGTTTACCTAATTTATTTATGATTTCACTCTTTATATTTTAGTCATATGCCCATTTTGAATTTATCTTGACATAGGGTGCTAGATATTGATCTAAACCTAATTTTTCCCATACTGTTTTCCAATTTTCCAAGCAGTTTTTGTCAAATAGTGAGTTCTTCTCCCCAAAGCTGGGGTCTTTGGATTTTGGAACACTATTTTACTGAGGTAATTTACCCTTGGTCTGTTCCATTGATCCACCCTTCTGTCTCTTAGTCAATACCATATTGTTTTGATGACCGCTGCTTTATAGTACAGTTTAAGCTCTGGTACTGCTAGGCCACCTTCCTTTACATTTTTTTTTCATTATTTCCCTTGATATTCTTGATCTTTTGTTCTTCCAAATGAACTTTGCTATAATTTTATCTAATTCTATAAAAATGCTTTTTGGTATTTTGATATTTATGACAATGAATAAGTAGATTAATTTAGTTAGGATTGTCATTTTTATGATACTAGCTCATCCTACTCAGGAACAATAAATGTTTTTACAATTGTTTAGATCTAGTTTTAATTGTGTGAAAAGTGTTTTATAGTTGTGTTCATATAATTCCTGTGTTTGTCTTGGCAGATAGATTCCTAAATATTTATATTGTCTAGAACAGTGATGAGCAAACTTTGGCCAGCTGGCCAGATGCAGCCCTTGAAATGTTTTATCCAGCCCGGGATATTATTCATAATCTGATGAATACAATGAGTAGGATACAATACAATGAAACTTCAAAAGAGTTGCTTTAGAAACAGGCTGACAATTGAGCAAATCCTTTCCTTTGGGCCCCTCTTTAAAAAGTTTGCCCATCACTTTTCTAGAGTGATTTTAAATGGAGTTTCTCTTTCTAACTCCTGCTGCTGAATTGTGTTGGATACTGTCTAATTCTTAGATTCTCAGG
Source organism: Gracilinanus agilis (assembly GCF_016433145.1). NCBI lineage: Eukaryota > Metazoa > Chordata > Mammalia > Didelphimorphia > Didelphidae > Gracilinanus > Gracilinanus agilis. The sequence continues at coordinate 222,326,488 of NC_058131.1, read as the reverse complement.
TTCTGTGATTAGTTTATGCTAGTATTTAGCAACTAATGACATGACATCTAAACACTAAAAATAATAATAAACATATTTCCATTTCTTTTCATTTTACCAAACACATTTAAAATAGCTAATTGAGTTAGGTAGTACAAATATTATTTTTCCCATTTTAGAGATGAGGAAAACAACTGAAAAAAGTCATGTAATCCAGTTGAGGTAAAACAGCTAATTACTTGGCAAGGCTAGGATTTGATTTTGTTTTCTGATGTCTTGTCTATTCCTCTGTCTCCTATACAATGACAATTTCATTACTAAATATCATTCTTTTGATTGTTAAATACATAAAACAATATAGAAATCTAAATACTCATTATAATTGAAGCTTTTTTGTATTTATTTTAAAGTAATGCAATAATTCTACCTTTCTCTTATAAAGGGGATATTATTTATTGTCTACAGTCTACAGTTCTTACAGCTATGCAGCCCAGATAATTGTAACAGGTTTCCAGGTTTTCTTACAAGTATTATTAGTGCCATTTTCCATGGAATGAGATTACGACTCTTCAGTTCATGAATAGCTATCCAGGCATAGCCTATGCACTTCATAAGTATTAGATTTTAGTTTTATCAGCTACACCTGTAGAAAAGAGATTCATTTTCTTTGTCCTTTTCATATACAAAGCCTTCAAAAAGTGAAAAAAAATCATCAGAAAACGAAATAGAGTTTGCCTTAAAAAAATACTTCATGTGTCTGGAAATAAGTAATTCCATTTCATCGAGTGATATATATTTTAATGCCTTTCTTACCTTCAGATTTACTACCATATCAGTAAATGATCCTGAAACTAATAATAGTAAAAAGTAAGGTAGCTCCTTATTATCACTATTTATTCATTGCATTATCAAACACCTGAAATATCTGGATTATGAATTCACATACTATGATTCTAAGGATATTTTCTTTGGCCTGGAAAGTCTATAATTTCAAAAGAAACAAATTGGCATGTATGAGTTCCTTTTTACTGATTTAATTTTGAATATTTTTAATTCTGAGTGGTTATTGCTCTTTCAGTCCAATTTTGGGGGTAGTGTAGTTTCTTTTAATTTTTAGTTCAAAAGGTAGAAAAAAAGTAACATCTTCTATTCTGGCTTTAAGTCACATATACAAGGAGGAAGCAATTACTGAAACAAATAATGCAAACCTTAAGAGAAAGTGACTACTCAATTTAAAAAAAATTGGGGCTGTTTTACTTAATCTTTTGATTTGAAAAGCACAAAATTCATAAAATCAAAATAAAATAGGCAAGTGTCTATGATGTGAAATCTCCAATGTATTCTTACTATGTGTGTTCAATTCAACATTAATTTTTTTTAACATTATATCTTGTAAGTAGGGAGAAAAATCTTTTAAGTTAGTAAAGGCACCATGGCAGGCTTTTTAGATGAAATTCTAATGATACAAATATAAACAATTTTGACTATTGTATAATTTTCATAAAATCCAAGATTTAAAATTTTTTGAGAAAAATTTCAGGAAAAGAAGCTCACTAACTCTGTGAATCTAGAAAATGAACTGCTCAGAGAAAGTGCCATAAATAATCCTACACTACATCAGAAGATCCAGAATGAACTTTGGGATGTAAATGGTTGAACTGAAGGGGGTTGAACACATTTATTCTGAATGTCAACTTTTATGCCAAAGGAAACCGCTCCCTAGTTGGTTTTTTTTGTCAATATGCTTATAAAACATTAGTTTTGCTCTCTCTCTCTCTCTCTCTCTCTCTCTCTCTCTCTCTCTCTCTCTC
>NC_058131.1:222271419-222324688 GCF_016433145.1 Gracilinanus agilis | reverse complement strand
TCTCTCTCTCTCTCTCTCTCTCTCTCTCTCTCTCTCTCTCTCTCTCTTCTCTTTCCCTTTTATCACTCACTATTGGAGTTTTCTGTTAGGAAGTACAATATTGTATACACCTGTAGCTAGAATATTTTTAGAGGTATAAACTGATTATGTTAAATGATTCACTGGGAAGACTAGTCTCCCAAAGAATCACAGGGAGCATTGTGAAAATGGGATTAACTTACCCCTTTCCTATTTTTTAAATTAATCAATAAAAACTGAAAAATGTCTCTACCTAACACTAAGTAGGCTAGGTTCACAAGTCACTTACTAAAAGTGGGTGAAAACCCAGAGATGACTGACCACCCTCTGGGCAGTGCTAAGCAAATTTAAAGACTGCAATTGGCTCCTAAAGTGGAGGAAGGGACAGGAAGTGATGTAGGAAAAAGTACTATAAAGAGTCCTGAACTTCCTGTCTGAGAGGTCTTCAGCCTGAATCTGGGGCTTGGAGGATCTTGGACTGAGATTACGGCTTGGAATTATGACTTGGGACTTCAACCTGGGATTCTGGCACTTGGACTGCTTCTGGTAAGACTGCTCCTAGATCTTCTCCCTTTGGAGCTTTGGCTTGGATGAGTGAAAAACTGACCCTCCTTTCCTGGCTTCTGGAAGGATTAGTTCCAGAAAGGCCCCCCCTTCTTGGAGGAGGCCACATAGGTTGAGCCCTTGCTTAATTCACCACTGAGTCTTCTGGCTGAGGGGTTGATGAGCCCTGTCTGGATTGAGCTGGGAACTGGAGTAACATTTAAGATGATAGGTTAAACTTTTTTGCTTTTACATTTCTCTATTTTCACTCTTTCCATTTTTTTGTAAATAAAATTATTAAAAGTAAATTTGACTTTAACTACAATATTTTTAAATCATCAACCATAGTATTACCTTAGAATTCTCATATGTTTAGTCAAGCCCTTAATTTAATTCCTTACACTGTTCAAGATAAAGGAGAAAGAAAATAACATGTAGGAAGAAGGCATTTATTGATCTATTTGTATTTTATATTTACTTTTTATTTAACTTTTTCATTTATTTCACTTCCTGTTTTTTTTTAATCCTGACTTTTCATCTTAGAATTAGTACTGTGTATTGGCACCAAGGCAGAAAGGCAGTAAGACAATGGGGTTTAACTGAAAAAAAAATGGGAAGAAAAGTGGGAAAAAGAAATAAAAGTAATACAAAAAGAAAATAACAGCTTAAAAGACAAAATTGACCAAAAGTAAAAAGAGGCACAGAAATCAAATGAAGTAATAAGCAAATTGGAGACCAGAATTAGCCTGCTGGAAGCCATGAAAAGCAGGATAGACTAAACTGAAAAGGAAAATCAAAAGATAATAGTTGAAATTCAGTCTTTAAAGTGTAGAATTAGGGTAGTAGAAGCTAATGATCTCATGATACAGTAAAAATTAATAAAGCAAAATCAAAAGAATGACAAAGTAGAAGGAAACATGAAATATCACATTGAAAAGATAACTGACCTAGAAAACAGATCCATGAGAGGCAATTTGGGAATTATTGGTCTACCTGAAAACCTGGGAAAAAAATAAAAACCTTGACATCATATTACAAGAAATTATGCAAGAAAACTGCCTTTATATTCTTGAATAAGGTGGTAATATAGACATCAGAAGAATTCATAGATCATCTCCTACATTAAATCCTCAAAAGACAACACCCAGGAATGTAAGAGCCAAATTCAAGAACTTCCAGGCCAAGGAGAAAATATTGCAAGCAGCCAGAAAGAGACAATTCAGATATCAAGGAGCCCCTTTCAAGATTACATAGGATCTGGCATCCTCTACACTAAGGGATCCCAAGGCATGGAATATGATATTCAGGAAGGCAAGAGAATTAGTATACAACCAAGAATCACCTACCCATCAAAACTGACTATATACTTTCAGGGGAGAGTATGGGCATTTAACAAAACAAAGATTTTTCGAGCAGAACCAGGAGAACATTTTAGACAGAAAGTGAAACATTTGGAACTATCCAATATAATGTTCTTTACTACTAGTAGCAATGCAATCATTTAGAACACTCCTGAAGGATTTATGAGAAAGAATGCTATCCACATTGAAAGAAAGAACTATGGGAGTAGAAATGTAAAAGAAAAACATATGGCATTACTTATTACTTGTATATACAGGTATATGATTTGGAGTTTTGGATTTAAAAGATTGCTTTATAAGTGGGTTGTGGGGATCATGAATCATGTAACCTTGGAAAAATATTCTAAATGAAAAAAGGAAAAAAAAGAAAACATATAATTTATCACTTGTTTTTTATGGATATATCATTTGGGGTTTTGGTTTAAAAGATTACTCTATTACAAAAATGAATAATATGCAAATAGTATTTGTGTGATAATATATGTATAACCCAGTGAAATTGTTTGTTAACTCTGGGAGGGGGGAAGGAAAATAGGAAGGAGTAAACAACAATCATGTTACCGTTTTAAAAAAAACTTAAAAATTAAATTAAAAATTTTTAAAAAGAAAGAATTATCTATAGTAAAAATGAGTAATATTGAGTTAAGTATCAAGTGATAACATTTTTACAGCCTGGTCAAATTGCTTGTCAGCTTTGGGAGGGGAGAAGCAAAATGGGAGGGAAAGAACATGAATCATTTGAACATAGAAAAATATTTTTAAAATAAATAAATTAATTAAAAATAACTAAGATATTCAGGAGGAAGATAGTAGATTTCTCTCCCTGGTATTTTTTAAGCAGATGTGAGTTAAACACTTTTATTAGTAGTGTATAGGAAATTTTCATATAGATACAGACAAGAGGATGTTGGAATGAGCTTTTTATCAGGTCAGACAAACTGAATATTAAAATTTCAATATGAACATTTACCTTTTGAAATCACCAAGTGCTACAGTTTTGATTTTGATTCATTAATTTAATTGTTTAGAATTAAAGTGCTGGAAATTAAACTTTAAAATATGCTATACATTGCTGGGAAAGTCAGTTATTATATATTTCCTAGTGCATTTCTAAAGAAAATTAGAAAAGATGATGATGTCTCAAGTTCCTTTCTTTTCTCGAATTGCTTAATCCTGTTATTCTACAAGTAATATTAAGCAGAAAAAACCTTTATTTACCAGAATTAACTAACTAGAAAACTCAGTTAAAATCATTTTATTTTTTCTATACTTGGTTTATAAAAAAGAGAGATAATAGATAAAATAAATATACTCACATCAGGATTTAAGTATTTTTAAAGAATAATAAAACTTATAAGGTTTTTCTTTAGGCCAATACAATTTCAATCCAAGCTTCTACATTCATATTTTTATTTATTTTCACATTGAGATTTCGTGTCAGAAATTATAATCCAGAGTTGCTGTAGGAACTTCAGTTATGAAAGACAGATTAAACTTTGTATCATATTTTACAAGTGAAGAAAGAAAAGTTGACCAATGCATTTCATAAATATTTTCTACAGTAAAAATAAGTGGTATCTCATTAGTCTTCAGTTATCTGGAACATAAAAGTAACTGATTCAACTTTTCCCCATGGAAACTAATTATTGAATTTTTAATAGGACAATAGACAGAGTTTGAAGGGACTTTAGATGATATCTTATCTATTGCTGACATTTGACATATCTGGAAACTAAGTCCCAGAGAAATTAAATTACTTGCTTAAATCTTGCTGTAAAAATGGCATAAATAGCTGGGAATCTAAATCAAGTTCTCTAACTCCAAAGCCAGAATTTCTTCCACTGTGACATGATATCTCTTATTATTTAATTACATATAATATATATATGTGTGTGTGTGTGTGTGTGTGTGTGTGTGTGTGTGTTTCTGCAAATATTTTTATAGCCCATACTTTTTTGTAATCCATAAATTCTAGGCACAGTGATAACATGTATTATCTTTAACTTTCTGTTAATTGTATTATAAGAAAGATTAAATCTCTCCCAGAATATCATTTGCAATAGGCTAGTAATTTCCCTTTCATTCCTTCATCAGGGTTACCCACCAATGTGAATATTGGTTGTCCTCACACATACTTTAATATATATTTTCTTTTTTATATATTTTCATTCTGAAACTATAGAACTCTGAATTCCCTCTCTCAGACATAATATTTTATATTTCCATTTCTTATTCTGATTGGCCATTTAGAAATCTATTCTTTTTCACCATGACGTTTATTTACTCTGTCCTCCTCTCCTCTCTTCTCTTCTCCTCTCCTCTCCTCTTCTCTCCTCTCCTCTCCTCTCCTTTCCTCTTCTCTTCACTCCTGCCCACTCTGTGAAATTCTTCCCCATATCTTCTTATAATAGTGGACACGGAGTGTCCTCAGCCTCCTGTTTTATCATTGTAATTCCTTTACACTCTCTCAACATCTTGAGGATACCAGTGGAATATTTAGCTGTCCGTTATTGCCATATTTGACTACAAGTTCTTTGTTGAAAATACCATATAACCAATTCTAGCCAAAACTCTCCCTCTGATTCTTTTCTTCCTATCTTAAAGCACTCAAATGGTTTCTCCTTTGTTTCATGAGTTGCCATGGACAGTAAATTCATCACCAGGTGGTCAGTACACTGGCATTATTATGGAGAAATAATAAGCTAGGTTGTTCTTCAGAAAGCATATGTGGTCTACTGCTAGACCATACACAGTCTNCCTCTCCTCTCCTCTTCTCTCCTCTCCTCTCCTCTTCTCTTCTCTTCTCTTCTTTTCTCTTCTCTGCTTTTGTCTCCTTTTCTCTCACTCGCCTTGTCTTGTCTTTCTTAGATTTCATTAGCTTACTTGGTTTCACCTATCTGCTCTATTTATATTATTTTAAAATTTGTGTTTATACCTCTAATCCTTTCTTGAGCTCCAGGCTTACTTCACCTGTTGCCTTATGGAAATTGCTTTTTTGATGTTACATAGTCATTTCAGATTCAACATATCTAAACTGAACCTAAGCTTTCCCCTTAACTCATCACCCCATGTTCACAATTTTGATGTTATACTATTTTGACAGCTTCCCTTCCCTATAAGTAATTAGTTTCCATGTTTCATCTTTGTCCTTCATCATTTTTTGCCTAAATGTAATGGCCTTCCAAATGTTACCCCTATCTCTAATCTTTTCTTTCTTCAATCCATACTTTACATCAATATCATCAAACTCAAATACAAATAAGGGCCACTAAATTGAACATATGGTTCCCTGTGGATTTTCATACTGACTTAAAAAACCATATATAAATATTATTTATGTTTTACTGCATTATTCTGTGAAATATTTCTCAAATACACTTTAACCTGTTTCAGGTTGTACTCAGGACTGCCATATCACCTCCCAAGATGTGTATTTGACAACTCTGCTCTACATACCTGCTAATTAGATATTTTGAAAGCAAAGGTTACTTCACTACTTAAGAAGCTTAGATAATTTCCTCTTCCCTCTATGATTAAATACAAACTTCTGCTTCATTTGCAGTAAAACATAAATATATTTGAGTTTGCACTATTGATATAAAGGATAGACTGAAGAAAGGAGAATAGAATGTAAGTTCTCTGAGGACAGAGATTTTCTTTTTCTGTCTGCTTTTTTAATGCCTGCAACAATGACTGACTGATTCATAGTAAGAACTTTTTCAATGGAATTGAATTTGCAAGATCAGGGATTTTTCTAAGTTTTTGTCACCTACTGTCCTTCAGAAATCATGACAATCTATCCACCTCAAAATTATGATGTCATCTGCAATTTCTCCTCTGTTTATAATTGGTTTAATTCAGTTGCTTTTCCCATCTTTGTTTTCTTTAGTTCCATTTCCACTTCCTTAGAGAGCATCCTTGGGAATGTGACTTTAAAAAAAAGTGATGGTAACAGTGTCCTTGGGGGTAAAAAGACCTGGATACACACATATTTGCTAATCTTTTCCATTTTTCATCATTTTTTCTTGTTCTCCTTTTAGTTTTATCTTTACCACAGGAAGGTTTTTCTTATTTGGATCTTTAACAAAATATTATTTAAGGTTATTGTTTTCTACCTTTGCTTTTCACTGTTTTATGAGGTGATAAGTGTTCATAATCTTCCATCATTTTTCTTAATCATTTTAAGACATATTATAAACTTACATTGTCCTTGATAGCTTTACCTCTCCATTTGGTAATTAAGCAAAATATTAACTAATTGGAATATGTTCTAGGTACTTATGATTTCCTCAGTGTGGCAATAGATTTACATTGTTTAAATTTTTTAAGAAATGGCTATAAAGCATTCCTATTCCCCTTCTATTATTCATGTCCTGTTTTTTATAACCCATTTTTAAATAAATGGCCAGGTTGGAATTATTTTAATTATAAACCATATTTTTATCCTCATTTTTATTCTTCTCTGCTCTCAGAAGACAGGTGTCTGATTATACAAAGACAACTGATTTAGGAATGACCCTGAAACTTTAAAATGTAATTTATTTTCTGTTAAAATATTATCTTCATCCCTTTAAATTGGTTTCCCCATAGATTTGGAAGGGTTTTTTTTTCATCTTTTCCTCTTGAAATCCTTGATTTCATTCTATAGTCAACTCAGGCAACAACCTCTAAGTCAAGCTTTTTCTTATCTTCTCTGCTTCTAGGATCTTCCTTCCCCAAACTACTTTACATTCTGTTTGAATATATTCATTATATACTCATATATCTCCCTTGTTAGATTATTAGTTTCTAAATGTGAATTATTCTCTTTAGAGTGAAATTAAAATTTAATTTTATATATGATACTTAAAAATAAACATTTATCAAGTTTGATATATGCCATAATTTGAATGACTAAATTTTTTCAAGAACTTATGCTATTGATGGAATATTTTTAACATAGGAAGAATTTGGACAGAGGCTTAATGACTTTTCTATGAGACATTTATAAAAGATATTCCATCATTAGCTGGGAAGTGGTGCCAATAGGCCAAAGAAGTTCTTTCAATCCTATAGATGATCCTAAAATATCTTTAGATAGTACAGGTAGTATTAGATGTCTCAAATTATCTCAAACTCTTATTGATGCAAAAGCCAATTAACTCATACACTACTTATATGCTATTCCTTCTTGTTCCTACCATCTCCATTTCCCACTGTCCCTTGATTTAAATAACATAATATCTGTCACATTTCCAAGTCTCTTGAATGCATGTGAATGTGTATTTGTTTTCTTTAGTTTTCTATTCTTGTGTTGGTTCATTGGAAGGATGCAAAGAGAATCATCCTTGTTTCTTTGAAGTTCTAATGTTTGAGTTATGCTGAATAGTTACAGATTTCAATCTTGCCTTACCTGATTTTTGCAAGAGACTTACAAAATTTTTGGCCTGAAAAAGAATATTACTAGACTTCCAACAAACTTAGGACAATTTGTGTACTATTACACATATGAGGAAAGAGATAAAACTCCTAAATGACAGAAAGAATTATCAAATAAAGCCACTTATTTCATAGCAGATAGAGCTTGTGCCAGAGTTTCTTGGAGAGAAACACATGCAATTCCACAGGATATGTGAAAGAGACAAAGAATGACTTTGAAAGTTTCAGACTACAGAGGAAACCAAGTTCTCATCATATCTCTAATTTTTAGCTTTTCTTTTTGGGGACTTTGGATAGATTTTTTCCTTGGTTTAATTTTTAATTTCCTCCTTGAAATCTTATTGCATTCTCATCTAAGGAACCCATTCAATTTTGTATATTCTTTGATATTTTCTAATCCGTATGATTTCTTTAGTTGCTGTTTGGTATTTGCTTAGATAAATGGATTTATTTGATATTCACTATTTGTAATGATCTTTGTGGAACCAGGGTTTGGTGTGAAGAAAGTCAACTGACAAATGTAAGTGAAAGGCTTAACCTCTCTCTAACAAGCAACTAAGGAAGAGATCTTCTAAATGAAACCCTAAAAGTCCTAACTTTAAAAGAGAAATAACTTGTAGAGATACATATATATATATATAACTCAATAATGCTATTGGAGATAGGTAAGCAAAGAAAAAGTGGCTAGCCACAGACTTCCCTTCATTGAAATTACAGTTCCTTTTGGAAAGATAGGGGACAAATTCCAGGGATGTCTGTCCTTGTCACCTCTAAGCTTTAGATTTGTTTCTTTTGACAACCTATATAAACATGTATATCTTACCGTGGAACAATATAGTTTATAGATAAATGAAGAAAATTTCTAGCATATTTTTACAGGCCTTCCTCCCATCATGAATGTATTGAATCTCTGCTTGTTGAACTCTTTGTTTTCCTTTAAGACTCAATTCATGAGACTCCTCCATTTTGCAGGGCTTTAACACATTCTATCAGCCAAAAAGTATCACTCCCTCCCTGGGAAGTACTGGTAAATGTTTAATAATTCAGTCTCTAGAGAAAAGAAAGTTCACTCTATATAAATATGTAAATTAAAAAAAATTTTCTTACTTTCCTTTCTAGAATTAACGTAATCTAATGGTTCTAAACCAGAAAAACTGTATGGCTAGGCAATGGGGCTTAAGTGATTTGTTTAGGACAGTGATAGGCAAACTTTTTAAAGAGGGGACCAAAGGAAAGGAAATGCTCATGTCAGTCTGTTTCTAAAGGCCACTCTTTTGAAGTTTCATTATATTGTATCCTACTCATTGTATTCATCATATTATAAATAATGTTGCACAGTTGGATAGAACATTTCAGGGGGCCAAGTTTGCCTATCACTGGTCTAGGGTAACACACCTAGGAAGTGTCTGGGGCCAGATTTGAACCAAGGACTTCCTATATCCAGGACTAGCTCTCAATCCACTAAGCTACCTAGCTATCCAATATTCAATATATTTTTCTATTTGAGCTTCATTATTTACATATAACATTTCTTCAGGCTAAATAATCAACAAAACAAGAATACCTCAGGCCATGATTTGTAGCATTTGTCAATTTCTGGAATGTAAATACTCATACCAAAAATTTAACAATTAACTCTTCAAAGATCTTATCACATGACTACTTTTTAACATTTTAGATGATCATGACATAACTCCTCCCTCCTTATATTTCCCAAGAGCACATTTGCCACATTTCTACTTTTAAGTTCTATTGTGTATCATACTGGTTTATGTAAATCACAGTCAGTTTTCTATTACATCATACACTCCAAGGGGGCAGAAATTATAATTTTTTTCTTCTTTGTATTTTCAGTACTTTGCATATGATGTATTCACAAATGTTGAATTTAATAAAAAAAGTTGAGTGAATTTGCCTGTGATATGAGCAGCATTCTATCAGATAATGGAGAAGAAGAAGGGTGAAGAGGAAAAACAATAATTATCCCTTTTGGATTCTTTTTAGCATTTCTACTTAAAGACACTATTAGGAGAAGAAAATTAAAATTTTAATATTAAGGAGGCAAGATCCCCTGAAGTTATTTCCTTTACCCATAATTCTTGCTAATTTGCAAAAACAGGTTTGTAAGTTCTTCTCTTTTATTTCCTTATAACTTTCTGTTAGATTCTCAGACATGGCCACAAAAAGGTGACTCTAATGATTAGTCACATTGCCAACTAAAAGCATCAGCTCAATATATTTAATGTGGTAGTTTTGTTTATGTAGGTGATAGAGGATCTAATTTGTCCTTATTGCCTTTCCTATGTGATCCGCTATCATTGCTATGTTCATCCACCTTCTGCACTATCATCATCCACACCCCTGCTGTGACTTGCATCACTTCATTGACAGCAAGGGCTCTATCACTATCTTGGCCTTATCTACCACTGTGCCCTGTGGCACCTTATCTGACAATTGTTCTTTCACATTAAACCTTTACCAACTGCTGGGGCTGGCAAAATCAAGAATATAGCGAGGCTTCTGAATGAGAATATCTTTCATAGGGTATTATATTTTTCTTTTTACAATGTAGTTATCAAGGACCCAGTGACCACAAATTATAACACCAAAGATGTTGTATTCAATGAGTCGAATAAAACAAATCTTATTTTTGCATAGTTTCATGTTTCCTTTTAAAAGTATTTATAATATGCTTTTCTTAGCATTCCCAGAAAGTAGAGTATAATCAGATAAAAAGGTGAACTTGCAATTCAAATTAATTATTTAACCTTGAAGGACTGCTTATTCAGCCCACAGGGGTCCATGGTCCATGGGATAGCTCTTGTTTTATATTTACATTCATAAATGTTATCACAGAATCACAGCTTATTAGTCTAACTCATTTTAAAATACTGGCTAATGATAATAATAGGCAGAACTTCAATGAAACACTTTAATAATATTAACTCATTCTCACAACAAATCAGGGAGGTATTTACTATTATTAACCAGCATCACAGGTAGGAAATAGGAGATCTGGCTATGGTTTTACTTGAACTCATTGCCTTTTGGAGTAGTCTGTTCCATTTTCATGAATGATGATATTCTGACGTGACTTCATTGGTATAGAAAACTATTTCTGACAAAATTGTCTCTACTAATGAAGATCAGCAAAAATTTTTCAACTTGGTCAAAATTTTTTCAAACTTTTTGATTTTCTGTTTGTTTCATTGACCCCTTTGGCAATCTGGTGAAACTTAAAACTACTATAGCATGTTGTCTTCACTCACATTTGAAGAAAAAGCCATATTCTCATTAGTAGATAGTAAAAAAAAGAAAAGAAAGAAAAATAAAATTTTTTCATCCAAGGTCATGACTCTCATGAAATCTATGCATAGATTCCCCATAATATTATTTTAAAGATTAAGAATTCTTGTTTTAATGAATGACTTGGGTGCACTGAAAATGAATAGCCCAGAATCTCAGTCAGTATATGTTCAGATTGAACTTGAACTCATGATTTCCTTACTCTGAGTCAAATAGTCTTTCCATTAATCCATATTGCTTCTCCATATTCTTAACTATATTCCTAATCATTAACAAAATATTATCTCAAAATGTCCAGCAAAAAAAATGATTGCATTTTGGGTAGCTGGTAGATTCATAGTTCATTCTTTCTGTCACTTCCACAGCAGCTCAGGCATTTTGCATCAGCAGACAAATAGATGACCTCAGATTAAATTTCAAATCAAAGCTACTCCCTATACTCTCTTCTCCCATGTAAATTTCCATTGTTTTATCGGAGAACAGTAATCAAATCAAAACTACCATTTCTTCTGGAAAGATTATTTCAATGGATCATCCTATGTTTCCATTTACTATCTCTGTAATTCTCAGACCAAAAATATGCCTCCTTACCACCTGTCCCTCCTATGCAACTTGTTTTTTTGAAAAAAAAAAAACACAGTTCCTTGGGAAAAGGGGTTGTTTCACCTTTTAATTTTTCGCTCTCTTCCTTAGCACAGTTGCTAGAATATAGCATGTGCTAAATGAAAGGAGTTTTGAAATCCATTCATTCACAGTAAATGGTGGTAGAATAAGATGGCAAGAAAAATCTTCTTAGCAAATGTTGGTTTATAAAAATACAAACTTACTACTCAGCACTTGAGCCCAGGCCCTATTTGTAGCTGATATTGACCATAGAGTTTTGGGAACAGAGATCAATCAATAATGTAGAGATAAGGATTTTCAAAGGCATGTCTGTAACTTATCACTAGAAAGCTGGAGATTTATGTCCTTCTCAATTTCAAGTTTTCATTAAGTTTTCACTCTTAAAGTTCATGCTTATACTGAGAATTTCTCTGGAGGAAAAAAAAGCATTTGGTTACTTTTAATTTTCTCCAGGAATATTAGATTACATTCTTGTAAACACAATTTAGCATCCAAGATGTTTTATTATATACATTCAGAAAAAAATAAGGAACAGGAATAGTTAGAACCTACTAATCACCATGAATATCATTCTATTCCTCCTTTCCTCTCCTAATCACCATATTTTAGGTAAGAAAAAAATTATGCCTTTAAATATTAATATGAAAATCTAATATTATTTACAGTGTATTTTTGCTAATAGGACAAAATCCATGATTGTCTCTCACCCTTCTCACCTCTGAGACCATATATAGCTCCAGCCAGTGCTGCAACCTCAAGCTTCTCAAGATTCTTCCATATATCTTCTCATATAACTCTAGTCTTGCAGTTTTCAAAAGTCTATACAGATCTAACTCACTTGTAAGATTCCACTTACTCATATTGTCTGAATGAACAAACTCACAATGCAGTTGTTTTGAACCATCTTGGTCAGTGCTAAAACTCTAGATGAACTCTCATTTTGAAACTAGTCACCAAATTCCCTTCACTTCATCTCCTTTCCAGGAGGACTCTTACTCCTTACTAAAATCTCCTGCTTTACATATCTTTGCTTTGTCATTTGGGAGAATGGTGCTTTCCTTACTGTGATCTTGTCCTAGTAAGTATTCAGTATGTTCTTCCCTTACTTCCTTACTCATTACTTAGAAAGTAAGAGAGGAGAAAAAAGAGAGATAAGGATTTGGGGAGAAATCAACGGTACCTAATCTGCTAAATAGGGCAATTAGTGGTCCAGTGGATAGAATGACAAGCCCAGAGTCAGGAAATATTGAGTTCAAATCTAGGCTCAGAATGAACTAGGTATATGATCCTGGGCAAGTCACTTAACTCTCACTTTTCTGATCTTTAAAAATGAGGTGGAGAATAAAATGACAAACTACTCTTTGAAAAAAAATCAAATAGGTTCATGAAGAGTCTGACACAACTGAAATGACTGAACAATAACAACAACTTGTCCACTGTTAAACTTATATTCTGTCTTTTCATACATTTTTACTACACAGAAAATAAACTTTATTGTATTGCATGACTGAATTCAGTTTCAGGATCAGAAAATAGAGTAAATACATTAAATCAACTTGCAAATATCACATAAAACCTTATCTTTTCCCCAGGTATATGATTTCATGTGGTCAATATTCAGTCTATCCCTCATTGTACCAGCCTTGCTCTTCCAACATTAATTAACTAGCCACTCATACTTTGTATAATCCTCTTTACCACACTTTCTTGATAATCTTACAGGTTACTCTATTATATTTTGAAGTCAGTCCTCCTCCATTCTTATTCTAATCTCCCTTTACTATATCTTACTAGTAGCTAATTCTTCGTATTAAATTTTTCTCCTTTTATTTTTTTTCCTTCTGTTTCCAATTTTCCCAGTTTCCTAAGTAGTAATCCTCTTCAGAATGTGTAATAAAACATTGGGGAGGTAATGCAAGATTCTGAGTCTTTTTCTTAAGTGTCCAAACTGCATTTTCAATATTTTTGTCCTTGAGTGTGATTTGGTTCTTATACAAACCTATTTCATTAGTACTAAAAGTCACACAGTAGTATTCTTATAAAATCATCTAATGACACAATTGAAATGAGTAAATTCATTGAAAATGGATAAACTCTATAACAGAAATGGGGAGAGGAGAAAATATACAAACTTACAATAAGTCACAGAGGGATCCAAAATCTGATGGGTAGAAAAATAAAGTTTTACACTTAGACTACAACAATTAACTTCATAAATGAGTTGTAGGAGGAATGGTTGACTAGTCAGCAATTTGTCTGAAAAAATATCTGGGCATTTTGATGGACTACAAATTTGGTATGTGTGTTTAGTTTGATATGACAGTTTAACAACTAATGTGATTTGGGGATTCAATAAGAGAGTCAAAGATTTCAGGAATATAGATGTGACTTCTGTTCTCTGTCCTAGTCAAATTGTATCTGCTAAGTGGATACTACAGTTTAGGAAAGCTAGTGATAAATTGGTGAAAATTCAGAAGAGACTAGTTAAGATAATGAAAGTTCATTAGTCCATAATATATGATAAACTACTGAAAGAATAAGGACTGTTTAGTCCACAAAAGAGAAGTCTCAGAGATGTGTGTGTGTGTGTGTGTGTGTGTGTGTGTGTGTGTGTGTAGACAAGAAAGTTGTCTTTAAGAAATTTGAGGGCTATCATATAAGGGAGGCATTAGGACAGATCCAATATATGATAGTTTGAAGAAGTAAATATAGCCTTGTATATTCATAGAAATAGACTAGAAGCATTTGATCACCTTCATTTTACATATGAATAAACTGAAGTCCAGAAAAATGAAATGATTTGCCTAAGGTCAGAGGTAGTAAGTGGCATCATAATCAAACATAGTTCTTATGCTTCTAAATCCAATAGGCTTTTCATTTATTCCGTGCTGCTTCACATTAGGAAAAGCTTCCCAACAATTATAATTGTCTATGTGTGGTATAGGGGTCACTATGTGTCTCAGTAGATAGAGCACTATCCCTAGAGTCAAGATGACCTAAGTTCAAAAGCATTTAACAGCTATGGAACCCTGGACAAGCCCACTTTAACTTCTGTTTGCCTTAATCTATTAGAGAAGGAAATGACAAACCACACAGAACACAAAAGCAAACTCCACAAACAGTACTATATTCACACTAAGTCACAAAAAATGTAATGTAACTAAACAAAAATAAATATGCGGAACAGGCTGCCTAATGAGGTAAAGCATTCCCAGTGATTGGAGTTCCTCGAGTACAGCCTAGATGACCATGTACTAGATAGTTTTTAATAAGGATTTATTTTTAGAGTATAGCATGAACAAGTTGGCAGATAAGTCCCATTCTGACATCTAGATTGTTATCAAATATATAGCTTCTGTTTACTAAGCACAAATTATAAATCCATTATAAATGGATTTCTTCACATTTCAGCCTCCATCTTCTTAAGAGAGTTTCTTTACAATACTAGGAGATCCACCATTTAATTGTTATAATGCAGTTTAAGAATAATGCTTATTAACTTATTATTAAGAAGAATTAACAATCTCAATTTTACTTGATTTTTAGTAAATTTCTCATAATTCTTCTAATAAACAATGACATGTTCTTGCATCACTATTATTTATAAATATAATTACATTCCTACTGTGGCTACTTTTAGATCCTTATAACAACAACAACAAAAGGTTAAGAAAAAATCAATAAACATTTTATAGCACACAGCGCTGTAGTTACTTCTCTAATGAGAAGATTGAAGTATATTTCTTGATATACTTTCTAGAACAATCATCAGTCATACTAATTACTAACTATCTGAATGTTCTTTTTCATTTATATTTCTGTAAGCATCATATATTTCCTTTGGTGATACTTAATTCATTTTTCATCAGTGTATATGTCTTCACATGTTGCCCTTAATTATTCATTTTCATAATTTCTTACTAAAATAATAGTATATTCACATGTGAAAGTTTATTCATATATTACTTAAATAACTGTTACCAAATATGTTTCCAGTGTTTATTGCCATTAAAAAAGAAGTGCTTTCTTGAATATTTGATTTTATGTTGTCTTATATCTTTGACATTGTTGGGATATTTGCCTAGTAGTATGATCTCTGGGTCAAAGAATAAGAACGACTTAGTAACTTCCTTTATGATTCCAAATTATTTTCCAGAACAGTTGAACCATTTTACAGCAATCAACACTGTTTTAGTGTTTCTCTTTCCACAGATTTTTCAATACTATTTCTATCTTCCATAACTTTGCCAATTTGTCCTTATGTTCTTTTAGACAATTAACAGCATGGCTGGTTGGCTGAACCCCACTCAATGAAAATACAGTTTTGCTTGAAGAAAAAAGAATTTCATAAGAAATAGCAAGGACATAGACCTTAGGAGAAAGCTGGATCTCAGGATCATAGAAGTCAAAATGACTTTTATAAATTACGATTATAAAATTTTACAATGACATTAAACTAAGAAGACATACAACTTCCTATAAATAATATAGGAAAAGATAATTTCCCTGGGTCCATTCGCAGTTCTCTGGACATCAGTCAGACTTCCCAACTCCAAGGGAATTGAAGGGTGGAGGAGAGATACAGAAGAGAGATAGAGAGACAGACATAAGTGAAAAGAGTGAGAAACTATGACAAAGATGCTTCTCTGCTCTCAAAGAGGCAAGATGAGAAAGAGTGGCAAAAGATGCCTCGCAAAATACTCCTATGATAATTTCATGTGAAATTGATTACTTGCTAAAAAAATTCCTTTTGATGGACGGCCTATCATTCATTTTTCATTCCAATCACTGTGTTATATCTGAGGCCAGTGGAAATCTTCTTGTTCAAGAGAGGAGTATATATTAATATAAAAAATACTGCTGTGTTAATAACAGAAAACTATTTCTTTAATTTAATTACATGTTTACAGAGGGGTCCTATTCTATTCTAGTTAAAGCTAACTTGCAAGAAAAATAGTCACATACTCCCTTTACTGTTTGTGTGTACACATAAACACAAATATATTTACACAGTCTCATAAAAGTATAAGATATATATCTTGTCCGTTGTTATTAAAATGTTGCCAAAGACAGCCGGGTAGGTAGAGTCTTAGTCAAATGAATAATTTTTAGCACCCATTTGGAAAGAGTACAATCTCAACTGAAGTCTCCATCATAGTTTTTTCTTAAAACCAATTTCCTTTCTAAAGGTATAACCAGTCCTGATCTGTGACTGCAGTTCATTCTGTTAACACAGGAAACTATTAGTGAGCAGGAGATAGGACGCTAGACCTAGACTCAAGAAGACCTGACCAATCTGGCACTGGATACTTACTAGCTTTTTGACCTTGGGCAAATCACTTAACTTCTTTTTATCTGTTTCTTCAAGTATAAAGTGGGGATAATAACAGTACATATCTCTCAGGGTTCTTGAAAGGATAAGATGAGATAATATGCTTAGCACAGTGCCTGGTACATAGTAAACACTGTAGAAATATTAGCAATTGTTATTACTATTTGACAACATTTTAGTAATTTACCACATCACCTTGAATCCAGAATAATTGCATCATTAATTTCTTATAAAATATAACTAGATATTCCTGTAATGTTGCATGATTGTGCCATGAGATTGCTATATAATACAAAATATATCCTTCAAATATCAACCCCAGCACATTTTAGTACTCTGTGGGCCCATATCCTAAAGCCATGACTTATCTGAACATATAAGGGGGAAAATAGCACAATGCTAACTGTGGAAATTTAAAAAATCATCAGCAACTTCCATACTTAAGTAGTCTTCCTAAAAAATTTCTATAGTTACCTGGAAACCTTATCATCTAGATTGAACTCAGAAGCAACAAATATTTTACATTGTGATAGCTAAGAGACACCAGGAACATTTCCATTTTCCATTAAAATGGCTCCTGAACTGACTTGCTATCATGCCTAAAATTTTATTTTTTGAATTTGGTGATATCATATTCTCCATAAAAATAACCTAGAATGGGATAGCATTTTAAGCTTAACAGTCATGTACACCTTAGTATGAATTTGTTCATCTTACTTCTTCTCATCTGATACTTGAGAAATAATGGTGGAGATAATATATTAAAAAGAAAGGTCAGAGTGCACAGGAGATAGCTGTTGAATGTCACGTAAAGGATAACAGGAGTAAGGAGAAAAGACTGCAGCAAAATGAAAGAGATCTGAAGGAGTAAATGTTGGAAATGAAGAAAAATAGAGAATAGATAAAGAAATCAAAGAATTTCATAGAAGAAATAAATAATTATCAATGAGAAGGGGACTTTTTAGTTAGCATGTAGTAGATTGGATTTGAATGGAGATTATAGGGACAAAGGACTGTGGATAAATGGTGGAGATTAGTGAAAAATAACACTCAAAATAGAAGATTTTGATTCATAGTCAACCTCTTCTATTTAGTATTTCTGTGACTGTGGGCAAGTGGGCAAGTTGCTGTGACTGTGGGGAAGTTATTCTGTGACTATAGGCAAGTTATTCAGTGTCAGGACTTGAATTTCCTTATCTCTACAATGAGAGACCCTGATTTTATGATCTATTAAGTCTTTTAAAATACTAAATCTTATTATATGACAATAAATCTGACAATATAGGTGAAATGATTGAATAGTTAAAAATATAAATTGCCTAGATTAATAAAAGAGGAAATAGAATACTTAAATAAGCCCATCTCAGAAAAAAAGAAATTGAACAAGCCATTAATGAACTTCCTAAGAAAAAATCAGCAGGGCTAAATAGATTCAAAAATGAATTCTATCAAACATTTAAAGAACAATTAATCCCAATAATATGCAAATTATTTAGCAAAATAAACAAATAAGGAGTCCTACAAAATTCTTTTTATGATAAAAATATGGTACTAATACTTAATCCAAGAAGACCAATAAACAGGAAGAAAATTATAGACCAATTTACTTAATAAACATTGATGCAAAAATCTTAAATAAAATACTAGCAAAGAGAATATAGCAATATATCACAAGGATTATTCACTATGATGAGTTGGGATTTATACCAGGAATTCAAGGCTACTTTAATATCAGGAAAACTATAATCATAATTGACCATATCAATATAACAAGAACTCAGGACAGATCAAACCTATTGAGGAAAGCAGCCATGCTTGCCTGAGATTGCTTGAAAAGTCCCAATCTCTCACACAAAGGCATGCTGCTTTCCACCAAAGGTCATCATTAAACCCTGAGTTCCCCCTCACTCTGAAGAGCAAAGAATTCCTTGTAACATCATCACTGAAAGTACCAAACCTGCCTTTTCCTAAGTATGTAGAACAGATTAGCAGTCACTGTTTCTCCACTTCCTTAAAACTATAATAGCAACCCTTATGATGGTCATGAATGAAGTCATTTTCATAAACATTATCCTGTGGGAAAGTAACACCCCTCCAAGAATGTTGTTAATTATTAATTTTTATTTATAAATTTATAAATTAATATTTTATTATGTATAAAAGTCTTTCTCTTTGTCATAATAAATTAAGATCATAGTCCCCAGTCATGGTGCCATGATTCTTCTCCTCTGTCCTTCTTAAAAGGTATGCTGGCCTCCATCTTTTCTGTTCTCCTTATATCATTCTCTCTCTAGCTGTTAGTCTCCCTTGCAGGCTAACTTTCTCTCTCCATGGCTACAATAGCCCATAGATCTAATCACATATCACCAAACTCCCACATATCAATAATTAATTTAACAAATCATATGTTTATCTTGATAAATACAGAAATCCTTTGATGAAATACAGTATCCATTCCTATTAAAAACACTGAAAAGGATAGGAATAAAAGGGCCTTTCCTTAAAATAATAAATTGTATGTACATAAAACCAAAAACAAGTATCATCTGTAATGGAGATAAATTAGAAACCTTCCCAATAAGATAAGAAGTGAAGCAAGGATGATCATTATCAGCATTATTATTTAATATTGCACTAGGCAATCTAGCTTTAGCAATAAGAAAAAAAAGACATTGAAGAAATTAAAGTAATCAATGAGAAAACTAAACTATCACTTTTTGATGATGGTATACTTAGAAATTCCTCTAAAATCAACTAAAAACTATATAATTTGGGTTTACCATATATTTTATGTTGAATAATCAATAACTTGACCAAAGTTGTATAATACTTCAAAATAAGTCCACATAAATCATTAGCATTCTTATATATTTTCAAGAAAGCTCAGCAGCAAGAATTAGAAAGAGAAATTCAATTAAAAATCACTCTGAACAATATAAAATACTTGGGGATCTATTTGCCAAGACAAGCACAAGAATTATATGAATAAAATTACAGAACATTTTTTACACAAATTAAATTATATCTAAAGAACTGGAAAAATATTAATTGCTCATGGGTAAGTTGAGCTAGTAAAATAAAAATTGCTATCCTACTTAAATTAATTTACTTGTTTAGTGCCATAATTAACAAACTACCAAAAAAACTATTTTGTATAACTAGAAAAAATAATAATAAATTTCATCTGGAAAAACAAAAGATCCAGAATATCAAGGGAAGTAATGAAAAAAAAAAGTGAAGGATGGTTGCTTAGCAATACCAGATCTTAATCTGTACTATAAAGCAGTAATCATCAAAATAAATTGGTACTGGCTCTGGCTAAGAAATAAAAGGGTGGATCAATGGAATAGATTAGGGGGTAAATGGTCTCAGCAATCTGGTGTTTGATAAACCCAAGGATCACAGTTTTGGGGAGAAGAACTCACTATTTGACAAAAATTACAGGGAAAATTAGAAAACAGTTTGGGAAAAGTGAGTTTTATGTCAATATCTCATACCCTATGCCAAGATAAGGTCAAAATAGTTATATTATTTAAATATAAAGAGTGATATAATAAGTAAATTAGGGGAACATGGAGTAATTTATCTTTTAGATCTATGGAGAAGGAAATAAATTATGACTAAACAAGAGAAAGATAATATTACAAGATGTAAAATGAATAATTTTGATTATATTAAATTTAAAAGTTTTTGTACAAACAAAACCAATAATACCAAGATTAGAAGGAAAAAACAAACTGAGGAAAAAAATCTTTAAAACAAATTTCTCTGATAAAGTTCTCATTTCTCAAATACATAAGCAAATAAGTGAAATTTATAAGAATATGTCATTCCCCAACTGACAAATGGTCAAATGTTATGAATTGACAGTTTTTAGATAATGAAATCAAAGCTATCAATAATCATATGAAAAAATGTTCTAAATTGCCTTTGGTTAGGGAAATGCAAGTTAAAATAACTCTGAGGTACTACCACACACGTATCAGATTGACTAAAATAATAATGAAGAAAATTATACATGTTGGAGGGGATGTGGCAAATTTATATCACTCAAAATGTAATCCTGGTGGAGCTATAAACTGATCTAAACATTTTGGAGGGCTATCTGG
Organism: Gracilinanus agilis; assembly: GCF_016433145.1. Lineage (NCBI taxonomy): Eukaryota > Metazoa > Chordata > Mammalia > Didelphimorphia > Didelphidae > Gracilinanus > Gracilinanus agilis. Next base: position 222,303,977 of record NC_058131.1, on the reverse strand, counting down.
AATTATGCCCAAAGGGCATACCCTTTTGTCCACTAATACTACTACAATGTCTGTATCCTGGAGAGATAACAAATGAAAGGGGAAAGGACCTTCTTATCAAAAAAATATTTACCACACCAATGCAACTATCAACAATTTGGAAATATATCTTGATCAATGACACATGTTAAAACCAGTGTAAATACACATCAGCCATGGGGGTGGGGGAGTTGAGGGAGTGAAGGGGAACGAGCATGAATTATGTAACCATGTTAACTTTTCTAAAAAATAAATATTAATAAATGTTTAAAATATATAGTTGCTGTTTGTGTGGTGGCAAAGAATTGGAAATTGAGGGTATGCCCATCAATTGGGGAATGACTGAACAAATTGTGGTATATGATGGTGATGGAACACTATTGTGCTGTAAGGAGTGATGAACAGGATAATTTCATTTTTTAAACAATTTTAATTAATTTTGTATAATATTTTCCAAAGTTACATGATTCATGTTCTCTCCCTCTCCCTCCCCACTCCTGGAGCTGACAAGCAATTTCATTGATTTTTACATGTTTTATTACTCAAAACCTATTTCTGTATCATTCATATGTATAATAGAGTAATCTTTTAAAAACCACAATCCCAAATCATATACCCATATGGTCAACTGATAAATCATGTTTTTCTCTTGCATTTCTACCCCAATAGTTCTTTCTTTATAACATTATTCTTCATAAATTCTGCAGGATTGTTCTTGATCATTACATTGCTATTAGTAGCAGAGTTCATCACATTTGATCATTCTACAATGTTTCACTCTCTGTGAACAATGTTCTCCTGGTTATGCTCATTTCACATATAGAAATCAAGCAGTTCATCATTCCTTATAGCACAATAGCATTCCATCACCATCACATACCACAATTTGTTCAGCCATTCTCCAATTGAGGGACATCCCCTTTTTTCCATTTTTTTGCCATCACAAAAAGGACAGCTATAAATATTTTTGTACAAACATTTTTTTTATCTCTTTGGAATAAAAATCCAGTAGTGACATAGCTGGATCACAGGGCATGTATTCTTTTAAAGCCCTTTGGGCATAATTCCAAATTGTCTTCTAGAATGGTTGGATCAATTTACAACTCCACCAGCAATGCATTAGTATCCCAATTTTGCCACATCCCCTCTAACATTTGTTATTTTCCTTTATGAACAGTATGATTTCAGAAAGAGCTGGAAAGACATGAACTGATGCAGAGTGAAATAAGCAGGACCAGGAAAACACTGTACATAGTAACAGCTATACTGTGGAATCATAAGACAGCTATTCTTGGCAACGCAAAGATCTAGGTCAATTTTGAGGGACTTATGACAAAGAATGCTATCCACCTCTAGAGAAATAACTGTTGTTTTAGGAATGGAGATGAAAGCATATGATTTATCATTTGTTTATATGGATATGTTTTGGCATTTTTATTTCATAAGATTATTCCTTGAGAAAAATGAATAATATGGAAATGTGTTTTGCATGATAATAAATGATCTAATTTCTTGCCAGCTCCAAGAGGGGAGAAAGAAAAAGGAGAGACAGTTTGAATCATATAACTTTGGAAAACTTATGTGGAAATTTCTTATTATATGTGCTTTTTCATAAATAAACAAACAAAATAAAAAATAAAATAAAAAAGCTAAGCCTTATAATCTCTGATTCTATGAGTCTATGTGGCCTTGAACAAGTTGCTTCATTTCTCTTGCCCTCTTTTTCTTCATATATAAAAGGAGAGGGTTGAAAGAGATATCCTTAAAGACTCCTTCTCACTGTTAATCCTATGATCTGAGACAGGGAGGATGATTGAGTAGGGAGAATGACACTCACAGGAGAAGCTAAAGAGCAAGTAGATTGACTGTTTCCCTTGCAATTCTCTTGCTATTTCTCTTCCCTATCAGACTCCCCAGGTTGGCCCTAGTACCATCCACGTTATGATTTTGAAGCCACTGAAGGCCTGGATAATGGCCACCTGGCTTCGCAAAATGTTACAGAGTTTTGTCAAAAATATAGGTTTCAAAAATGCAGAGACATGCTTGTCTAATCTCAGCTGGTCTCAGTTCCTCAAAGGCACAGAGCCCCTGATGGGTCCCTTATCAAAATGTCTGATCATCCAACAGGACCTGAATGTATTTGATAATAAATTCAGGCTTTCACATCTCAATTCATAAATTAATTATGAATGGACACATTTGCTACATTCCCGGAAAGCCATTTTCAGTCTTTTTATAAGCCTGTTTAGTGCTATATTCTTTTAACCAGAAAGTCATGTTTTTCAAGCAGTAAATCGATTGAAGCTGAGAGCTTAAATGTTGTCACCTAATTCTTATTTTTCCTTTACATTTTCTCTCTTAAATAGAAGAATTTAAAGTATAAGGAGACTTATGTAAGTGCACTACTTCCAATCTTCTACTTCCTTTGGAAAAAAAGTATGTCTTCTAATTCTACACCTATTCCTCCCTGACCGACACCACTCTCTCCTCCCTAAGCTAACTTTCCTAGTTCCTTTTGTCATGGCAAGTAAAATAGATCCATAGGTTTAAAAAAGAACTTAGAGGCTATCTAATCAAATTCCCCCATTTTACCTAGGCAGAAAATTAAGCCTAGAGAAGTTAAATGATTTGCTTAAGGTAAGCAGGTAATAAACATCAGCAGTAGGATTTGAATCCAAGTAAACAAATCATAGGTATAGCTATGGAAGAGATTGGAGAGGTCATCTAGTTCAATTCCATTTACATGGTAAGTGAAAAATAACAAGGAATAATTTTTGTTGTTGTTTTGTTTGTTTCTAGTACCTTGTATAATCACTCAAGTAGCAAAGCTTCAGAAGAAGAACTGAAGCCCAGGTCCTCTGTCTCTAAAGCCTCTGATCTTTCTTTTAAAAAACATTTTTTAAATGTTTACCTTTCATCTTAGAATTAATACTGTGTATTGGTTCCAAAGCAGAAGTGCGACAATGATTAAGCAAAGAGAGTCAAGAGACTGAGCCAATCACACAGCTAGGAAATAGCTAAGGTGAGATTTGAACTCAGGACTTCCCATCCATAGGCCTGGCTCTCTATTCACTGAGCCACAAAGCTTTCCCCAAGCAGGCAGGATCTGCACGACTAGTACAGTTTAGCATAGTTCTGGCTCAATATGAATTCCAGTAGGATGTATTTTGATCATAAGAGGACAAGTGAAATTTAAGACAATTCATGGAGAGGTTTAAACTTAAACCAGAGAAAGAATTAATGAATGATAGGATCTCAAGCATCAGAAACAAGTGGCGGGGAAGAGGGGGGGAAAATATTTTTTTTTTAAAAAAGGGATCTTCCAATAGACCTCCAATTATGTAGAGGACACAGCTATTTGTTCATGTTGATGTTTTCAGTGGTCTCCATGTAACTCTTAGATCCTATTCCCTATTTATTAAAGTATAATAACTCAGAGATGCTTGGCAAAATGGATTTAAATCTAGTTTTCCTAGCATCTTTTCATGCAAATAAACCTTTTTTTTGTCATCTAAGGAGTAAAGAATCAATGGAGATTATTAGAGTATTAGAGGGGAGGCATGGTGAGCAATGAATTTGATGTCATTGCTCTAAGAAATCCTGAGAATTGGATTTGGAGAAGTAAATTTAATATGAGTAAATATCTAACTATTAAAAAATGAAGGAAACAAAGATTGTAAACTACAGGTGAGTGAGCTTGGCTTCAATTCCTGGAAAAAGTCTAGAAAAAAATAATTAAGCATAATTTGGGAGGATATCTAGATAGGGAAGTAGTGAATGCATCAAATGAGCATGGCTTCATTAGGCACAAGAAATGTCAAATTAACTTAATTTTCACTTCTGATAGAATTATTCAACTAGACAAAGAAGGAAATGTTCCTGGTGTAGCTCTCTTACCATTGTATAATTAGAATTTTGTACCCCAGGACACCATTTCCCAGAATCCCACTTATGTCCTCATTCTATGTCCTTATGTTTTGGAGATAAAGTTTTTGGAACCCCGCCTCTCTCTCTCTTCTCCCACAAATGAGGTCAAGAAAACTTCTCTTTATTCAGGCTTTTACTTTTGTCATTTTATTTCCTTTACTTCGAGTGATTATTAATAAATCTTATAAAATATGATACTTGGAGTTATTTGGATATTAATTTTAATCTTACAATATTAGCAAAGCTTTTTATTTGGTAGGTCATATAATTGTAAAGAAGAAAATAATATAGAGGTTAGACATTAGAACAACTTGATAGATTCAGAACTGCTTGAATGGTCTGAATCAAAGGATAATTTATAATAATTCAATGTCAATAAGGCAGGAGTTGTCTAGTGCTTTATCCTGGGCATATTTTTAGTGCTCTGAAAAAATGCATGGATGCAATACTTGTGTAATTTGTGGTTGACCCTCAGCTGAAAGGGATAGTTAACAAACTTTTTAAATAAAGTAAGTATTTAGAAAAAAATCTTAGAGAAAAGGGCATTGCTTTTAATCGCTTACAAAGATTTTCAATAAGGATACATGAAGTAATATACTTGGGTGTGAAAAATCTACTTCATAGGTACAAATGTTCATGGGAAAGATGAGGCAAGGGACTTGAGTGTTTTAGCAATTTCCAAGTTCAATATGGGTCAGCAATGGAATATGGTAACTCTAAAAATTAATGCAGTCTTCCATGAAGAGACACAAATGCTTCTAGGAATAGGGAGCTATTGAGCATTTCCTCAGTTAGACTTCATCTTTACTATTATATTCAGTTCTAGGTGAAAGACTAGAAAGAATATTAGTGATGATGGTTGTATAAAAGCTAGAGATCATGGTTGTAGTAAAAAAGGATGGTGCAATTCCTTATGTTCATATATATGAGACTATAGATAAGTGAGCATGACTTCAATTCCTTGAAAAGAATATAAAAAAGAACATTAAACATACGTTTGGCAAATGTCTAGCTAGTGAATACACCAAACCAGTATGGCATTATTAGGCACAAATAAAGCTAAACTAAACTAATTTTCATTTTTATAGGATTATTCAACTAGCAGAAGGAGTACCTGGGAATGTTTGTCCTAAAAATACACTGAAAACTGAAGGCAATATAATATTCTCCAAACACTTGAAGATTTACCTTGTCCATAAGGAATTAGATTTGCTCTCTCCATGGACCCAAGGAGCCTAGAAAAAAAGGACAAAGAGGCCAATTCATACTATATAAAAATTAAGAACAGGAAAAAATCCTAACAGTACTATCTGGCCTGGTATTGAATTCTTCCTTGGATATCTTCAAACTGAAGCTTTATTACCTTATGTTATATATTATATGTATGCATATGTATATATATATATATCATAATGAAAATTATATTTGTGTATTACTTGGAATATATGATAACTGAAAATTCCTTCATACTCTGAATACAGTAAAGAGGATTAAGCCATTTTAAAGTGAAGGGCGTGTGCTGCTTCTCTTTCTCTTTCTCTTTTTAAGAAATGGACAGAAGACAAGGTAAGTTAGCTCCTATAGGATGGCTTTTATCTTTTTTACAAGTAACAGAGGAAGATGATATAAGATTTAAGCAAGGAGAAGTAAAGGGCTAGCTTAAGTTAGATTCAATTAATTTGACTCACTCAATGACTTTTTATGGCTCTTTAAATTCCCTTCAAGAACCCAAATCCTATTAGGTTTTCTTTTTTTTTATGAAAAAGGTCTTTTTACATCTTGTTTTAAAATGTTCTAAATTTAATTACAGATGTTGCTGATGGGTTGATGGCTGGGGAGGAGAGGAGAGGATTGTCCTTCAAAGAGTTTACTGTATTTATCAGAAGTCTGACTACAGAACTGGCAATCTCCAAAGAAGAAGTTAATGAGTATATAAAAACATTCAATTCCAATTAGCAAGAACATCAGCAATAAGCTTATAAAGGGCTAAGTGGTAAAATGAAATGCAGCCAGGTGGAGTAAAACCCTTCTACTGATTAGGGCAAGAACAGTAAGGAAGTTTTATTTCACACCATAAGCCTCCAGTTGCCAAGTGTTTTGTTTCAATTTTTTTTTGCCATAATGCAAAGAAAAACACAAGGAACATTCAAAGTACTCTTTGGGACGACTAAGAAGGCAACCAAATAACTTCTCCTTAATAAGGCAAGAAACAAATTGGTTTTTCTCCCATAGAGAAGATTAAAGACTAAATAGCAAGTACCTAAAAGAGCTTCTGAAACCAAGTTGAACAAAACCCCAAACAACATATGGCTACAAACATATCGCAGAAGGTCTTTTTGACTTAGAAAAGGTTGAAGGTAAGTTAAATGACAAAGGAAATGAGGGTTAGATTAAAAAGTGATTGAAAACAGTCAAATTAGAGTGAATAGGGAAAATACTTATAACTTATTCATTTGTGTTTTTGAGAATCTTCTTGATCTCATTTATGCATTACATTTATAAATGTATTTTTGCTATTTTAAATAAAATCTTTCACAATCACAATTGAGGGGAAGAGGATTAACTAAATTTACTATATTACATGCTTGCTCTTTTATTCCAACTCATTTGATCTCAAATAAGTATATAATTTATTTTTCTGAATATTATTTTCCTCATCTGTAAAATGAAGGGATTGGACTAGATTAGTGATGTAAAACTCAAGTAGAATTGGGAGCCACTAAACAATATGTAAGGAATCTTCAGATAAAATACTGATTTAGGAAACCAGTCAAACCTTGGTGCTTGATAATTTTGGAATGCACAAAATTTGGTATTCTATGCATTTTGATGAGGAAAAAATTGTCATGGTATTTGACATTTGCTTATTAGACAAAATTGCTAGAACTGGTTGGCATCATGTCTCAGGAAGTGTATGCATGCTCCAGTAGAAACAAAGGATAACAAAAGGATATTACTTCAGGAGCATAAAGAAGAGCTCAATAGTAAGAGGATGAAGTTATATATGATACCTGAAGTACCTATGTTACTTAAAATACTTAGGATGTTTAATGTACTAAAGCTACTTAAGGACCTTATCAGTATTGGGCAATGAATAGGAGCATATAATAATAGAGAGCAGGGAATAAGTTGAAAATGATGGAATGATATGTATTTTTATAATCAAGAGATAAGAAAAACAAATAAAGCAAAGGAGAGGAATTTAGGGTTAAATTATCTCATATGAAGAGACATATAATTATTAACAAAGTGGAAGGGAAGGCATGGTAGGCAAATCTTCATTTCTATTCTTATCAAAATTGGCACAAAGTAGAAATAACATCCATATCATTTAAGTGTAGAAAAATCTATTTTATAACAAACTGGGGGGGGGGGGAATGTTTACAGGAAGTCTCTCTGAAAAAGACTTCACTTTTCAAAAACAAATAGAAAACTCAAGCCAAAATTACAAAGCATTTCCCAATTGACAAATGGTCAAAGGACATGAACAGGCAATTAATAGATAAAGAAATTAAAACTATCTTTAATGGATTGAAAAAATTCTCCAAAACATGATTGATTAGAGAAATGCAAATTCAAACAACTCTGAGATATAGCCTCACACCCATTAAACTGCCTAATATCAAAATAAAGGAAAGTGATAAATGTTTGAGGGGATATGGAACAATCAGGAAACTAACAGAATGCTTGTGAAACTGCACAGTCATTCTGGAGATCAATCAGGAACCATGCCAAAAGGACTGTTAAACTGTGCATGCACTTTGACTTAACAAGACTACCACTAGGTCTGTATCCCAAAGAGATTGCAGATAGGTAAAATAATTTACAGGTACAAAATTATTTATAATAGCTCTTTATAGAGGCAATAAACTGGAAATCGAAGGGATGTCCATCAATTAAGGAATGGTCAACAAGTTGTTCTATGTGACTGTAGTGGAATACCATTGAGCCATAAGAAATGATGAACAGAATAATAAAAAAGTAAAGGAAAGATTTACATGAATTGATGCAAAATTAAGTGAACAGAATCAGGAGAAAGCTGTACAAAGTAACAACTGTATGATGTATGATGATCAACTGCGAATGACTTAAATACACAAAAGTATAACTTTGTACTTGATAGTTTGGGAACTTTTCAGATTTGGTATTCCAGATATTTTGATCAGAAAAAAATAATGTGGCATTCAGTATTTGCTTGGCACTTGAAGTGCTTGCTGAAACTTACTGGGGTCACGATCTCATGCCCACTCCAGTCAAAGGAAAGGATTACATCTTAGTTCAGGAACATAAAGAAGAGCTCAATACTGAGGAGCTGCAAGAACTTCAAAGGGAAGAGTTATAGGTAGCGGCAGGGGAATTTTCTTCAGGTCACAAGGTGGCAAAGGAGGATGCCCCAACTTTATTAATCAAGAAAATGTGTGTAAAATGGGTGGAAGTGTGAAACTTTGTTGAAAAATATCACTCTGATAAAGATTTAACAAGCAGAACTGTAAATTTTTTATGTAACCAGACCATTTCCCACTTTAGAGGAATTTTGCAACACAGACCAAATCAAACATCATTAATAGGTTTCTTTTGAAGCTTACACCTAATGAATCTCAAGTAGTATTCAGGGGGTAATAAAAGACAGAAGAGAAAAAAAGAATTATAGTAGGGCAATTGTCCTCAGATATTATGGAAGGGGACTCATTTTCAGACAATAACATTTCCCTCCTCCACACACCATTCCTTAGGACATGAACTCCCATCGATGCAGATAAACTTAAGTTAAAGTTAATTTATTTATCCAATTATAGTTTTTAATTTGTCTATGTATTATTGTTTATTATTAAGTATAACTCCACTAATACATATAATGCTTTATAAAATCTGGGTTTTCTGGATATCTGAAATGTATTAATTCAATTTGCATTATTCCTTATGAGAAAAATTCATTAGTTATTTAATCTTTATTGTACTCAATCTGCCTTCTGGAACAAATTAGTGATGAGTACCAAGTTACTGAAGTATTAACATTAACTATGTTTTATTATACTTTATTTTTTTTAATTTTTCTTCAATTTCATTTTAATATGATTCAGGTCCATGGAAATCTCGAAACCAGGAAGGAAAAGTGCAAGTTTGACACTTCAGCAACAGATGGTCTATAGCAGTGATGACGAACTTTTTAGAGACCATAGAGACTGAGTGCCAAAACTGCAACCCTCACATGGCATGACAGCCCCCCACCTTAACCCTGGGAGTCAGAAAGCATTCCCATTGGGCTGCTGGGCAGAGGAGTAGGTCGTATAAGAAATGCCCATGGGTGGTATGGAGAGGGAGAAGGGAGCAGTCCCCTCTGGTACACTCTGGTACCTGTGCCATAAGATTGTCAATTCATCCATTCTAGCTCTAGATTTAAGATTTTGTATCTGAACTTTTTCCATGAAAAGATTAACTATCAAAGTGAAGTCACTAATGTCAGCTTGGTTGAAATTAGTTCAAGTATGTAGTATGTAGAAGGAACTGAATAACTTCCTAAAGAATTAGTTTTTTTATACCCAAAGGTACAGTGTCAAATTAGCAGTGTTTTCTCTCTGTCAGGTTTCATTCATTTCAAGTTATTCAGAAAATATAAGAGAAGGAAGGTACTTCAATGTCTATGCAAAAAACAAAACAAAAGAAAACAAAATTCATAAGCCATAAAAAGAATTTATACTATAAAATTCTTGACAACTCATTCATGCTCTTGAATAATTTCAGATGCTAAGTCTCAAAACAGACCATTTTATTTTTAAAATGTGTGAATTTTTAAGTTTTTACCTGTTATGAGCCCTAAATTAGCTTCTTTAAAACTTCTATGTATTGCTCCTGATTTTTTCCTCTAGGCAAAAACAAAACAAGTCTAATTCATTCCCTTCATACAAATCTTTCAAAAATCTGTTATAGTTAACCTGTTTCAATCAAATCTTCTCCAGGGGAAAAAATGACCAATCACTTCAAATGATCTTCATGTAACATCATTGAGGTCTCTTCATCATCTTGATTCCCTTCCTCTGGCTACTCTTCACCTTACTGATGTCCTTCTTTAGCTGAGGTTCCTAGAACTGAACATAACAGTGCTACAGAAATTGACAGCCCAGGGTGCTGTGGGAATATCACTCTCTATCTTTCTCTCCTATTCCTAGAAATTGTGCATTTCTCAATGAAACCAAAAATCACATTAGCTTCCACATCACATCAATATCTCTTAGAGGGTTTATAGTCTATTAAAATTCCCAGATCCTTTTTCAGATAAAATGCTCTCTAACACTGCTCCCATAACCCAATAGTTTTGAAGCTGCTCTTTTGAATTCAAGTATAAGACTTAGCATGTCTTCCTATTAATTTTTTTCTTATTGGAATCAATCAAATAAGAAATTCCTTATAGAATGTAAAATAGCAGTGAAACTAGAGTCATCATACCCAGGTTTTAGTGGCACTTTCAATAATAACTTTGTGACTTGGGCTATGTTGATTAACATACAAAAGACTCAGTTTTCATATCTGTAAAATGAAGACATTGTACTGTGAGATCATAGAGTGATGGGAATTTTTAGAGCTAATCTAATCCAAATGTCATATAATAAAAGAAGAAAGTGAGATGGAGTTAAAATGACAGAGTAGAGGAAACACAGCCTAGCTTTTCCATTATTCACTTTCAAACAACTTTAAATGAAGTCCTCAAATCAAATTCTAGAGTGACTGAGCCAAAGTTTAGGATAAAACATTCTTCCAGGCCCACACATATTAGGTTAGAAGAAAGATCTGTGATCCAGGAGTGGAGGCTGGTCCAGATTCCATATGGATACAACACCAGTGATGGGATGTAGTGGTAGAGACAGAAACAACTGTAGCTTTGGGAGTTATCCAGGCAAAGATTGAAAGAGGAACTGGCAACTGGTTATAAAGAAATTATAAGGGACCTTGGACTAGCACCCTTGAAACTGTTTGACAACTCTATTGCCTATAACCATTGCTCATTCACATTCCAGATGTGACAAGGAGAATATTTGACCCTAAGGGCACAAAAGCCCTGAGGCACAGTATCATTTCTGATCCCAAGAGTAAGAAGCCCTTCCTTGGTAAGGACCAGAGTGAAGACAAGGAGAGCAGTGACCACATTTCTCCTAAGATCACATCATCCTGAAAGCACCAAAAAATTCAAAATTCCAAGAAATAGCTTTGGAAATACTACCAAAAGATCTGAAACTTGAGAGAGTTGCCCTCCAAATACACCATGCCAGGAAGAGAGCCCAATTTAACATTAATGTTCAAAGTTAAGGAATAGCCTGAAAAAATGAGCAAGTAACAAAAAGAGAACCTAACCATATAAATATAATAATATGCTGACCAAGAAAATCAGGATGCAAACTCAGAAGACAATGATTTCAAGACAGTTATTTTCAGAACGTCAAAGAAAAAATATAAATTGAACATGAACCGAAAAAGAATTCCCATAAGGAATTTTAACAAATGATTTTTGGCATTTAAATAAGATTGGTAGAAGAAAGTTTGGATAAAGAAATGAGAATGATGGAAGAAAAGTATGAAAAAATAAACAGCTTAGAAAAAGAGGTATGAAAATTCTTAAGAAGATAAAATCTTAAAATAGAATTGGCCAAATGATAAAATACATAAAACTTCACAGATATAAAATAACTCCTTAAAAATAAGAATTGGACAAATGGAAAAAGAGATACAAAAGTTCAGTAAAGAAAATAATTCTTTTAAAATTAGAATTAGACAAGAGGAAGTTAATGACTCAGTGAGACATCAAGAAATAATATAACAAAGATGAAGGAATAAAAAAATAGGAAAGAATGTAAAATATCTCCGCTAAAAAATAAAACTAAACTGGAAAACAGAGTGAACAGAAATAATTTAGAACTATTGGACTTCTCGAAAGCTATGATTAAAGAAAAAGCCTTGATTTCACATTTTAAGAAATTATCAGGGAAAACTGGCTCTGGATCTTAGAATCAAAGGTTAAAATAGAATTTAAAAATCCATTGACTACCAAAACAATGAAATCCCAAGATGAAATCTACTAGGAATATTATAGAGAAATTACAGAGTTTCTAGGTAAAGGAGAACATACTTCAAGAATCCAGATATAGACCATTCATATATTATGGAGCCACAGCCAGGATCATATAGAATTTAGCAGCCAACATGTTAAAGGGACAGAATACTTGGAATCTTCCATAAGGAAAGGGAGATAGGATTATAATTAAAAATAACCTGTTCAGCAAAACTAAATATTATCCTTCAAAGGAAAGGGTTATTTAGTGAAATAAAGGGCTTTCAAGCATTGTTGATAAAAAAGGAGTAAATAAAAAATTGAATTTCAAACATAAGACCCAAAAGAAGTAGAAAAAAGATACATATTAGAGCAAAACCATAAAAAACTCAGTAATGTTGAACTATTTTTTAAAATTTCTATATGATAAAATGATACCCGTAACTCCTTAGAACTTTATCATTATTAGGGCAATTAGAAGGATTCTACATAGTATGGGAGTAAATTGATTATATTGGGATGATTTTTTTTCCTAATGACTAGGTGGGAAAGAGGAATGTTTTCAGAGAATGGGAAAGAGAAAGAAGAATAAAGAAAATTGTCTCAGACAAAAGAGGCATGCAAGAAAGAATTTTAAAATGAAAGAGAAAGTGGTGGTAGAGGGGAGTCAGGAAATACTTGAACCCCACTTTCATCTATATTGGTTCAAAGAGAGAAATACACACATATATTCAATTGCATATAGAAACCTATCTTATTCAGTAAGGAAATAGGAGGGAAAGAGAGTGAAAGAAAGGAAAGATGACAAAATAGCAGGCTGATGAGGAAAGGCAGCAGTTAGATGCATAACAGAGGAGAGAGAAAATTAAAAGAAAGATAGAAGGAAGGAAAAACAAAAGAAAATAAGTTGAAGGAAAATACACAATTAGGATTTATAAATTACTATCAATACTAAACACATATGCACCAACTAGCATTGACCGAAAATTCTGAAAAAAAAAAAACAGTTACATTAATTATAAAAGAGGAAATAGTAAAAACTATACTAGCAAAGGACCTCAACTTTTTCTCCAGACCTAGGCAAATCTAACCAGAAGAGACAGATAGGTGATCCAGTGCACAGGATAAGAGGTCTAGAAATGTCATGTACTGCATTCAAATCTGGCCTCAGATACTTCCTACCTGTGCTAATCTGGGCAAGTCATTTATCTCCAAATTTCTTGTCCTTATCTCTCTTTTTGCCTTAGAATCAATACTCAGTATGAATTCTAGTACTGTATAGAAGGTAAGGGTTAAAAAATAAGTAAATCTAATCACAAGATAAGAAAGAAGTTAAGGAGATGAATAGAAATTTAGAAGAGTTAAAAATCATAGATAGGCCTTGGGAGAAGATTAAATGGGAATAGAAAAGAGTAAAACTTTTTTCTCAGCTCTATGTGACAACTTCACAAGAACTGACCAATTATTAGGATATAGAAATCTCAAAATCAAATGCAGAAAAACAAAAATATTAAATATACTTTTAGATCATAATATAATAAAAATTACATTCAAAAGTGGCTATAGAAGCACAAATTTAAAATAAATTATAAACTAATTAATCAAAAAATGAATGGAAAAAAGGGGGAAAAAAGAATGAATGGATCAAAGAACAAATCAGAAATAATAAATAATTTCACTAAATAGAATCACAACAATGAGGCAATATACCAGAATTTCTTGGATGAAGCCAAAGTAATGCCTAAAGAAAAAAATTCTATTTCTAAATATGTATATCATTAATATTTTATTTTATTTCTCCTATTAAATGCATACTTCAATAAGAGAAAGAGCAGATCAACAAATTAGGCATCTGAATAAAAAAAACTGGAAAAAGAATAAATTAAAAATATTCAATTGAAAATTTAAAAGGAAATCTTGAAAATCAATGGAATAATTAAGAAAATTGAAAGAAAAATTAAAAATAAGTGTTGAACTAATAAGTACAATGACCTTGTTTTAATGGGAACAACAGTAAGATTGATAAACAATTGGTTGATTTGATTCAAAAAAGAAAGAAGAAAACTAAAATATGTTCACAAAAATATTAATAGAGTGAATGTACTACCAGTGAATATTAAGGAAATCATTAAGAGTTATTTGGCCCAATTATGTACCAGTAGAACTAACAATCTAGGTGAAATGGATGACAAAGATCACACATTGTGACCAGGTGGGACTAATACCAGGAAGGCAGAGATAGTTTAATATTAGGAAAACTATCAGCATCATTGACCATAATAACAAGAATAAAAATAAAAAACACACAATTATGTTAACACATGAAGAAAAATCTCTTCACAAAATACAACCTATGGGCTGACAACAACACAATATGACTGCTCTCTCAGTAGGTTATGTACAAACATCTTTTTTTATTGAACAAACACAGGATGGGTGTGTGGACCAGGGAAATGGATTCCCGAGCTCTAATTGTTTCCTAACTCTTCCCTGCCCCCTCAACTGACCTGCAAAGGTCCCTTCATTCCCAATAAATTGGACTATTCTCTCTTCACTCTCTATCTGCCTAAATTTAATCTAGCTAACTAATTCTGAACTAACTGGTCCACTGAATTAAAACAGGATCACTAAAGTCTAGTCAGATGGGTTGGCTCAGTTAGGTTAGATAGATCAGGTCTTTGGCAGCTCACACAGAACAGATGATAGAGATGTTAACAGTGGTCACAGGATCAGGACCAAAGAAGTCTTCTTGATTTTAGGAATCTCCAAGGTGAGTCAGGAACTCAGCTTCCTCCTGCAGCTCCATCCCAAGATGGCCACAGGAAGTAAGCTTCTGTACTCTCCAGTGTCAAGAGATCAATTGACCTCCTTGGGATCCAAGTGCTTCTTCTTAAGTGTTTCTCTCATTCCAGAATGTGAACTCATCCAGTTCCCTGCATGTGCCACACTGCTGCAAATCATTTGCATTATCCAAACCCTCTGCAAATCATTCATTTCCTCCATTCAATTTTAATAATATATTTAAGGGACACTGGAAAATTAAACAAAAAAATAGTCAAAATAATTTATAAATTTTACAAAATTTCAGGATATGAATTATCAGCATTTCTATATCTTACCAATAAAGTGCAGCAGGAAGAAATATAGAAATTCCATTTAAAATAATTATAAACAATTTAAAGTACTTGGAGGTCTACCTGCCAAGAAAAAGAGACTATCTTAAAATAATTACAAAAAAATTTTCATGTGAATAAAAACAGCTCTAAACAACTGGAGAGATATTCATTGCTCAAAGGAAGGCTGAACCAATCTAATAAAAATGACTATGTTATCTATACAAATGAATTAAACTACCAAAGAAGTATTTCATACAATTGGGGAAAATGACAACAAAAATTCAACTGGAGCAATAAAAGATCAAGAATATCAAGGGAATCCATGAAAAAAAATGCAAAGGAAAGCATCCTAGTAGTACCAGATTTCAAAATAGTAGTAGTAATCATGAAAATAACGTGATATTTACCTAAGAAATAGATTGACAGATTAGTCATATTGATTAGGCATACAATAACAAATCATAAATGAAATCTAAATAAAATAGTAGTCTAGTGTGTGTTAACTCCAAAGATCTAAACTTTTGGGCCAAAAACTTGTCATTTGACAAAAATTACTGGGAAAATTAAAAAAAAAAGTCCGACAGAAATTAGGCATTAACCAATATCTCATTTCACATATTAAAACAAGGTCAAAATGAGTATTATTTAGATATTAGAGGTCATAACATAAGTAACTAATGGAAGTATGAAAAAATATTTCTGGCAGATATATGGATAACGGAAGACTTTATCACCCAACAATTGAAAGAGAGGATCACACAAAGCAAATTAGGCAATTTTGATTACATAAAATTAAAAAGATTTGAACAAAGAAAACCAATATAGCCAAAATTGGAAGGAAAGCAGAAAATGAGGAAGGAGGTATTTATAGCAAGTTTTTCTGATAAAAGTATTATTTCTCAAATATATAGGAAACTGAGACAAATTTCTAAAAATAAAAGCCATTCTCCATTTGATAAATAACCAAAGGATATGAACAGGCAGTTTTCAGAAGAAGAAATAAAAAAATATCAATAGACACATAAAAAACTCTAACTCAGTTGATAGAGAAATGCAAATTTAAATAATCTGAAGTACCATCTCATACCTATCATATTGGCTCACATGACAGGAAAAGAAACATGGGAAAAGCTGAAGCAGCTCGGAAAAAAATGGGGCACGATAGACCCAACTATGAACTAGCCTAACAATTCTGGACAACAATAATCTTTGACCCATGTGAGGATAAAGGGAGGAAGGTAGAAGGAAGGATGGAAGGGGAGGTGGCGGTCCCTGGCCCTGGCAGGGGGACATTGACCAGAGCCCTTCAGGGCTCAAATAAAAGATCAAGTAGCAACTTGGGTTTTAGAATAGTGAGGTTTTATTTAAATTAGAAAAAGGAAGGTCTAGGGAAAACTAGGAGGTAGATAGAAGGGAAAAAGGCACCAAGAGAGAGCTCAGGATCCAAGAGCCTCTGGGTTCGAGAGAGTCTCCAGGGTAGAGAGCTCAAAGAGGTGCCAAAACTCTCTTTTTATACTTTCTCTGACACCTCCCTCAAAGGAAGTGGGAGGTGTTGGGGGAAGTTGTAGCAGAGAGTCCTGGGAAACATAGTCTTCCAGGGCTTAGAATAATTTTAAATGAAACACCCAGTAATACCCAAGTTATGTCTCAAATAAATCAAAGAAAATGAAAAAGGATCTAATTGTACAGAAAACATTTGTGTTATCTTATTCTAGTGTCAAAGAATTGGAAACTGAGATGCCCATCACTGGCATATATCTGAATAAGTTGTGATATATGAATGTTATGGTATACTATTGTGCTATAAGAAATAATGAGCAAAATGGTTTCAGAAAAACCTAGGAAGACATATGAATTGATGCAAAATAAAGTGAGCAGAACCAGGAAATATTGTAAACAGGGATGGCAGGATTGTAAAGATGTTCAAATGTGAAAGACTTAGCTACTCTGATCAATAGAATGATCTAATCCAGTGCTGGGCAAACTACAGCTTGCAGGCCAGATGTGGCCTCCTGAAATGTTCTATCCAGCAATGTGACATTATTCCTAATCTGACCAATACAACAAGTAGGATACAATACAGTGAAACTTCTAAAGAGTTGCCTTAGAAACAGATGGACAAATGAGCATTTCCTTTCCTTTGGTCCCCTCTTTAAAAAGTTTGCCCATCACTGAAATCAATTCCAAGGGATCCATGATGAAAAAATGCTAACCTTCAGAAAGAAAACTAATAAACTATGATTTCAAATTGGAGTATGCCTTTTTTCACTTTACTTTTATTGCTTTTATTTATTTATTATTTTACAAATTAGCTAACCTGTATTTTTTGTAAGATTTCCCATGTATAATCAATATCACATATCTTCTCAAAGGGTGGGAGAGTATTTGGAGTAAGGATTTTCAAACTTAAAAAAATTTAAATGAAAAAAAATGTTTTAATGCAATTGGGAGATATTTAACATATTAAAAATTAATTAAGATTTGTAACCTAGAGAGGCAATTAAGTCAGGATTTGTCTTTTTTTATTTTAACATATTTAGGATTCCTTCCACTCTACTGTGATTTTTCCTGTTCTTTATGGCCCCTTCCATGTCTGCCATTCATTGAAGAACTCAGATTATCACTACCATATATCAGCATTCTATTTTCTCTTCCTTTCTTTCACTTTTGCTCCTCTACATCTCTTCTGAGGCCAACAATAGGTACTTCCTTACACTGGAGTTTTGTTTTTTTTTCCCCCAGTCTCTGCCAATCATAACAACCAGTCCTGAATTACCACTGCAGATGGAGACTGAGCTATGAATTCATTTCACTTGCGACAAGAACAATAACATAAAAAAGGTCTTTCGAAGCATATAGTGCCTGTTATAAGTTGTGGCAAGCATTTTAACCACATTACTATGGGTTTTCATTTCTGTAAGTGACATTTTACATCAGCTAAAGGAACTTGTCATCCACACCACAGACCAACATATCTCTTTTCCCTTTCCTAAAATTCATTTTGGTTGCAGGGTAAGTCTGCTTTTTGATGAAGCTTATTTAGACTCCAGAAAAACCAATGTCTTAGTTTTTGGTTACACAAATCACCCCTTCAATCAAAATACAGGCTTAGGTAGAAACATGCTCTGAATTAGGGTAGAGAAAGATTTTACTTGTATGAACCAGGAATATTGGTGAATGTAAGATTAAAAATAATTCACCAGAAATGTCCACAAATGTCATGCACATAGATTGATATTTTATTTCCTAAAATTGTTCTATCCTAATAAACATTCATAAGATATTACAGAGCAAGACAAATCAAGATTCCCATTTGAAATTTGTATTGGCATCACAAAGGAAAGTATGAAAAGACATTGTCAAAGAAAGAGAATGGAGGACAAGAGAAGAGAAGAGAAAGAGAAAAGTATAACAAGATCCAATGTGATTAATGGATTAATGGAAAAAGCATTGATCTGGGAATTGGGACACCTGAGTTTTAGTTATGGTTAAGTTAGTAAGTAGACATGTGACTTGACCCAGTCACATTAATACCTCTCAATTTTACTATAAGCAAGACACCACTTCATCTGTAGAAAGGAGTAGCTTATATCAAATAATGTTTAAGATACTTTCTTGCCCGAAAATTCTATGATTCTAGTCCTAATAAAAATTCATATTTTAGATATTATAGTATTTTCTTTCATCATTTTCTTTGTCATCAGTTCAATAATTAATTCATCAAACACTTACTGAACACCTGCCAAGTGAAATACAATTTGTTAGATGTTGAAAGATAGAAAACAAAAAAGAAAAATGATTCATTTTTATAATGGATGGTTGAAAATCTTAGTATACTATAAGCACCAAGGTAGTTAGGTATTAGAAGGGCTAGATCTGAGCACTGGAATTTTAGTCAAGACCTGAGCTCAAATCTTGCCTTAAACACACTTACTGGTTGTGTGATTCTTGTCAAGTCCCTTGACCTCTGTCTACCTCAGTTTCATTCATCTATAATATCAGAATAATAGAACCTACCTCAAAGGGTTCTGTGAAGAAAATATTTTAAAGCACTTTGCAGAGTACCTTGTGCATAGTAGGAACTTAATAAATTATTGTTTCTTCCCTCCCTGTTTTTAAGTTTAATTGTTTGAGACTGCACTAAGACTTTTGAGACACCCACAAATCTGTTTAAGTTTTATCGTGCACTTGCCCCACAACAACCCTATAAGGTAAATATGTATTATTATCCTTAATTTTTACTTTTACAAACTGTTCAGAGGTGTTATGTACCTCACTAATAAATGTCAGAGCCTGGATTCAATTAAGGTTTCCTAACTTGAGAATCCGAATCTATCACTTTTTCCACTGTATCATATATTTTCTTCTTTCAGGCATAGATCTTGCTCTTAAGGAGCTTGAAATTAACAAGGATGAGGAAAAATACTCAAATAGCTTTAATACCCAATCAAATGATTGTGAAAAATCATTTAGCTTTTGAGCTTGGCTTTGGAAAAGGAGTAGATAAGATTTCAACAGAAAAAGATGGTGTTATGATGGGAATAAAGATAAGTGTGTCCATTTTACAGAGTAATATACTAATTAAGAAAATGATTTTGTTATGATTTGAAAAGTGGGAAAATAAATGATTTTGCTACTTGTCAGATTCAAACAAATTTACTTCAAACTTTTGAAGCCTTTGCATGGATTTCCAGATGAAACTTCATAACTTCTTGTTATGCTATGAAAATGAAGGACAGACTATTAGTAGAAATGGAGAAAGAATTGGAACCACTGTTTTTCCTTTCCAAAATTCGCATTAGATTTTCAATAATAATTCTTAAAATTGAGTTCCAATTCCATGTTGATTTCACTGAACACTGGCAAATTTTTATAATTCTCAAATTCAGATTATGCTTCCCTTTACATTGGGTTTTCAGAACAAAGCGACATTAACTATTTGTATATGCATGCACATGTGTGTATGTATATATTTATGAATACATATATAAAACAAATAATTATTTATCTACATGTGATCAAGAAATGCATTCTAGGGCCAAATAGGTGGCTCAGTAGATAATGAGCCAGGCCTAGAGACAGGAGGTCCTGGGCTTAACTCTGACCCCAGACACTTCCTAGTTGTATGTCTCTGGGCAAAAGACAACTCCTATTTCCTAGCCTTTATCACTCTTCTGCCTTGAAACTGAAAATTAGTATTAATTCTAACTTTAAAGGTAGGAGTTTTGTTTTTTTTTAAAAAAGGAAGAAAGAAATATATTCTAAATACGAAATTGTCCTCATTGATGAATAAAATTGAAATTCTTTCCTTCACTTTAAACAAAAAAATACAAAAAAATCCCAGGTGATCTGATTGGACTAGGATAATGGGAGGTCATTTGATAAGATAGTCTAACTATTGGTGCAATTACATTGGAAAGGGTGTTGTCTCTCAAAGTACAGTCTAGTCCTCTGTTCCATGAGAGTTGAAGTAGGGAACATCAGAGTTATGAAACCCTCCTGGGAATTTAACTCAGAGACAGGTGAGGAAGTGAGGTTATGCCAAGTGGCTCCCTCAGACCAAAGGATGTCACTGGGGTACTGGAATTGCCATAGGAAAGTTCCATTACTACATATTGGATACTTCTCTTTCCACTGACTAATTTAAGAGATTTGGGTTCTTATGCTCAAACCTTGGAGGATGATGAGGGCAAGAAGAACAGTGCTGAAGTCACAGGTCAGCATTTATAATCAGAAATGCTGATATTTAGAAAGAAAAGTCAAAACATTAAGATGTGTAATAATTACAGTTTAAATTATGAGCTTTAAGTAGCTTTTTAGTGGCTTTATTACAGCAAACTAGAGATAGTAAAATATGTTTGTCCACATAAAGACCTTTTGGCTTCCTGGAAGTTGTGTGTGTGTGTGTGGGGGGGCTGGGGGTTCATAAGATTGTACATTAAACATTGGGAGGAAGCTCAGGGAAATTCCAGTCCCATCCTTCCCTGAAACCAAGGTAGGTTAAGTGACTTGCTCAATGTCCCATACTTATGGTAATAGAAGTAGTTCAAAGGAAAAGGAATATAGGAATAACTATCGCCAGCTTACAGTCAGAAATAGTAAACAATTATAAGGTAACAAGCTTGAAGGGACACATGATTTGCCTTATAAAATATCTCCTTCACTAATTATGGAACCCATTATCGACAATTAATGCTTTTTTATTAATCATTCCCTTTTCCCTGAGGTCCTCTTTCAGCTTGCAAATTCACCCTGAAATAAGTAACAAATTGAATCTTCGGAAGTCTCATTGTTGATGAGTTTATTTCTTACTTTGCCTTAGGGAAAGCAAGGATACCTAAAAACCTGAAGGGTATAAGGGAGAACTGGGCCCCAAAAAAGAATAATAATGGTTTTGATAACAACCTTGTGAGAGACGTCATGTAAATATTATGGTTCCTACTTTACTCATGAGGAAATTTGAAGCTCCATACTTTGTCTAAGGTACTAAAACCAGTGGGAAAAAAGCTAGGACTTGACCCAAAGCCTTAAGATTAAGTTCATTCCCCTATACCACAGTACCTCTCCTAAGGAAAGCAGAGAGCATCAAAGTTGAAGTTCATCTGCATCCCACTTTTTTCAAAGGTTTGCTCTGATGCCAGAGTTCTAAGAATTCCTCACCTGCTGCACAACTTAGCCATGCTCCAAATTTTGGGAGTTATATCCAGGGTACTTTCCAGTTTTCTTAACATCCTAAAAATAGTCAGGATGGACTTAGTAGATAGAGTAATAGATTTGGAATCATTAGATATAATTCATATTTTGAAATCATAAGATATGATTCATATTTTGCCTTTAACATTTATTAGTTAACGTGAGCAAGTCATTTTCCTTCTCCACATCACAGTTTCATTTTTAAAAATAGAGGTACTAATTTTATCTATAGCCTCTCCCTGATTATTAAATTACCTTCTTTCTAAGCTTCAGCTATTCCTTTCTCTAATCCTCACTCCCTGGTTCTGAAAAATTAATCCTGTAATTTCATAGTTGAGATGACAAGTGGCCATCCAATCAGACCCATACCTGAAAGTGAATTTCCTCTATACTTTGTTCAACAAACTGTCATCCAGCTTCTACTCAAAGGCATCAGAGGCAGCTCAAGTTATTGACAATTATGTCTACCCTTTGGATAGTTCTATCTTATGTGTTACCTCTTTCATTCAGATTTTTATAGTTGTCATGGTGCTGTAGCGTAGGAAGCCTGATTTCAAATTCTGTCTCGTCCTTATTATTTCTGCCACCTTGGGCTAGTCATTTAGTTCTCATCTGTTATTACATATTATGACTAAATAGAACTTATTAATGTACTTCCCCTCTGAGGATATCCACTTTTTGGGGGAAGGGGAGTTAGGAGGAGGAGGAGGAAGAATTATTTCCATCCTAACATTCAATCAAAGAACAGTTATCATTTTTCATTTTTCTTCTTTATGTGGTGCAAGACATTCAATGACTCTTTTGTTTGCATACTCCTAATTTTCTCAGTTAAAAGCATACATACATCACAATAATTTTGTATGAAGGTCAAGCTATGCTTTAATATGTTTAAGAAATCAGGTATTAAGAGCAACTAAAAGAATAACAGCAACAAAAACAAGGACAACAATGATTAATTATCATAATTGCTAGCATTTTCATAACACTTTGAGTCAGTTTCTAATCTTTGGACTCACCTCAAAAAATGCCTACAGTCTGTAATCTACCATAGGTGATCCAATCACTTTTCCACTCTTCCTTACCAGGAAAACAGAAACCAAATTTCTCCTTCTAAGCCTCTCCTTCCTAAGGGCTCCTGTAAAGAGTTATTTTTATTTATTTGTACAACTCCCACAGGGCTATGTAATTCAATTCTCAAGTCTTCCCTTTCTGCCTGCAAGCCTGTGGTTCTCCCTCAAAGCTTGGTTACATTAATATGTGTGTGTATGTGAGTCTATCCACATGCACACATGTATGTATAGATATAGAGATATAAATATATTCCTCTTTTCTTGCTACATATTGAATAGGGAACCCTTCTAAGTTACCTTTTTGAAGCCTCTTTTCTGAAATGTTTCTATCTCAGTAAGTTTTCAAAGTCAATTAGGATTCATGTCTTCTTTGATATACATGATATGAGGCATCATATATGAAAAGTATAATCTTGGGTAGGAATAGGGTTATATACATAAGCGACCTTCCCCTTTTGCACAGACACATGCATATACATGTACATGTTGATCAGTTAACAGGCATTTATTAAGTACCTACAATGTATTATGTACCATGCACAATATAGCAGATGCAAAGATGAAAATAAAACTGTCCCTTCAAAGAGCTTACATTTAATATGAAAAAACAAGATAAATACGTCTAAGTCTATATAAAATCAACATAAGTTCACTTTTTGAAGGAGGAGATACTGGTAAGGGATGAGATCAAGAAAGGCCCTTGGGTAAGATGAGAAGATTAACTAAATTCAAACAAAGTACAAGGGTTCATGTTTTATTTTGTTTTTAAATTTCTTCCCTTATTCATGCTAGAGAAAAAAAAACAGAGATGATGGTTTGAAAAAGTCTCTAAGTCCAATTCTTTAAGTGCTAAAAGTTACATATAAAACAAACTGTAATTTTGGCATGAGAGGATCATTTCTAAAAACTATGCCTCTTTTTTCTGATGGCAGAAAGATCAGATCATTCTAGAAAAGAAGGACAAATCAGGAGCAATGAACAAAAGCTACAAAGGGAGAATATTGGGTTTTAAAGAAGTGGGATAAAGTCCTAAATGATTAGAACTCTCCCTAAATGAGATGAGTTGCTTTAAGGGAATACTGTATTCCCCTTTTCATACAGAAGATTCCTCTTTGGATATATTCTGGTGGAATTTCTTTTTCAGCTATGGGTAGGAATATATCCAATAACTAGTCATCCATCCTCCTTATGAAGAATGGAAACCCACTATTTTCCTCAATTCCTTTTAATTGCAAATTAATTTTAATTTAATTGCAAAAAAAATTAATAAATAATTCTATGATTTTTTTGTTATTGTTTACATTATATGTCAATAGCATTGTTATGACTAAAACCTGATTTTACTTCTAGTCTTTCCATTTAGCTAGGAAGCTAGGGAAAAACAAAATTATTAAGTGCCAATTATGATACAGGCATTATATTAAGTATTTTAGAATGTGTCATTTAATCCTTACGACAACTTTGGGAGATAACTGTTATTATTATCCTTACTACGAAACTGAGGCAGGCAGAGGCCAAGTACTCTCCCAGAGAAACATGGCTAGTAAGCGTCTGATGCCATGTTTGAACCCAGTTCTTTCTTACTCCATGCCAAGCGCTCTGTCGGCTGCATTCCCACCTGTCTCTAGTCAGGCAGAAAGGTTAAAACCTAGTAGATAGATATCAAATCAACTGAAAGCAAGATCCAGATTTCATCAATTGCTCTCCCGGATCAACCAGACTTCATTCTCTAGTTTCAGCTTCCGGCACTCCTGAGATTACAAAAGGAAGATAAATGAGCCAGGGGAGCAGCAGAGGATGTCAGGACTCTGGCTCTCCTCCCTGCCTTCTTTCTCTAACAGAGTAGCAAATCTCCAGCTAAGTGGAGGAAGGTAGGTGACGAGGCTCATGGAACTTCTCACTGAATGTACAGCGTGAATGGAAAGGGCACTAGCAGGTACAGTTCTGGGTGCTTAATTCCACATGCCTTAAAACACTGAAAGAGGAAAACACTTCTAGACTCTGAACCTGTCTCTAATTAGCTGAGTCAGGGGAGTGAACAGGATGAGTTGTCAGGTTTGGTGGGTTACCTTGACCTCATTGCTTCCCCTTATTAGCTGGAAGCTTGTGAGAGGAAAAAAAGAAAAAGGCCCCAAAGATAACCACTGCAGAGGCAAGATTGAGAATGGAAGTAATTACCTAGACAATTTGGGAAGAAGGCAAGCAAAGGGCTTTCTGGACATATAAGTCCAAAAGAAAGCTAGAAAATGAAAGTGGAAAAATTGGGACCATCAATTCTCATCACTATTCAATTCTGGCCCTGCAAAAATGTTCGTATCCTTAAAAATGGTGCTCAAGACAGTCAAAGGCAAAATTGGTAGGAAAGAAGTAAGTGCCCAATCAGCTCCCATGGGTTTAATTATCACTTCTCAGCAGATGAGTCTCAGATTTATATATCCAGTCTTATTTTCTCTCCTAAGCTCTTCTGCTTCAGCAATTGTCATACTGCCTATAACCCAAGTTTCCAGTGTCAGAGTTATCTGACACTGTCTTTCCTTTATTCCTGATATACTATGAACTTTGATTTTTATTAAATCTAACTTCACAGCATGCTTTATATTTATCTTTTCTTCCTAATTCACATGGCCACTAACTTTATAAGACCTTATTGCCTCCCAAATCCATTCTTTGCTAGGCTGCCAAAATCATGTGTCTAAAATATATTCCAGTCCAGTTTAATTCAATAAACATTTTTAGTTGGTACCTATTGCATTTGGAACCCTGGCTACACAAAGATGAAGCATCCTGTGAGTTCAAGGGACTTGAATTGTACTGGGCAGTTTAGAGGCCAGGCTACATTGGAGGACTAGGTCTTTACTTAAATTTAGAAAGGCTATAAATCCTCCTTTTCTATCATCTCTCTTTTTACTAATAAATGTTTATAAATCTAGAAATAAGCCACCAGACTAATTTTTATTTATAATATCTCCAAGGTTCTCTTCATTGCTAATTCCAATAGTCTTTAATCAATCCTCTTTTTCCTTGACATTCCTGAAGTCTTTGATACTGTTGGCCACTCTTTTCTCCTAGATACTAGCTCTCTCTGGGTTTTCAGGTTATGTTTTAATTTCTACCAGTCTGACCAGTTCTTCTCAGTTTCTTTTAGACTACCATCATCCATATCCCTTTATGTGTGAATAGACCCTCAAAACTCTGTCCTGGAGCCTCCTCTCTTTTTCCATTTCTCTAAGACCAGTTTTGTCTTTCTCTACATCCCCAATATTCAGCAGTGTCTGGAACATAGTAAGGATTGGTCAAAGTAAGTGGAAATGTTCATTTGAAAAAAATGAAGTCTGATAGAGGAATGACAGTTTTCTTGAAGTATTTAATTAAAATTCTTCACACCAGAGCACAGAACTAAAATAACTGTCTAGAAGTTGCAGAGACAAATTTGGACTGGTAGAGAGATTTCTTACCAGAGTAATATAAAAGTGAAATGAGGCTTCGGGAATTAGCCATATCCTCCTTTTTTTTGTTATCTTCAGTCAGAGGTAAATTTCATTCTGCATACATTGTAGAAGGAATTTTTATTCAGATATGAATTGTATTAAGTGGCCTTTGTGTTATTCCTCTCTGTTCTCAGAAGATATAATTACAAATAGAATTTATGGACACATGGTACATAACTGATCTTTTTTAGCAACTTGATAATATGACCTTTTTCAAAAATTGTTCACCAAAAAATAAAAACAGTTCTAACTTCTTTTCCAAAAGTATAATAGTCCCAGGAGAATTTAATAGCCCACCTGAATAGGAAATAAGATTTGGAAAACAAGGCTACCATTGATGTGCTATTTTCCCAAGAATACCTTGTCCTTCATATTCTTTACCTATGCAATTCTGTGGCTTCATGGTCAATAGAAATAATATAAAGATTAACAATCAATAATTTTTCTCCCATTATCACTTCTGTCTGGAATAAATTCATCACACATCCATCTCTATCTTTTGAAGTCTTCCTTTTTAAAAAACCCTAGTGAAGACATCTTTATTCAATGAAAATGTTATTGGTGTTCCACTGGAAATGACCCTCCCACTGGAACTCAAAAGTATTTTGTAATATGTCTCATTAATGGCTTCAATATGTGTATTTTATATTTCAGATTTATCTATAATTTTTTCTTATCCTTGTTCAAGCCTGTCAGTTCTATGAAGGAATATTCTGTGACTTCTCTAAGTTTTATATATCCATATATATTAATAGAAACATAGTGTTCTGTATACAGTAGTTGAATTTATCAACGTAGCTTGGCATTGGAGTGCCAAGAAAGCTCTTTCTCTTCCAAATGAAAAAAAAAGTTTCTCCAAATTCCTTTCCACATTTTAAAAAGTTATATCACTAGTAATTCATTTTTCTATGCTAAGGTATCAATAGTTGTAAAAAATTTTAAAGTGCAAATAATAATTAGAGATTAACAGTAAGCTGTTAGTCATCAAATATTAGTGTAAGTTCAATTATCACATCAGTTTTCTCAATATAATCTTATGGAAATCAAAAAGTTAAATGAAAATTCATTTAAAAATTCTTTCCTGGAGAGAGAAAAAATATCTGATGAACTTATATTTGAGGGGAATAAGTTTGAAAATGTTTGGAAAAAGGATGTTTAGGTGTCATACATCCAACTATAAACAAAGTTGGTTTGAAGAAATTACAGAGAGACTGTAATGGCCAGTTAGTCCAACATATACATGAAAGGAATGCTTACCCCAACATACCCCAAAAGATATCATCTGTCTCTGAGTGAAAACTGCTAATAAAGGGGAATTAGCCACTTTTTGAGGTAGCCTATTCCTCTTTGGATAACTTCAGTTTTTAAGATATTTTTTTCTGACATGAAGCCTCTTTGAAACTTCCACATATTACTTTTGATTGGCCTGTGGGGACAAATGAAACAAGTTTAACTCTCTCATTTGCATGACATCCCTCAAAATACTTAAAGACAGATATATATACTGTACCCAATATTTTTTCTTCTTTTTCTGGCTAAATATCTCTACTTTCTTTCAGTGCTCTTGATATGAGTTGGGCTCAAGATCCTTCACCATCCTGGATCCTCTCCTCTAGACATTCTTAAAAACTTATCAATGTACCACATTAAGTGACCACCCAAAAATTGAACAAATAAATGACAATCAGACAATAATTCATATGCCACATTAACCCTTATCATAGTTAGGATAGAATATAAAGGTGATATATTCTTCTTTTCTCCTTTCTTTTCTTCATTTAGTTTTCTGAATACCATATCACACCACAAATACTGAATTTGAAGTCCACTAAACCGCCAGATACTTTTAGACAAATTTTTGTCTAAGTATGATTTCATCATCTTTTAATTTTGAAATTGATCATTATCATTTTTACACGATCATGAGATTTTGCATTTATCCCTATAAAATTTATTTTTATGAAATCCGATCCAATATTGTAGGTTAAGATGTTTTTGTATCCTTATTCTGCTATCTGGTGTGCTTGTTATAATTTTTAATTTAGTGCCATCTGGAAATTTTATGACCATGTCATATGTCTTGATCAAAGACAATGGTAAAATAGTAGAAGGCCAAACATAGATCCCTGGGATATCTTCTAAAAAGGTCTTGTAAGAATGATATTGAACAATTACTTCTTTCAGTTTGACCATTCAAACAGTTTTAAATTCATATAATTATTTTGTCATTTAGTTCACATTTCTTTCTCATATTCAGAAAAATGGTATGAGACACATTATTAAATTATTTGGTAATATCTAGATAAATTATACCTCACTGTTCACATCATCTTCTGGTTTAATTAACAAAATGAAAATGAAAATTAAATTGGAATGTCTAATTATTTTTAAAATATTTTATTTTCCCATTAAATATAAAAATTTTAACATTAAAAAATGGACTTCCTTCTTTTACTCCTTTATCTTTTCCTATTATAGATTATATATATTCATTCATGCAAAATATATTTCCATATCAGTCATGTGTGAAGAAAACAGACAAAAAGAAAAAGAAAGCTTAAAAAATATGCTTTGATCTGCATTCAGACTCCATTGGTTCTTTCTCTGAAAGTGAATTTTTCATTATGAGTCCTTTAGAATTGTCTTAGACACTTTATTTCTGAGAATAGCTAAGTTGATCAAAGTTGATCATTATACAATATTGATATACTATGTTGCTTTATGCACTCTTCACTTTCATCAGTTCCTGCAAGTCTTTCAAAGATTTTCTGAAAAAAAAAAAAAACAAACTACTGCCTGACATTTCTTATAGAACAATAGTAATCCAGCACAATCATATATTCCACAATTTTTTCAGACACTCTCAGTTTTCAATTCTTCATCACAACAAAAGAGCTTATATAAATATTTTTGTACATATGTTTCTATTACCTTTATTTTGGATCATTTGGGGATACAGACTTGGAGTGGACATTTTATCAAAGTAAGTACAAGAGGTATTTTAAAACAAAATAGGATAATCCCTCTCTGTAGATTATACTATGATAATAAATGATGGAAGGAAGTTAGGACTATTTTTATTTTTATTTTCTCCTCCAAGAAGGAAAATCTTTAGACTAAGAAGGAGAGTCACTGGATTAATGGTTTCATTGGCATATGGAACTTTTGAATGAGGAAACTCATCAACCAATGCAGTCTAAAACTTTTTCTACAACTCAGAATTTTAGAAACCTACTTAGGGTGTGCAGAGCTGATGAAAAAAAATAAAGAAAGGAGTCCTGGCCTTACAAGATCTCAAAATATTTTGTAAAGTTAATCATCAAAATAATTGGTGGCTAAGAAATAGAGCAGCAGATCAATGGAATAGATTAGGTCATCAACACATGGCAGTTAACGTCCATAGAAACTTAGTGTTTGATAAGCCCAAAGGTCCAAAGTTTTGGGTAAAGAAATCAGTATTTCACAAAAACTTCTGGGAAAACTGGAAAATTGTATGACATATTAGGCATGAGTCAATATCTCACACCATACCCCATGATAAAGTAAAAATGGGTATTTGATCTAGAAATAAGGGGTGACAACATAAAAAAATTAGGGGAACACAGAAATGTTTACCTGTTAGACTTATGTATTCCCCAGTCAAAAAAATGGGCAATTGATATCAACAGGTAGTTCTCAGAGGAGCCATATGGGACCAGGTTCAAAGGGCCACAAAACAGTGTATATCTTTTGACTGAGAAATATCACTACTGAGTCTGTATCCTAAAGAGATCAGAAATAAGGAGAAAAGACCTACCGATACAGAATTACTTTAGCAGTTCTTTTTATAAGGGCAAAGAATTAGAAACTGAAGGGTTTGAATGGATGAACACCTAATAGGATGTGTACAGAAAAACCTTATATGGAAAGACATATATGAACTGATGCAAAGTGAAGTGAGCAGAACCAGAAGAAAAATGTATACAGTAACAGAAACATATAATAATCAGCTATGATGGACTAAACCATTATCTGCAAAGCAAATCTCCAAGATAACCACAAGGGACTCATGATGAAAATGTTATCTATAGCCAAAAAAGGAACTGTTAGAATGTGAGTAAAGATCAAAGTCTGCCATCTTCTGCTATTTTTCCTTCATGAAATGTCTATTGTATGTGTGATATTTATATTCTATTATGATATGAGCAATATAAAAATAAATAATGCATGAAAGTATGTGCATGATGCATATCAGATTATTCACTCCTTTGGAGAGGGAGGGTAACAAAGGGAAGGAGAATATATTAATTTTAAAAGGTTAAAATTTGTCAAAAATTGTTTTAACATATAGCTGAAAAGTTTAAAAAAAACAAAATTTGACAAAAACCTGAATTTAGGACTGGAGATAATAAAATAATCCTTCTTTTCCTCAGTAAGTTTGGACCTTGGTCAATAGATCTAGACAAACTATATTCATATTCTGAACACTGAAAAAATGAAAAATGTGATTTCTGAGCTATTAAAAATAATCTTTAAAAATGTGTAGAATGGGAGAAGTCCTGAGAGACTGGAGCAAGACAAATATGTCAACTTTAAAAAATAAGTCAGGGTTGAGTCTCTCAATTTCAGTCCATTGTGCATGTCCAAATTCTATAACACATCACTAAAGGGATAGTTTGAAGGCATTTAGAAAGAGAATTGTTGATTACTATGAGTTAGTATGGTTTATTCAACAACAGAATATGACAGACTACCCTCTATTCCTTTTATGTATTTTTTAACGGTAGCTAGATTGGTGGTTCAGGGAAGTGTTGAAGGTTTAGTTTACGTAGACTTTAGCAATATGTTTAACTAAGTCCCTCATGATGATTTTTTGAGAAAGGTAGAGAGTTGTATTTACAAAGATGGTAGAAAATTTGAAAGTAAAGAGTTGTCTATAAAGTTAACTTGTACAGTTATATTGGATAGTTTGAAAGTGAGCAACTGTTGGTTTTGATCCAAAAATCTGAAGTAGTAGCACTCTCTCTCTCTCTCTCTCTCTCTCTCTCTCTCTCTCTATATATATATATATATATATATATATATATATATAAGAAACTATGTCTGATAATATACTATTAAAATGTGATATCTTAAGTGAATAGTGACACTCTGAGGAGGAAAAGGAAGGATTCAGGGACTTTAGTCCTTTCAGTTAACACACCAAGATTGATCAAGTCCCAATAGGAAAGAATTATCTGAAGAAAAGACTATAGGAGAAAAAATCAGTTGAACCCACATCTCAAAAACCTCAAGATGAATGGAGTCTAATATAAAAGAACAGCAAAATTGTTACCAACACGTGAAGAATCCTGCTACTGGAACAACCTATTCAATTATTTTCCATTAATAATATTCCATCTTCTACCTCTTCGTTTTCCATAATTTTGCTTGGATTGCACTTCTTTATGTCTGAGAGCTAAATCTCTGGATTCCTGAAAGGTTCACTTCAAGAGCTGTCATGTAAAATCTTTCCTCATTCCTACCCATCAATGCAACTCCTTGAAATTATTTTGTGTTTATTGTGTAAATATTTTATGTTGACCTATTTGTGAACTACTTATTTTCCTCTAGTAGAATATAAAATATTTGAAGATAGAACCTTTTTTCATTGTTTTCCAAATGCTTGAGAGGATATAGATGAAGAGTTTGGTAAACATGACTAATATGACATGGAGGAGTTCTTTAATATTGAGGAGAGATTTCAATTCCAGGTTCAATTATGTCACATTACCCCCTCCCTTCCAATTAAGCTCTCGTAGTTTCCTATTGCCTCCACGAGTAAATAAAAATGTTGTTTCTTCTGTCCTTTATGATCTCCCCACCTCTTGCCTTTCCGATATTCTGACAACTTACTCCCCAAAACATACTCTTCATTCCAATGGCCCCTGGCCTCCTACCTGTTCTAAAAACAACACATTGTATCTCTAGGGTCTGAACATTCTTTCTGACTGTCTCCCATGCCTGGATCACTCTCCTTCCTACAATCTGACAATTGATTTCCTTGGCTTCTTTTAAATTTCAACTATAACCCCGCCTTCTACAGGAAACCTTCCCCAATTCCTTTTAATTCTAGTGCTTTTCCTTTGCTAATTATTTCCTATTTATCCTGTATAAAGTTTACTTCATTTTTTTTCTATATATTGCCTCTGCCATTTGATTGTAAGGTCCTCTAGAGCAGTGATTG
>NC_058131.1:222234095-222267592 GCF_016433145.1 Gracilinanus agilis | reverse complement strand
TATATATATATTTATATATAAAAATTACATATATATAAATTTTAAGCTGACTTATAAAATATCCGAACCTTTTCCCAATCTTTGTTTATTAAGTACAAGAAGGACTCTGAGTTTGTGTAGAGTAACCTGAGTGAGATGAGAATGCTAAAGAGGAAAATGGCTATTGAGACTCATGTATATTCAGAGGCCACAAGAACCAAGAAACTCAAATAGTAGGTTGCTGACTCCCATGTACTAATTGTGATCAGCAAGCCAAGCATATAAAGGTTGAATGTAGAAGTGGTTGGTTCTTAATTAACATAATTAATGGGAAAGGAATAGTAATGTAGGCACTTTTATTTTTGCACAATGAATTTCAGATAATCCACCATTTCCCTATATTAGAAAGATATATTTCTTCTTTGCCACTTAAAAAACAAACTTTAAAATGTCATATATAAATGAAAAATAAAAGTAGAACACACACATAGTTTATAGCAGTTGTAAGTTACTTCAGACTTCTTTGAAATGAGGGAAGAAAGGTTGCAGCTCAGGAAATGATTATAATTTTTTTTTGCTTATAATTGACAATCTTTTATTATTATTATTATTATTATTATTATTACTACTACTACTACTCTCATGAATATACTCTACCCAGGAAAGCAAATGAGCACTGGCATGCAGTAAATTATAACCAACATAAAAGGCAAGTAAAATTTCACTGAAAATAAAATTGCAAGTGTAGTTAACTATGGATTCCACAAAGATCCAAATCAATTCAGCAGACACTTATTGAGTACCTACTAGTAATTTTATAATCCTGAAAACATTGGGTGGATTAATGGACACTTTTAGAGGTCTTGAACTTTTGATCTTATCTGTTATGCTTGTAGTCTCTCTGACCTTTCCACTTCACCTTGATTTGGTGCTTTATTAAGATATGTTTCTAAGCACGAGGGAGATATACTGTGGGTCATTCTTTTATTCTTTTGGTAATCTAGACCTGAAGCATAAACAAAGTTGAATACATGAATAATGATAGCAATGATAAATAACTCAAATTTAAGTAACACTTTAGCCTTTGCTTAGGGCTTTGCTCATAACAACACATTTTAATGATATTACTTAGAACAGACTTGTGTAGGACCACACAGCTAATGAGGAGTAGAGGCAGGCCAGAGATCCAACTTCTCTGACCTCAAATCCAGCCCTCTATCCAGGCAAGATGAAAGTGTTCTCTAGGTAACATAGTCTATATTCCTATTCAAAGCAAAGATTCAAATATTTTTTAGTTGCTTTACTCTGTCTTCATTTTTTTTCATTCTCTTCACACCAGCCCTTTTATATTTTTTTAAATACAGAAATATAGATTGATTTCCACAACTGATCTATTAAACAATTAATGCATCAGTGGTCTCTCTGCTCAGTATTAAACCTATATTGGGAATTAAACAGTTAATGTCATAGAATAAGAGCTCAAACACTAGAAATTGTTGTTTAATTTCCTCATTGTTCAGATGAAGATAAAGGTTAAGTGGCTTTGTTAAAGTCTAATAGCTATTAAAGATAGAGTCATGATTTGAACTAAGTTATGATCACTTTGCAGCTAGGGCAGTGATGGGCAAACTTTTTAAGAGGGGGCCAAAGGAAAGGAAATACTCATCTGTCAGTCTGTTTCTAAAGCAACTCTTTCTAAGTTTCATTGTATTGTATCCTATTCATTGTATTTGTCAGATTAGGAATAATGTAGAGTGGCTGGATAGAACATTTCGGGGGGTCTCATCTGGCCAACAGGCCTTAGTTTGCCCATCACTGAACTAGAGGATCAATGGGTAGAATGCTCAGCCTGGAGTCAGGAAGACTTGAATTTAAATCCAGCCTCAGACACTTACAAGATGTGTGACCCGGGGAAAGTTGCTTAACCCTCTTTGTCTCACTTTCCTCATCTGTAAAATGATCTGGAGAAGGAAATGTCAAAGCACTCTAGAATCTTTACCAAGAAACCCCAAAACGGGATTTAAAAAACAGACACAATGGAAAGATGATTGAACCACAAAAAACAACCAATCCCTTTAGTTCTAATGTTCTTTCTTTTGATTTAAGTATTAGCTCTCAAATGTCTTACTGAGTACTTTCCCCAGTAATCAGGTTAATGAGAATTCCCAAGTGGCATGGGAAAGAGTAAAAATGACAAAACATTTTCAGTGTTTCATTTCAAATACCTTAAAACAAATCACATCCTTAATAATCTAGTACAGATGGACTTCATGATTAAAATTAAATGTTTCTTATATATAATTTGAGAGTAACTCATATCCGTTATGGAAATGAGCCTGATGTGCTCATGTTCATCTTATAAAACATTGAATGGGATAATTTCAAATTAAAATACAAGCCTTATTTTTTAGCTTAGAAAACGTGACACTAAATCTCTTATTGATCATCAATTCAGGAAAAGATATTTTCAATTGTTTAGTCCCCCCACCCTACCTCAATTCATATGTGTCCAATTTCAAATTAATTAGGCATTTGAAAAGTATTATGTACTGAGGATAAAATGGCAAAGATGAAAAAGACTTTGTTTTCAAAGAGTTCATCAGCCAAAGAGGTTAAAAAAAAACATGTACTACAGATGACCATGCTACAGAAAAGACTGCAATAAATATAAAGGAGATATGAGAGAAAAAGGTTAGGAACATGGAAAAGAATAAGAATAGGGATAATGATAAGCATAGGCATAAGAATATGGGTATAGCTAAAGACTAGATTGAAACTAGACTTGTAACTTCATTGATACCAGGAGCATACAGATGGAAAACTTCTACTAATATAAGGCTCTACCTTCTCTACAACATATAATCATAGAGAGTTTCTTTGACCATTGAGAGATTAAGTGACTTGCTCAGGATCACATAGTCAGTGTATATGAGAGGCAGGACTGAAAACCAGATCATTCTAGCACTGGAGCCATCTTTCTATGTGCCATTTGACAATGCCCATCCACTTATATTACTAGAAATTTCCAAGAAGGAAAGATAACATTCAGCTGAGGGAATCATAGAAGTATTCACAGATGAGTAAGGCACTTGAATAAAGAGTTAAAGGATGGGAGGCACCCCAATACATAAAGGATTGAGTCCTTTCCAGGAAAGGTAGCTATGATGAGTAAAGGCTCAGAAATAAAACAGGTTGCTAAACAAGTATGGGATAAATCATCCAGTGCTACTGGAATATTGAATACAAGAAGAAAGGAAATATAAAATAGATCTGGACAGGTAGATCAAGGTAGATTCTAGAGTGTCTTGAATATCCATAGTAACAGTTTATACTTGACTCTTTAAGAAATGCTGAGTCTCTGAAGGTATGTTGAGAGCAAGCGGGTGCATTTTTGGACAATTAATCACTGGTATGAAAAATTAATTATTAGAGTTATAACAACAAACAGGAAGTCTACTACCAACAGTATAGCTTAGGAGAAAATAAAAGCTTAGATTAAAATAATCATAATGACATGAAAAGAAAGGGGTGTATATGGAAGTGTTGCCAATATAAAATTGAAAATATTTTGGAAATTATTAGATTTGAAGAGAGAGATAAGAGGAATTGAGGTTAATATTATGGGTGAATAGGAGAATAGTAATACCATCATCTAGATAAGGAATAATGTCATTTACCAGGAAAAATAAGTAGTTAAAGTGGAAGTCCAGATTTGGGGAAATAAATTAAGGAAGTTAGTATTGGCCATGTTGAATTTGAGGTCCACTAGTACATTCAGGGGTAAATATCTAGAAAATTGTTGGATCTAAAAGTCTGGAGCTCTGAAAGACAGCTAAAGGTGAAATTGCAAATTTTCCAGGAAGCCCTGAGTTCAAATCTGAACTCATATATTTATTAGTTATGTGACTCTGGGCTAGTTGTTTAATCTCTCTTGCCTCAACTGCCTCAGTTGTGAAATGAGAATAGTAACAGCAACTACTTTGCTTGAGAGGATCAAATGAAAAAAAAAGCATAGTTCCTGGGATAAAGCAGACACTGTAAATTGTGTAATTAGAAATCTTGAACCTTTGAACTCCATCTCCCAGAATTCTTTTTCTAGTCCCCAAATCCTTTTCCCTTAGTCCAGGTTGTGTCCTCATGTTTTGTAAATAAGATGTGTGGAACACTGCCTCCTCTCTCTTCTCTCCTTGCTGGCCATGCTCTGCACTCTCATGGCCCCGACATGTGTGGTACCAGGAAGCTTCTTTCTTTATTGAGGCTATTGCTTTCCTTTTGCTTCAAGTTATTTTTAATAAACTTTATAAAATAAAGTATTTGGATATTAATTTTAATCTTACAAAATGCATATGCCTCTTCCCTTCTCCTTAATTCATTTGTATAAAGATAAAATTGAAACCATAGAAATGAAATGGATTTTTCATGGGTAGGTGAGAAAACCAAGTTCAGAAAAGATGAAAGGGTTTGCCCTTGGTTATACAACTAATTACTGCCAAAATCAAGATTATAGCCTCACTTCCCCCCTCTGTATCTTGGGTAAGTTCCTTAGCTTCTACATGTCTCAGGTTCCTTATCTCTAAAATGAAGAAGTTGGGTTAGGTTAGTTGGCTACTGAGTTCTTTTCTAGCTCTAGATCTAACATTCAATAAATGGTCTCCACAATATATTGCAACAGTTACTTTTCATGGTTTTGTGTTTCTAAGCATAACATTCCTTTTCTTTTTCCAAATAAACATAAATAAACATCTGTTTTTTGCTTCTTTTGAAAACAACAGGTTGACCATAAACCATGGAATCTGATTTTCTCTATGTTCAGTATCTCATTTTGTATACAAGTTTGGTGACTAAGGAGCTCCAGACTTGGAAACAAAAGCCATAGATGAATGCTCTGTTCTGGCATGGCAGTCATTAGTTGTTTTACTTTTCGTAATCAACAAATAAACAAGTTTTATTTAGTGTCTATCATATATCTGACACTGTGCTATGCCACTGACTATGTGCAACTAATACCAGTGCAAAAAATGAAACAATGCCTATTCTTATGTAGAGGACATAAATATATTGATAGATAGATACATAGATACATAGATCATAAAGTAAAATAAATATATATAAAGTATTTACATATAAGGGAGTTTGGAGAGGTGGGCAGTTAGAGGGGTGAAAAGACTATGTAAAAGATAATGCCTGATCTGTGACTAAAGGAAGAAGAGGGACCGTGAGTTAGGGTTATGGCAAGTAAATAGTTGATATATGTGGGAATGCCTGTGAAAAGACATAGAAATGGATGATAGAGTAAATACCATGTGTAAATAACAGAAAGAAGGCTATATTGCTGAGTTCAAAAGAGAGAGTAATATTCAATGGGTCTGAAGAGATAGGTTGGAGCATGATTTTATAATCCTTTAAATCTAAAGAATTTCATCCGGGATACAAATAAAGCCCCCTGGACTTATATGAGTAGGGGAGTCATAGTCAAATTTGTTGTTAAAGAAAATTACTAGGACAGCAATATATATGATGGACTGCAATGGAAGAATAATTAGGCAATGATATCTATAGCCATTGACGAAAAGGAAAATGTAAGGAGATACAAATATATACAACCTTTTTGCTCAGTCTAACCCACATCTTTCACTATGCTAAACATGGCAGTAATCTATAAGAGAGGGTATATGAGCCTAAACTTAAAGATTAGTTGTATAAGTAGAAAGAAGAGGTGAAAAGGAGGAACTATCATGTGAAAGTTGAAAAGGAATGATATGGCAATTGATTAGGTATGCAATGTGAGAAAGAGTGAGATTAATGACAAGTTTCAACAATGGAAGTCAGGAAGGATGGTGTTACCTTCAAAAGAAATAGAGAAGTTTAGAAGAGGTGAGATTTTAGGAAGAAAAATAATGAGTTCAGTTTTGCACATGATAAGTTTAAGGTATCTCTGAGACACACAATTAAAAATTCCCCAAAAACAATCTGTAATGCTTAGCAGAGTCTAGAGTTGGTGAGATTAACAAGAATTTAGAAGGTGGCCTTAAATCAAAAACCTTTCAAAGCTGGTTTCTGTTATTATCAAAATATGATAATTACCATCCTTGCTTCACAGGGGTTTTATGAACAAAGTTTCTTATAAACCTAAAGACAACATATAAGTATGAGAAATTCTTTCATGTTAGTCTTTACTTAGACTTATGACTTCAATAATGTTGGTAACTGCAAGTGAGGAAACTCCTTTTATCAATATAGATCTATATCTGTTATATGACGATATTAGAAAGTTGTCTGTCATGGCTAGAGTTTAAATTAATTTCCCAGAGCCATAACTTCTATGTTTTCAGAGATGAGACTTGAATACATCTTCTTAACCGAGTGACTAGCTCTCTACCCGTTATGCCATGCTGTCCTTCTACTATTACTATCACATTGGATTTATTTTGAGAGATTCACCGAGTATCTAAAGAGAGTAGGACAATAGAGTGGCCTGTAAGTTCCACTGAATTACTAAAAAGTTTATATTCTATTATACTGAATCCTTATTAAAATGCCCTGTGCATCTTCCAACTGACTAAATTAAATGGGATGCTGAACAGTGCCTTGTTCTGTACTCCATCTCACTCGGCAATCGCTTCACAGAAAGACAAGGGTATTGAATTTAAAAGGAGTTCAATCTCTCCTAAGCCACATGAGCACATCTTGTAATGTCTATTAGTTTAGCAAACTCATGCCAAGAATAGTAGTTACTCGTTTTCTCAAGGATTTATTTGCACCACTTCATTAATTAGCAATTTTCATTGTATCAAGTGGATTTAACTGGTTTAATAGACTAAAAATGGGCCATTGGACTGTTCAATTCTAGTTATTTTTATACTTATTCATGAGAAGAGAATTCAGTATGAGCATTTCCTAAATGGAAAACACAATTTGGAATAAAGATTTTTTTAATGAAAAGGAAGGAATCAGAAATTTTGCTGTTTGTGAAAGATTGATCAATGGGTTTTCTTTGCATTCTTAGTTTATGGCCATTTACGTATGCTTATTATTTTCTTTCTTAGATTATAAGATCCTAGAAAGCAATAGATTACCTTCCTTGAGTTCAGTATCCTTCTCCTTTTCATCCCAACCACTGACATCATATTTAGTGTTTTCATAATTTATAGTGAAGATTTTTTAGCATACTGGCTTCACTATTTCTAAGTTTCCTATTTTGAATACTCTTTCATCTTGTTCCACGTCCAGTCATTTTCATTCCAGTCAATAATTATGGCCGCACTTTGGATTTTACAAAACTTTTCCACTGTTCTTCCTGCAAGATAACGAAAACTGTTTATTTCCTTCTCTGATTATAACCAATTATCATTGGACCTCATGTAATCCTCTCATTTTACTTCATGTGATTGAGAACATCAACACTTTTAACTCTCCCTCTATTTAATTATTTTTATTAGTTGATACCTAATCTTAATCTCTTGTCTTATATACAAAGATTATTTTCTTCCTGGCCATAGGATTAGACCCATATTTCATTCACCAATTGGATATCTACATTCAGATGTGCTTCCAGATCAGTAAATTCAATATACCCGGGACCAATTAAAAGCTTAAAGGGTACATCTGATATCCCCTTTCTTCTGAATTCCCTCATTTCCCTTTTAATAACAATGGCTAATACATATGGAGGCTTTAAGATTTTGCAAAGTAAATCAATGAAAAACCAAGTAGAGGAAGGCAAACTTGTAGTAACCTATATCAAATTATACTACAAAGTAGAAGACATCCAAACAATATGATACTGGATAAGAAATAGAGAGGTTGATAATTAAAATAGTTTAACATAATACTATACAGAATTTAATGACCACAGTAACCTAGGGTTTGATAAAAAAGATCCAAGCTGTTGCATCAAGAACTCACTAATCAAGGCTGAACAAATTGTGGTATATGCTGGTGATAGAATACTATTGTGCTTAAAAGAATAATAAACTGGAGAAATTCCATGTGAACTGGAAAGACCTCCAGGAATTTATGCAGAGTGAAAGGAGCAGAACCAGGATAACTTTGTACACAGAAGCTGATACACTGTGGTAAAACCAAGTGTAATGGACTTCTGTACTAGCAGCAATACAATGACCCAGGTCAATTCTGAGGGATTTATGGAAAAGAATGCTACCCACATTCAGAGGAAGAACTACAGAAGTGGAAACACAGAAGAAAACAACTAACTTGAACACATGGGTTGATGAGGACATGTTTGGGGATGTGACACTAAAGGACCACACAAATGCAACTATCAATAATATGTAAATAAGTCTTGATTGATCACACATGTTAAAACCAGTGGAAATGTGCATTGGATATGGGGGGGGGGTGAAGAGGGGTGAAGGGGAAAGTAAAAACAAGAATCATGTAACCATGGAAAATTTTTTCTAAAAAACTAAAATATTAAAAAAAAATAAAGAACTCACTAGTCAAGAGAAACTGCAGGTAAAACTGGAAAGCAGTTTGGCAGAAACTAGCTGTTTATAATATAGTTATACATATATATATGTATATATATACATATATTCAAAATGGATATATGATTTGGACATAAAGGGTGATATAGTAAGCAAAATTGGAAAGAATAGAAAAAATATATTTGTCCAATTTATGGATAAAAGAAGACTTGAAGAACAAATAGAGAGGATCATTTGTGGGAAAAATGAATAAATTTGATTATATCAAATTAAAAAGCTTTTGAACAAATAAAAGCAATGCAACTGAAATTAAAAGTAAAGCAGGAAAATGGGGGGATACAGGAGATTTCTCTGATAAAGGTTTAATTATTCTAATATATAGTTAACTGAGCCAAATTTATGAAAAATAAGTCAACCCCCAATTGCTATATGATCATACCATTTTGTAGAACAATTTAGAGCTATGTCCAGAGGACTAGAAACTGTACTTATCTTTTGATCCCACTTTTAAGTCCCCCAAGAGATCAAGGAAAAAAGTAAAAGGAATTATGTATACAAAAATATTCATAGCAGTCCTTTTTGTGTTGGCAAAAATTTGAAAACTCAAGGTATATGATTGTGATAAAATACTATTGTTTTATAAGAAATGATGAAGTAAGTACTTTCATAAAACAAACAAATAAATAAAAAACTGGGAAGACATATGAGCCGATTCAAAGTGAAATGATCAGAAATGTACATGCTAACAGCCATATTGTAAAAATGGTCAACTGTGAAAGGCTTAGCTACTCTAATCAATAAAATAATCAACAATAGTGTTGAAGCACTCACAATGAAAAATGCTATCCTCATCCAGAGAGAACTGATGAACTCTTGAATGAAAATTGAAGCATATTTATCAATTTGTTTTTCTTCCTTTTTTCCCTCTCAACATGGTTAATGTGGAAATATTTTGTTTGACGTCATATGTATAATGGTTATCAATTGGCTAAGGGAATGTGAGGAGAAAGAATATAGAACTACAAATGAATTTTTTTTAAAAATTATATAAATGAATTAATAAAGGGAGAACTTCCAGTGCCAAGATGATTAATTAAGGAAGCCTCTTCAACCCTTACAAACTCCCCTCCAAATAATACTTAGCAAAAGCCTCATGCAAAATTTTGGGGGAGAAAAATAGCTAACCTGTTCAGAGCAGCCAGGAGGACTAGCACAAGAGATCTTACAATGGTGAGAGGGAAACAAAATCTTAGCAGCAGTAAGGGCAAACCACAAGCCACCAGTCTTTGGGGCCCTGGCCCCTGAGCACTGAGGCCCTAACCTGACATAAACCTCCTGCAGGTTCCAACCCTCGGACCAGTAAGCAACTAGCTCCATTACCAGAGCTAACTAGAACTGAACCTCTGCCTCTAGGGGCTGGCCAGCAGGGAAGCTTCACACCTTACAACTGGTCAGTAAGTAGCAAGAACTCCACCCTTGGAGATGTCCCACACTCTCAGCTCCTTCAATACAAGTTGGCAGTGAAGTCTCCCACCAGAGAAAGGCAGCAGTGAGTATTTCCACCAGTGCAAACCCCCTACTAAGAAAAGCCAACACCTAGATATTTGCACCAAAGGACTGGTACAAATTAGGAGCAAAATCCCAAGCCTCAGCATAAGTAATGTGGGACACCATACTCTTCAATTCACAAACACGAGTCAACTTTATTAAACAGTAAAAAATTACAACATGAACTAATGAAACTGAACAACAACAACAACAACAAACAAACCTGACTGGAGAGAGTTTCTATAGAAAGAAGGAGGTTCAAGATTCAAACAAAGAAAGGACAACGCTGACAAAATAGCTACAAGTGAAGCACCACGGAAACATTTAAATTTGTCTCAGACCCAAAAATATCTAATGGAAGAACTCATAAAAGGCTTTGAAAATAAAACCCAAAAATAAACAAACAAAAATTGAGGAGATGTAGACAATTTTAGAAAAGTTAGTAAAATAAAAATTAGATGATAGACCTTGGGTGAAGATTAAATGAGAATAGAAAATATTATATTTTTTGCACAAAAATCAACCATTCAGGCACAGAAATCTCAAAACAAATGCAGAAAAGCAGAAGTAGTAAATGGATTCTTTTCAGATCATATTGAAATAAAAATTACATTCAATGGAAATTCATGAAAAAGAGATTAGAAATTAATTGGAAACTCAATAATCTAATCATAAAAAATAAATGGGTCAAAGGACAAATCATACAAAAAATCAATAATTTTGTTAAGAATTACAATAATGAGACAATGTACCAAAATTTATGGGAATTAGCTAAAGTACTGTTAGGGGAAAATTTGTATCTCTAATGGCTTACATCAATAAAAAAGACAAAGAACACATTAATGAACTGGAAATGGTACTAAAGAAACACTAGAAAAAAAATTCCCAATTTAACACCAAATTGGAAATCCTGAAAATCAAAGGGAAGATAAATAAATTGAAAATAAGAAAACAATTGAAATAAAAAATAAAACTAGAATCTAGTTTTATGAAAAAAAACTACAAAATAAATAACTATTGGTTAATTTTATTTTAAAAAGGAAAGAAAACCAAATTACCACGATCAAAAATGAAAAGCATGAATGTACTAGTAGTGAAGAAGAAATTAAAATAATTATTAAGAGATATTTTACCCAACTATATGCTAAAAAAATCTAATGATGTATGTTAGATTTACAAAATTATTTACTATATGTTTACAAAAATATAAATTGTCTAGATTAACAGAAGAGGAAATAGAATAAACAAGTCCTTCTCAGAAAAGTAAATTCAACAAACCATCAATGAGTTCTCTAAGAAAAAATCACCAGGGCCATATGGGTTCACAAATGAAAATTCTACCAAATATTTAAAGAAATATTAATCCCAATATTATACAAACTATTTGGGAAAATTGCATCCTATTGTGAAGGGTTAAATTTTGGGGGTAGGAGTTTGAACGAAAGTTAGGAGAGCAGCTTCTTAAACACAAAACACTTATTTTATTATTAGGAAAATATGGATAGGAAATAGGATGGAGGAAAATGAGAGTAATCTTATAATAACTTATAACCATACCTAAGATCCAAATCCTAACTAAAATTTTCTAAAAAACCCTAAAGCTATTTGCCTTCTGGGCAGCACCTTCTGTTGGAGCCAGGCTCTGGCCTAACTTTTCTACTCTGCCTATTTAATAATTTACCCACTTATCTACCTATGTACCCAAAATAATCAATAATCAATAAGCTGCTAAGGCCTTAAATCCATTTCTCTAACTCCTCATAGTCCCAGAGAGAGTAAGCCACACACTCCTCTCCCTAGGGGACCTAGAGACAAAAAGCCCCTTTCCAAATACCAGCCTTAACTGACTAACTCAGCCACACCCTTCTAACAGTCACTGACAGTTTGCACAGCAGGGAGTCTCTTACTCAGAAATCTTTTTACTCTCTTGCCTCTTAAATAGAAAAAAGGGAGAAATGAA
Source organism: Gracilinanus agilis (assembly GCF_016433145.1). NCBI lineage: Eukaryota > Metazoa > Chordata > Mammalia > Didelphimorphia > Didelphidae > Gracilinanus > Gracilinanus agilis. The sequence goes on along the minus strand of NC_058131.1, from coordinate 222,255,658 downwards.
GAAAAAACTCTTTTAACATATGCCCCTGAGATCCATTGGGGAGACCAGTCTCCCCAATGGATCTTTCAACTAAAACTGTCCTATACTCTATATTATAAACAGGGAGAAGTAAAGAGAAAAAGAAAGAAAGCAAAACAATTCTTGCTACACACAAGTCTCAAATAATATACAATTCCAAATATTTAAATTTGTAGAATCACAAAACTCATACTGTACTCTACATAAATAAAACCTATCCTTATTATACTCTACAGAAATAAGAACCTAAAGATATTACTCCAAATAAACCTAATAGTTACTATGCACAAAAAAATGAAACAAGAAAAATAAGTAAGAACCTTATGTACACATTAATAACATCTAATATTATCCCCCCTGAGATGGATCTAATAGTAATATCCCCCTGAAGTGGGTGTTGATCAATACTTATAGCAATTTATAACACTTTAACATTTAAGTATCAATTAGTTACTATTGTCCTATAAAAGTATATAGTTATTAATATATAATTATTTTAAAATAATCAAATTTTGTAATATAGCATAAATTATCCACTTACCTATTAAGAATTTCTTATTCTATTTTGAACCTTTGTAAGAAAAAAATCAAACCTTTTTATTGCACAGCAACAAATAAGTTCAGGAGTTCATTGAAATGTTCTTGAAAATAGAGTCCAGATTTCTTTGTAATCTTTTTCTTGATGTCAAGAGTTCATTGTCTTTGAAATTGTTCATTGTCAGTTTCTTTGCAGTCTTATCCTTGATTGCAGTAACTCACTTTCAACTACAGGTACTCTTTTCAGGTGTGAACAATGGATCCACAATGTCTTCTCTCCTATCTTGATGGCTGTAGGGATGGTCAAAAGTACTTGAAATGAACCTTCCCAGGCTGGTTGAGTTCCTCCAGTGCATTGAATACACTGTATCACTGATATGTAGATCATGTAACAAATATTCCATAGGTCCAGCTTGCACTACAGCTCCTGATTCATGTAGTTCTTTTAATTTGGTTTGTAGGTCTGTTATATATTTAGCAGTGGTTGTATCTCCTCCTAACATCAATGTGTAGATCAGATTAAATGGCTTTGCATGCATAGGTGGATAACTAAGGTACATCTCAAATGTTAAGATATGTAGATCTCCCCTTGTTCTACTTCTCAAGTAGAACAATGCTAATGGTAGAGCTTCAGGCCATTCCAAGTGAGTTTCAGTACATAATTTTCCTATCATTTTCTTTAATTCTCTATTCATTTTTTCTACTTGTTCTGAGCTTTGTGGGTGGTATGGCACATTAAATTTTGGTGTTATACCTAGGCAAGAATATATTTGTGATAAAACCAAATCTGTAAAATGTGTTCTCCTGTCTGAATCAATTCTTGTTGGTAAACCAAATCTATGTATAATTTCTTTTAATAATATTTTGGCTATAAACACTGCCACTGCTCATGCTGTTGGAAATGCCTCCAGCTATCTGGTTAGCTGGTCTACTATCACTAAACAAAATTTGTAATTTCCCTCTTCTGGTATTGCTATAAAGTTAATTTGTAGATGTTCAAATGGTGTATATGCTAAAGGATATCCCCCAAATGCTTTTCCTCAAAAGCTATGTTGATTATAGGCTTGGCAAGTTGCACAAGTTGCACATACTTTTGAGGGGATACAAAGGGCTATCCATACTTCACCAAATCTCAATGCTTTGTGTTCCAAAATGAACATTTTTTATGAATCAATTGTCAGATTTGTTGATAAAATGTTCTCAGAAGTACTGGTTTATCTCCCAGTGCCAACCATACACCATGAATTGTTTAGCTTTAAAGTTCTGCTTCCATTTTCTAACCTCTTTCTCATTATATGCAAGGAACAAATCTACTTCATTTATAATTGTCAAATTTAAAATCAATTCAGGGCCTTCCATGGAAGCAAATTTTGCAGCAACATCTGCTCTGTGGTTTCCTTTTGAAACTGGGTCAGTTCCACCTGTGTGGGCCAAGTAATGTACAATTGCTAGGGATTCAGGTAGTTTTAAAGCTGCAAGAACTTCAGCAATGATTTTGGCATTCAGAATGGTTTTGCCAGCTGATGTTAAGAAACCTCTTTGAAGCCAAAGAGTTTCCACAGCATGACATATTTCAAAGGCATATTTTGAATCTGTGTAGATTGTTGCTTTCTCATCTCTTGCAATCATACAGGCTTGTTTCAATGCTATCAATTCTGCACCTCTCAACCACACCCTTTTAACTGTCACTAACTGACAGTTTGTGCAGCAGGGGGACTTTTACTCAGAAATCTTCACTCTCTTGCCTTTTAAATAGAAAAAGAGAGAAATTAAAAAAAAAAAACCTCTCAACACCATATAACTCTTTATACAAGACAAATACTGTACTGATACTTATAGGAGAAAACTATAGGACAATGTCTCTAATGAATGCAAAAATTTTAAAATAAAGACTAGAAAGTAGATTAAAGCAATATATCACAAAGATCTTATCCTATGACAAGATAGAATTCATACTAGAAATGCACAATTGGTTCAATGTTAGGAAAACCATCAACATAATTTATTCCATCAACAACAAAAGCAATGGAAATCATGATTATTTAAATAGATGCAGTTAAAAACTTCTGACAAAATACATCTATTCCTACTAGAAATACTGGAGAGCAAATAAATTAATGAAACTTTCCTTAAAGTGATAAATATTGTATGTTTAAAACCATCAGCTAGCATTATCTGTAATGGAGATAAACTAGATGTCTTCCCAATAAGATCAGGTGTGAAGCAACGATGCCCATTATTACCATTTTTATTCAATATTGTATTAAAAATGCTATCTATGGGAATAAGAGAATAAAAAGTAATCAAAAGAATTAGACTGGAATTGAAAAGCAAAACTATAACTCTTTGCAGAGTACATGATGATATATTTAGAAAATCCTAAAAATTCAATTAAAAAAACTATTTGAAATTGTTAACAACTTCAATGAACCTAGAAAATATAAAATAAACACCAACAAATCCCAGCAATAAAATATAGAAAAAGAAAAGCCATTACTAAACTGTAATAATGTAAGATATGTGAGTGTGTACCTGCCAAAACAAATCCAGGAATTATATGACATAATTGCAAAACACCTCATAAAAAAGTTGTATCTAAACAATTAGAAAAATGTTAATTGTTCATGCATTGCATGAGCCAATATAATAAAAATGATAATCCTGCTTAAATTAATATAATTATTCCATTTCAGGCCAATTGAATTGCCCCAAAATTATTTTCATAATTAGAAAAAAGAGAAACAAAATTTTCTGGAAGAATGAAAGGTTAAGAACAATAAGGAAATCAATGAAAAATATATGAAAGAAGGTAGCTTAGGAGAACCAAATTTCAAAACTGTATTACAAAGCTGTAATTATCAAAATAATCTGGTACTGGCTAAGAAATAGAGTTGTAGATTAATGGAATAGATTAGCTAATGACATAGTTATCTAGTGTTTTTAGATCCAAAGATCCAAGCTTTTGGGACAAGAAATCAATATTTGACAAAAATCTGCCAGGAAAACTGGAAAAAAGATTTGACAGAGACTGGGTGTAGACCTTCTTCTCATATCATATACCAGTGTTGGCCAATGTTTTTAAGTTTGCGGGCCCAAACTGCAACTGTAACCTGCCTGTGAGTCCTGTATAGGGGTAAGTATTGATGGTGGGGAAGGTATTTATTAGGAACCCCACCCACTAGTATTCTGTGGCCCAGATCAGGTAACCACCCATCCCCACCCCAGGGAAGACCTATGAGGGAATAAGCTCTAAGATGTTCTCATACTGGTAAAGCTATAGTGAGGATGTGGAAGGAAGGTGTTGGGTTTCAATTCTGACCCTAATGGGCTGGATCCCACCCTCAGAACCAGCAATGTTGAGACAAGCCTCCCCACTCCTAAATTCAAGTTGCTTTACCCTTCGAGATGGTGTTTGATATTCTTCTTCCCCTCAGCTACAAGATCAGTCTTCCTCCCCTCAAAGTAACAGCCCCAAACTAACACTAATAAACTAATATTTATTATAAGGATAGGGGATTCAGGATAACAGAGTATGAGTTATTTGTGGATTTAGAGGAAAGAAGGAACTAGAATAACTTCTCTATCAACTATGAAGCTCACAAGAGAGCAGTTCTGGTTCCTTCTATAGCTCAGACCCAGAAACTGACTCTTCCTCCCCTCACAGTATCCTATCCTTAACACTAACTATCAAATAGAGGACTAACTGAAAGGAATTTCAACAAATTGGATCAAGGAAGGGTCCCCCAAGTGCCCACTTCTTTCGGAGTCCGGGCACTAAGGCCAATTATGGAGCACAACTCTCTCGGTTTCTTCTTCATTAGCAACGAAGTCAGTAGAAAGGTTTAGCTCTTGAAATCTCCAGATTGCCCCTGAATTTTGAGTTCAAAAGAGCTAAATTCCTTTCCAAATCCACCGGGCAAACCCACAACCACTAACCCCAAGCCCATCCTAGAGCTTGAATGTCTTTTCCTGGAATTGGCAGTTGGCTGTTGACAGTTTAGAATCTTCAGAATCTTCACCAAAACTCCCTCTTTCACTGGCCCCTCCCAAACGGAACCTCCTCTAGGTTCTGTGAAGCCAGTTTCAACTCCCATTGCCTGCTCTCCTTTGCAAAATTCAGTCCACACTGTTACAGTCCCCATATAACCCAAAAGAGCAGAGGGAGAAAATGCCCTATTTGGATGGTTGGACAGAGGGGAGGTGCACGCAAAAAATGTCCTCAGGTGCTGGGAAGAGGGGGAATGGAGCAGCTTCCTCAGTGCTACCTCAGCATTTGTGTGCCAATACCTTGCCAATGTGCTGTCCAATCCCAAAATAAGGTCAAAATGGACACATGATTTAGATGTAAAGGGTACTACCATTAGTAAATTAGAGGTATATTGAATAGTCTACCTGTCAAATCTATGGAGGAGGAAAGAATTTATGAGCAAACAAGAGAGAAAAAGCATTCTAATATGTAAAATAGGTCATTCTATTAAATGAAAAAAATTTGTACAAACAAAACCAATGGAACTAAGATTAGATGAAAAGGAGTAAGCAGGGAGGGAAATTATTAGTATCTCTGATAAAAGTCTTATTTCTAAGATATATAAGGAACTGAATCAAATTTATGAGAATACAAATCATGCCCCAATTAATAAATTGTCAAATGATATGACTAGGCAGTTTTCAGAAGAAGTCAAGACTTCACATAAAAATGCTCTAAATGACTCTTGGTTAGAGAAATGCAAATTAAAACAATTCTGAGGTACCACCTCACAATATAAGATTGGCTAATATGACAGAAATGGAAAACAATAAATGTTGGAGGGGATATGGCAAAATTGTAACACAAATGCACTATTGGAGGAGTTGTGAATTGATCCAGCTACTCAGGGGGGGTTATTTGGAACTATGCCCAAAAGCCATTAAAATTAAAATTGCATACCTCTTGATCCAATAATAGCAAAAGTATTAGGTTTGCATATATGCATATATATATATATATATATATATATATATATATATATATATATTTGGGGGAAAGGACTTACTTGTGCAAAAATATTTATTGTTGTGTTTTTTGTGGTAGTAAAGAGCCAAAAAATGAGTTGATGTCTATCAGTTAGGGAATGGCTGAACAAGTTGTGGCATATGACTGTAATGGAATTCTATTGTGCTTTAGGAAATAATGACAGGGATGATATAAGAAAAACCTGAAAAGTTCTATGTGAACTAATGAAAAGTGAAGTGATCAGGAGAACAAAATACAATAAGAACAATATTATATGAAAAACATATATGAATGACTTAGCTATTCACAACAAATGTCACCTGCCTCCAAAGAAAGAGCTGATGTAATCTTAAAGAAGAATAAGATATAATGTATTTCATTTTATTTCTTCACTTCTATTTTCTTTATTTGAGTTCTCTTTCCCAAAATGACTAATATGAAAAAAGGTTTCATACTATTCCACACATAAAATCTATATCAGATTGAATACTATCTCAGGGAGAGGGGAGAGAAAAGACAGAGGGAGGAAGGATGAGAATTTGGCTCACTCACAAAAAAAAAAACAAAACAACAACAACAAAGGTTAAGATTCTTTTTTTTATGTAGTTAAAGGAAAAATTTTTATTTAAATTTTTTTAAATAAAAAATAATTTTCAAAGCACTTTACAAATATTCTCATTTTTCCCTTAATAATAATCCTAGGAGCTAGGTTCTATTTTTATTATTCACATGTTATGGAGGAAGAAATTGAGGCCAATGGCAAATAGTATTTAAAAGAATTACCTAAGGTCACATAATTATTGTCTGAGACTGGATTAGAATATTTCTGAATCAGTTTCCATTACTCCCTTCATTATGCCATCTCACTGCATTGTCACACTAAATCAAAATCATAAAATAACAATATTATTGGTGGAAGGGAAATCAAGAGGAATTAGAGATTCACTCCATACCAAAATTACAATATGTTTCTCTGATAAAGATTTCATTTTTCAAATACAAAGTAAACTGAACCAGATTTAAGAAAAATAAAAGCCATTCTCCAATTGCTAAATGGTCATACCATTTCTGGAGAACAATTTAGAACTGTGCTCAAATGGCTAAAAAAATAAATGAGGATCTTTGATTACATACCTGACAAATAGTCATCCAAGTCTTTGATGACTACTAGTGAAAAAGGAAAGGTTACTCAAATGACTCATAGATTAACATCTTTGTTACCTTTCTCTTTCTTGTCCCAATACTTATAGATTTCTATGAACATTCTTCCAGATAGGGTTTAATGTACAAGTTAGTATCAAATGAAGCCCAGAAATAACTATTGGACATGTAAAGGGGGTGCACAAATTTCTTCAAATAGTCTGTCCCTGTCACAGATGTCTGGATGGCTGATAACTAGTAAACACCACTTCTCTAGTTTATTGGGAAAGATTTAGTCAAATTTTCCCACTATATGTTGTTTTTAAATACTAAAGTAGTTTTTTTTTTCTTTTTAACCTTGAAGTTATTTTTTTAGACTTGTGTGTTTCCACTGACCTGAAATTATTTGCTACTTTGCAGTTGGTAGTACTATAGTTGCATAAAAGAATTAATCAACTTGGATACCAACATGATAATATGATAGAAGAGCCTCATGTTTTCCAGGAACCTTTTTTTTTGGGGGGGGGGAAATATAGAATTCCCCAATAAAGGGGAAGGAATTGTGATATTCACCAAGACTGAGAAAGTAGATATATGCAGGTATAAAAAAAGGAAATAAAAAGGGCAGGAGTTGAAAAGTTAGATTCTAATCAATTTATACTCCCTTCTCATCCAGGCATTATCTTGGAAAGGGCGATAACACAAATGGACTTACTGAACCACTAGCTACTTGGATTCTTTAGTCCAACAAGTTATTTTTGAGCTTCATTGAATAAAATGAGATTGATAATTATGTTACCAAAAAAGGAATTAGTCTGTAGGTGAAATAGGAAGGGGGAGGGCTCATCTAGTATCAAAAAAAAAAACACAATCTTTCAAGTGTGACAATTATTAAACATTTCCCACTGTATTAATGAACTTCATTCTCTTTGCCAATATCCTAGCCAAAACCTCATTACCTCTTTGGTGGAATCCTTACTGCAAAAGTCTTCTAACTTGTCTCCTGCCTTAGATCTTTCTTTTTTCCAATTCAACTCAAAGACTATTTCTAAGATTAATGTTTTAAAATCACAAGTCTAAACATGATATTTCCCTGCTCAGAATCCTTCTAATATCATGTTTAGATTTGTGATTTATAAAATTTTAAATAATTTCTGCTATAACTGTCTTTGTTTGAAGATATGTGAAGAGGATCCCCTGTAAAATGAGGCAACCCATTTCACTGATTGACAGCTCTAATTATTAGGGAGGGTTTTTTGTCTCTTTGCAAATTCAATCATTGTTCCTAATTCTTGAACTCAGAGACCATTCCATCTATCTGTTACCAGAACAATAACTTGCTAAATAACTGAAAAATGTGGTTTTTGGTTTTTTGGAACTCTCCTAGAAGATATCGATTAAGAGAGAAACTTTCCAGCATGAATATTTACAGCCATCCATTTCACATTTGGACATCTCTTATTCTCATATTTCTATATGAATCCCCAAATTGTTAGACTATGTGGTTGTTCACTCTTCATTTTCTAAGAGACATCACCATGACATCATGGGTGATGTCTTGATTTGCTAGTAGAATTCATTTAAGTAATAAAGATTGTGCAAAGTCATCAGCCTCACTCTCTTTTCAGAATCATCTAAGTCCAGTGGCAAGATAACAGTCAAGACAATTGTTGATGGGATGCACTGAATGGTCTTGGTGCTTTCAATGTCTAACCAAGCTTTCAGCACCCCTCAGTGCCTGAATCTGTTGCTTTTATGGCTAATGGAACAAATTGTTTTATTCCTCCTATTCTGCTTGGGGAAGTCCTATATGCTTAGGGGAGACATCCTTCTAACTCACTGACAGGTTTAAGACCATTTGGTTACCTTCAACCTGGTTTATCCATCTGCCCAGGTGGTTTTATCTGGATGTGGCTACTAGGCATACAAGAGTTTCTTGAAGTCATAGGTGACAGATGGACACGAAAGGCAGATGAGCAGCCCTGAAAAGGGCTCCTCCTTGAATATCCCATAAACTCTAGACCATGGAGAGAAATCATATTGATACTTTTCAGTGAGAAATCAAATTCCATGAGGTACTCATTATAGGGTTTGTACTTTATTTGTTTCTCAGTTTCCATCACTGTTCTTTTGATGAGTTTTTTTCTTTATTCTACCTTGCTTCCCACAGAGCAGACACAATAAGGAAAATGCTAACTCCTTCTGAAGGAATGCTGTATTTGTTTCAGCTTTACTAGATGTGGAGCAAAACAAGAAACAGAGCCTAGACCCAGTAAAGCTAATGAACCCTTTTTGGTATAGACAGCCAGAGTCAAGAAGAGGTCATGTTGTTCTATTTGCTTAGATCTAAAGTTCAATTACCCAAGTTTGTAACTTCCCATTAAAAACAATTCTTTCTGGGAAACCAGTAGGGGCTACTCTGGTGAAAGGGAGTATGCTTCATACTTTCAACTAGAAAAATGCCTCAGGAACCAAAATCTGAAATGTTTACATTTATAAAAAAAAAAAAAAAGTTTTCTTGTCTTGTTTGTCTTTTGTGTTTAATGGTATCTTCCCCTTTTACTCTTAGTTCTGAGCCCATTGTCTGCAATTTAGTAAGTTCAATAGTGTTCTCCATCTACGGAAGGGGAGTTAGAAGTTGGAAAACTGTTGTGATAAAGCACAGGAACCAGAAATCTCACAATAAAGTAGTTGGAAGAAAGTAACTATAATATGTATTATGAAGCTGAAGGACCAGAGATTGAAAGGAAGTAAGGAGGGTACAAATCAAGATCAGATCAAATATTGAAGCGTGTTCTACAAATAAAGGACTAGGGAAAGCTTAGGAGTTTATCACCAAGATTAGCAAAGGGATTTTCAAGCTCTACAAAGAAATCTTTCTGTCATATAATTTTTATAGATGTATTTTTTTTATTTCTGTCCCTGTGTAACCAAAACCATCTTTTAGTATGCTCTCTTTCATATAGTTCTTGCTGCCACTAACCTAATTGTCCTCCCTACCATCAATCTTCTCTAAGTAGTAGCTGGCAACATTTCTTTTCCTAAGGCAGGGAATTTTTGATGTGGGATCTAGGGATTCCCAAAGGGTCTGTGAATTTCCCTGGAAAAAAGGGCGGAAAAAATATATGTGTAGGGACATATGCACACAAGTTTATTTGAATGAAATTGTTTTCTTCTGTAATAATATATATTTTATTTTATCCATTTAAAACATTATTATTATTCTAAAAATGTATCCTTAAGTCTCAACCAGGGAACTACAGAGCTCCTTTTAGTCGGTAATTCAATTAGCCAACTATGTGCAAGGCCTTATAATAAACTATGGGGATACAAATAAAAGTAAGATAAATATGAATAAATTAAATAGTCCCAGTCCCCAAGGGAAGACAATATAAAAATACTACATATAAATAAGATGTATGATAAATCCAGAGTAATTTGAGAGGGAAGGAAGTCATATTTAGGAGCACTAGAAAAGATTTTTGTAGTAGGAAGGTCTTTAACTGAAACTTGAATGAAATCAGAGAAGATATGAAGTAGAAATAAACAGAGAGGCAATTCCAGACATGGGTGTTATCCAGGAAAGCAAAACAAAATGAAACACACTTGGAATTGGGAGATAAACTCTTGCATTTAAAGAACTGCAAGGAGGCCAGCATCCTTGGATCTCAGTATATGTAGAGGGGAATAAAATAATCAAATACTGGAAATATAGAAAAAAGCCAAGTTGTGAGAGGATTAGAAAGACAGACTTTTATATTTGAACCTAGAGGTGATTGGGAGCCACTGGAATTTTTTGGATGGGGCAAGGGTGATATGGTCAGATTTGGTTTTAGGGAGATCAATTCTCAGTTGATTGAAGGATGAACTGAGTAGAGAAGAGACTTGAGGCAAGTAGACTATCCAGAAAGCTATTGTAAAATGCCAGACGTGAGGTTAAGAAGGTCTGCATTAGGGTGATAGCAATGCCAGAAGAGAGAAGTGGATAGATGCAAGAGGCGTTTCAAATGTGAATATATCACTGATTGGATATTGGAGGTGGGAAAAGTAAGAGAGAGTGAGGAATTGAGGATGATACCTAAAACTTTGGTGGATGAGAGGATAGGGGTGCCCTTAACAGCTATAAGAGGGCAATGGGGGTTGGAAAAGAAAGGGAGGTTGGGAGGTGAGGCAGCTGGTGGCCCTTACTGCTCTTTTGGCTTGGGACCAATACTTAGCATTGATTCTAAGACAGAAGGTAAGGGTTTGAAAAAAGATAAGGGGAAAATTTGTGCAGAAAGATAATTTCGGACTTGTTTGGTTTCATACACATTGGGTAATTCAGTATAAGATATCCAAAAAATAGTTGGAGTTTCAAAATACAAAATCAGAAGAGAGGCTGGGGCCAGAAAAATAGATCTGAGAGTCACCCTATGAAAATGATAATTGAAAATATGATACGAGAACAATTCTGAAGGACTTATGAGAAAGAATGTTATCCTCCTCCAGAGAAAGAACTGTTGAAGTTGGAATGCAAATCAAAGAATACTATTTACCACATTAGTCTATTTATGTTTTTATCTGGGGGAGAGTTGTTTTATATGAGTAATCTCTTACAAGAGTGATCAAAATGAAAGTATGTTTTGCCTGATAATATGTTGATAACCAAGATCAAATTGCTTACAATATCTAATAGGGGAGAGATTAGAGAGGAAGGGACACAATTTGGATCTAATTATTTCTCAAAACATATGTTGAACATTGTTATTACAGGTTACTGGGAAATAAAATATCTTTAACAAAGAAAATAAACTATAGTAGCTAATGCTCTCACAAAGTGGATTGTAATAGAGGGAAAACATAAGAAGGCCCAGAAAATAGCTTTGGGAAATCACCATTGTTAATGAATACGACATGAAGAAAGATACAACTAAGGTGAAAGAGAAGGATCTTTCAAAGAGGAAGAGACTCAAGAGAAAGAAGTACCACAAATACCTAAAGAGAGTAGAATATCAAGTAGAAAAGGGTTATTGACCATGAGGGGCTACAGAGCATTGATGAAGATGAGTATTGAGAAAAAGTCATTAGAATTGGCAACTTAGAAATCACTAATAACTTTGGAAATAGCAGTGTTTATTGAATGATTCAGGAAAATAAACTAAAGAGAGCTAAGAAGAGAATGAAAAGAAAGGAAGTGGAGACTTCTAATATAGATAGCTTTCTAAACGAATCTAGCCATACAAGGAAGAAAAAATTTAGTATGATAGCAAACATCAAGGGACTGATCAAATGAGAATTTTTAAGGGAATACGGAATCATGCACATGTTAGTAGGCAGTATGGGAGAAACCTTTAAAAAGAGACCTCTTGGGGGCAGCTGGGTAGCTCAGTGGATTGAGAGCGAGGTCTAGAGATGGGAGATCCTAGGTTCAAATCTGGCCTCAGACACTTCCCAGCTGTGTGACCCTGGGCAAGTCACTTGACTCCCCATTGCCTACCTTTACCACTCTTCTGCCTTGGAGCCAATACACAGTATTAACTCCAAGATGGAAGGTAAGGGTTTAAAAAAGAAATAAATAAAATAAAAAGAGACCTCTTTTGAATATAAAGAAATTTGCCTTGACAAGAAGAAAGACCATCTCTTCATGTGAAACAGAGATTAAGGAAATTGTATCAGAAGTCATCTGAGAGATTTCAGAAGAGGAATAGAGAGGAGAGGGCAATATTTGGAAAGGTCTCGATCTTTTCAGTGAAATATGACAAGATTCTCATCTGGGCATATAGAGAAGAGATGCTATGGGGAATTTAAGAAAGCATGAAAAGTTTTGGAAAATCTACTATGGTGAACAGGATAGTGAATCAATTAGGGAAATTTAAAAGGATTGCAGTGAGGGTCTAGAGAAATTATGTTACATAACTTTGAAGTGGACCTATACAGCATGACTTTGTAATTTTCTTCCATCATTTATTTTTTTATTTTTCTGCAGCTCAAGAGTAGAAGCAATGATTGCAGGTAATGAAAATAATCAAAAGCTGGGGTTTAGAAGGGAAAGATCTTTAATATTTTAAAGCTAGGACAGGGGACAATAAGACAAGGGACTTGAAAGAAGAGAATGGTGTAGAGATGATACCACTAAGGGGTAAATGAGGGAAAGGGAAAATAGTGTAGCTAGTGCAGGGATGATGGCCTGGTAAAGAAAGGAAATGTGGAAGAATTATAATTCATGCTGATGGGAAAGAACAGGGTTTGATATTTCAATTGATCAAATAAAGGAATTCATACGCTTGTGAACATGGATACAAATGCTTGTAGGTGATGGTAAGATCAAGTGTATCATTATCTTTGTAACTGTAATGGCTTGGAGGAGAAGAGGGATAACTAATTTGAGAGATTATGAGTGTAAGGTTTTTAAGGGAGTATCAATATACATGTTGAAGTTGTCTTGTATGAGTAAGAGAAATACTAGCCATGCATATGACCTCTATTCATGAAGATCTGTAGAACATAGAATCTAGATCGGCTGATAAATATGAATTTGATGATAATAATGGAGGGAAAACCTGTGAGTAGAAATGGGAAGTGAGGAGAATTCTGCTTCTTCTACTATAATCAGTAGACTCAAACAGTACAGCCAGTGCTATAAAGGATGACAAGTCAATCTGGATCATCATGAGGAAGCTGGGTCTTAGTGAGTACAAATAGATAGAGGGATCAAGAAAGGAATAATTTCTGACATAAATTCCAGTTTATAATTATTTTGGGGATAGGCATTTTAGCTAGCACAGTAGACAAACTGGGTAACTTTAGAGTGGGTGGTTGATGGGGTAGAATTATGTGGAAATTAAAATTATATGCAAAAAATATGCAAAAGCTAAGTATTACATTTTATAAAGTTTTATTAATAATAAACTAACATGAAAAACTAGAGTGAAAAGCTGCTGAACTAACCCAGCCTGCTCATGGGAGCAAAAGAGGAAGAGGGAGGAGCTACAGAATTTATTAAACAATAATGTGACCACACAAACGTGGAGGCACAGGAGAGATTAAAGGGAAGTTTGGGAAATAATAAGGGACTTCTGGGGGAAAAAGTCCAAAGGTTCAAAATCTCCATTTATACAGTAATGAGGATAATAATATCATCATATGGATTGATCATTGGAGAATGGAGAACAGGGTTTGAACAGTAACAACTGGACATTCATATTCAGTTAGATGTGGTGGGAATGATAGGGTAAGAGTATATTAATCATTGAAGAATAAGTAGCTTATCCTTATTCATAGGGTTTGTCCACATGTAGACTTGTCCCAGGATGTCTAATACTTGTGTGACCGGAAAGAGGGTAAGATGTAGAAAGTTCTAAGGTAAGAGCAAGGCAGATCCCAAGGAGCTTTCGGTAGCCAGACTATGTCTAACTGGCAGTTGTTAAAAAGGTAAACCAGACCAGAAGACTGTGCTGAATGGAAGGACTCAGAAAAGACAGGTTCTTAGAAACTTTGTACAAAGTAGATTGAGAATGCTTGCCCTATAAGGTCTTTTCTCTTCCCATGCCTGAGATGTAAGGGAATATTGTGAGTGGAATAATTATTCTAGCATGAAGCTGCTTTCTTACAGACCTAATTCATCTAGCAAAGGAATTAAATCTTGAGTCTTAGGAGGTTAATAATTTGAGCACTTTTAGCTATTGGCAGACAAGGGCTGTCACTTAGCCTTTGCATTCTTACTAATACAATATCAGGTATATAAAAGAGATATTGTATTCTAAAAAGTGAGAATGAAATTGGAGGATGTCTATTCCAGGTATGGAGGAAACTCTATGCAAAATCCCAGAGATGAAAGAATGGTCATGTGTAAAGAAGAGAAAAAAGTCCAATTTGGATAAATCTAACAGTTCAGCAATGAGAGTAAGGTATATATAATAAGGCTGAAAAGGTGGGAGGAGTTATGTTGTGAAGGACTTCAAATACTTCAAATGTGGTTTGTACTTGATTCTAGAGGTAATAATATTCAGGACTGTGTTTTAATAAAATTATTTTGGCATTCAGTGGAGAATGAGTTAAAAAAGGAAGAGACTTGAAGAAAATCAATTAGGAGGCTATAGCAATAGTACAAAAGAAGGGTCATGAGAATTAAGCTGGTGGCCAAGTGAACATATGTTGGAGATCTTGTAATAGTAAATAAGATTTGGTAAGTGATTAGATATATGAACAATGGCAGAATACGGAATTTACTAGATGATGCCAAAGTTGTGAATATGGGCAACCAGGAAGATGGTTATATAAAATGGGCTTTTAAATCTGATCTGCTAAAATCTTTGAGATCTTGTCATCTCAGAGAATATTGATAATAGATATTATCTAAATTGCTCCTTTCAAGTAATTATCTGGAACTTTATAGGTGACTATTCATTTATTATGGGCTTTTTGGGTCTTGTACTATTTTTTTTTTTTTATATGCCAGCTTTTCCCCATCTGCTGCTAGCATGGTGCTATGAGAAGTGAAAATGAACCAAAAGCAAAGTTGAAAATCAAAGTATGAAAATCATAGTGTGACTAGGGAAAAATGTTCAAGATGTGGCAAGGCATGACATTCTTTTAGGAGAATTTTATTAGGTTTGGAAAAGTGAAGTGCTTGTGACAAAGTGGACATCAGTAGAGATATTATTCTAGGATTTTTCCTCTCTGGTTCTCAAATTAGAGGTGATTGGCACAGAGGAATGATGAATCTGAATTTTAAACTGGTGAATTTGGTGGAACAAAACAGTGACAAAAATTAAGAGGTCTCAATCTCACACAAAACATTACAGGAAATTATGTAAGTAAAAGAGTTCCGTGAGAAATAATTATTCTGTCTTGAATGAGTTTGCAGAATGAGTATAGAATACAAAATGCATCAATTATATGAATGGCTAGTGCCATGCATGTGTAGCTATATATACATTTGGAAGAGGGACAACTTTGTGACTAAATGGGTACTTTCATATTTAGCAGATAAATTATGAGAAAAGTAAATAACCATCTTCTACATTGTTGGAGAACCAACAATTACTGAAGATTTTGCCACTACATAGGTATTTGATTCTGATAACATCATGTCAGTTCTCTGCAATAGATTCCTTTCATAACTATTTTCACTCTAAGAGAACTTTTGTTTTGTGATTTGATTTGATTTGATCCTTTTCGCATTTAATCCTTAAAGCAATACTTTGTGTTAAATGCTATTGTCATCCCCAAATTGTAGATGAGAAAACTGTGATTGAAAGAGGTTGTGACTTTCCAAGAGTCAGACAGTATCCAAGGCAGGATGAAAACTCAAATCTCCCTGACTTCAGGTAGATCCTTTTATCCATTATACCATACATGAAATGAACAGGTTTTATATGCTAATCTTCAGGGGTAGCATATTCCTGGAATACTAATGCTACATGTTATAGGCAATTCTTCTCTCTACCTACAGGCAATGCAGACTTACCTGTCTGTTTTACCTAGCAAACTGTGAATGACAGATACATATGCATCACTAATGAAGAACTAAAAGATTGAAAGAGTGGAAAGATATTTATTAAGTGTTTTCTATGTGCCAAACAGTGAACAAAATCACCACCATAATTAGATGCCTAGTCTTTATGTAAGTGCATAGATCTAAAGTATTAACCATGTGTGCTTGACAGTGATAGTACTGACTGTGAGTATGTCTATTAGTCACCTGGAGTCCATTAAAATAGGAAACATTGAACAGCATTTAGAATATTTGCTGAATGTTAAAGTTGGAAATGACCCCAGAAGTCAACAATTCTGCTCAATTCATACCTAAACAATTCATATAAAATAAATCCCCACAAAGGCTACAGGTTTACTTCATTTTTGAATAGTTTTAATTTTAAAAAATATTTTCCTAAAAAAGAAAAAACAAACAAATTTTTGAAAAACAGTATTTTTTTCTCTACCCTGAAGGTAAGAAATTTCTTTTTGGTACATAACAACCTAAATGGCACAAGAATAATAGCATTGCTTCCAGTAGGTTGACTATTGAAAAACACTTACTTGTTAATGAACTTCAACTTAATGCAGAACCCAGGGTTACATTCAAAATCCCATTTTCTGACAGAAAAGAGACTTCCAGGCCCACTATTCACTCCCTGAACTTTTTTTTATCCCTTTCATGAGATACTCTTCCTTATCTCCTCCCTAGCAGCTTTATTCCCAAGTGGTTTGCATTTGAATCCTTAGGGATTAACATAGTGCCTAATAAATACTAGGTATTTATAACAAGAATTTCTTATTTCTATCTCTATTTCTTCCATGTGGCCGAAAATGATGAGTCTAACCATCATTCCAAATAGCAACCCTTCAAATACTAGATGGCAGGTGTTATGAATACCATCTCCCTCTTCTCCAGAATAAAAACAAACAATGTTTTTCACTGATTCTCATAGGATATGATTTCATGGCTCTTTTTATCTTCTCCTAGGCAAGCTCCACATTATCAATTGCCTTCCAAAAATGTTACATCCAAAATGGAACACACTATTCCAAATATCTACTGACCATTGCAGAACACAGCAAGACAGCCACCAGTCTCATCCTGTGTATTATGCCTCTTTTAATTCAGATTGAGTTTGAGTTATTTTCCTTGGTTGCCATATCAAAATTGTCAAGTTTGAATTTAAAATTCAATTTAAAAAAGCTCAAACATCCCTCCTTATATTTATGGGGTTTATTTATGAATTTAAATGAATATCTATTGAATTTCTCCCCAAATTCTACCTTGTCAATCACTCTTATTTTTAAATTTTATTTTGCTGTTTTAAGTGTTTTGTTTTTGTCATCTACACATTTGGTAAGCATTTGTTGTTCTTATTTAGTCATGTACAACTCCATGTGGCCCTATGGATTTTATTCATGGCTTTTTCTTGGTAAAGATACTGGAGTGCTTTATTATTTCCTTCTCCAATGTGTCTCCATTTTACAGATGAGAAACTTAGACAAATAACAGCTCAACTAAGTGACTTGGCTAGGATCATACAACTACTAAGTGTCTGAGGCTCCATTTGAACACAAGACTTCCTGAATATTGAAATAGGGATCTATCCACTTCATCACTTAGTTGCATAGGTAAGGGAAATACATCTGTCAACTAAAATGGCAAAACACTAAAAGACATAACAGTGAATGACAGAGTTCAGATTTTTTAAAAAGTTTTTGATAATAATTAGTCAACAAACATTTACTAAAGACGTACTAAGTGCCAGACACTGTGCTACGTGCTGGGATACAAAGAATTATAAGACAATCTCACAAGGGGTTCACAGTCAAATAGTAAGACAACATGTAAACTATTATGTACAAACCATATATAGGATCCTTTGAAATAATCAAAAGAAAGAAGACACAAGAACAGTGATGGGGAACCTTTTGGAACTTTTTAGGGACCCTGTACCATGCCCCCCAAGACTGTGCCAGTGCCAGTCCCCCACTATGTGCCATGCATGCCCTGCCCCTGACTGCATGCAGGGGCATGGCTGCTGATGTTACATTAGGATACCAGTATGTACAATTAGAGTAATACATTATTATTCCCTTCCTGGAGGTGATAGAGCCCTTTGTTTGAACTGTTAACCTCCAGCAACATCTACAACTTGCAACAAAACTTTTCTGGGATACTTTTTTTCATTTTCTACAATCCATTATAATGTTAGAGAAACAGAGATGGAAAAGATGAACTTTGCCTGCGTTTTGCTGAGAGGATAGGTTTGGTTGGCTGAGGACTAATTAGACAATGCAGATTTCAGTTGAATGAAGAACTGGCTAGGCTTGTCTGCATCATTCAGAGAACCAGTTTTAGTTTGAACTTTGCTTTGTGGTAAGCATAGATTGAATGGTGATTGAATAAAACACAATCCTGGTGATTCAGAGGGCTGGCTAAGATGTTCTGAACTGTCCAGAGAGAAAGCCTGAGGAGCTTTGTAGTTCTTTGGATTAAGGAGCCCTCTTGCTACTACCCTATTGTAATGTCACTGCTTCATCTGCTCAAGAGCAGAAAAGAAACACATCTTCCCACTAGGAAAGCACTGAACAAAAGAAAGGAACAAGGGGAGGGGGGAAGAGGTAAGAACCAGAGTGGATGGGAATTTCCTGGAAGCCTCAAACATTTGGTAGCCTTTTAAGGCATAGACACCAAAGGCCAGGGGTGGAATTTTCTTACATTTGTGGGTGTTTCTTGCCTACTCAACCTTCTGAGGGACTCTCTTGTGGGGATTAAGATATCAAAGAGAGAGGAGGAAGGGACTACTTATTCCAGAGTGTCTTCCACTGCTCACAGGAATAGGTGTCCCCACCTCTTCCTCAGCCTCCTGTTTCTGGGGGATAAAGAGTTTAATGAGTCCATGTATTCTGCCCTTTCAGTTTTAAAAGTGTGGGGATAGATAGGATGGCTCTATGGGGACCTTCCAATTGAAGTGTTAGCTGTTTGGATGCTCTCCATCCTCCTTTGAAGGATTAGGGAAGATCTGATTAGCATATCCCTTTAGGGCTAGATGAATGGGGCTCAGCCCTAGATTTGCTCAGGGAATTATTTTAATTAAGGTCAGAATAATCTGGAGGGCCTGAACCCAATCAATTATTTCCTTATAAAAGCAAGAGTATTACCTGTTTTACAGGGAGGGAAGCTTCTAATCAATTGGGGTCCACAAAGACAAAAGAGTTTTGAACCTTTTGCTGGGTGATAGGTGGGGGAGTGGACACTGCTGATGGTCAGCTCCTAGGGCCAGAAGGGCATGCACTCCGGCTGCTTGGCTCCTGGTATCCTGAAAGGATTGGGAGAGGAAGAGGGACTGGGCCACGGAATGGGCTGAACTGAGCTCCAATGCTCTCAACCCAGCTGAGCTCAGCCCCTGCATCAATAGAGAGAGGCTAGAATGCCCCATCATCTGCATTTGGGGGCAGGGCCAGCCTCCCAGTCAGCAAAGCCAGGGGCCTGTGTGTGCCCACAGAGAGCCCCTGCTTGCCATCTTGGGCACACATGCCATAAATTCACCATCATAGCACTAAGAATTAAGCAAGAATAAGAAAAAGCTCTTTAAAGGAGGTAAGATTTTAGTAGGAACTGGAAGAAAGATAAGGAAGCTTAGAGACAGGGATGGGGAAGGAGATCAGTCCATGTATGGGAGAAAGGCCATTGAAAATGTCTAGATTTGGGAGATGGAGATTCTTGTTAAAGGAGCAGCAAGGAGGCCAAGATTATTGATGAGGTAAAACTGTATTAAAACTTTGGATCTAAAAATCATTAAAGTCGTTCTGAGGAGAATAAATCGTAAAATGGAAAGATATACTATAGATAATGCTAGTTAAAACATTTATTTATAAAATCTGAATAAAAATTGTGAAAAATTATGATCATCTCATAAAGCAAGAAGAAATGGAGAAAAAAGCAAGTTTACAGAAGCTTGATTTGAGATGCAAAAAAGTTAGACCATCCTGAAGGCAATTAAGAATGAAATTAGAAACAAAGTACATATTAAAAATGGGAAAAGATCTAAAAGTTTTCTTTTTAAAAACAATTATCTTTATCAGTGACAGTGGAGCTATCATATTTGTAGTCTAACATTATAATTCCCAGTGCCTTGCGTGTGGGAAGATAAATGGCATTGGGGAAAATAAGGAAGAAAGGAGAAGCTGTATTTAGTCAAATATGCAAATGATATCTCAGGATTATGAGGGAATTGACTGATCATTTCTTAAGAGGCCTAAAAGTAGAAACAGGGGTGAGTAGAGGAGAGTGAGGAAGGCATAAAATATCTGTTGAACAACAAAAGAATAAACCTGATGAAAACCAGAAGTTTGTTTTATTTCTTGAATTTATGAGTAATTTGATTATGACCATTATGTTTATGAGTAATTTGATTATGATCATTATGACCAGATTATATTTGATTATAATGTATAGTACTGTAAGGATGGAATTTTGAGGAAAGGAGATGGAACCAAAGGAGGAGAAGACAGTTGCTGACAGTTGCTGGCAGTTGAAACTAGCAGGGGATTCTGGGAATTTCTCCCAGGAGGAGGAGGAAGAGTGTTCTTTGGGCTTGGGGGGGGGGGGGGCTGGGAGGAGAGATGAGACAGAAAACCCAGCTCAGATTCAGTCCTGAGGGCTTGCTGAGGATCTTTCTCTTGGCAATTAAAACCCTGATTCCCTGATCAAAGCCATTCTGACATGACTCATCTTTCAAGACAACAACCATCAAGTCAACTAAGATTTTGATTCCACAGAATTCCACAGGGAGCAATCTCTTAGATTTCCTCATTCATTACCTGTCCTTGCTGAGAGACCCCTTTCAGTCCAAACTTACAATTATAGGAAAGAATAGAAATAGAAATAGAAGGGGAAGGGTGGGGGTAGCTTAGGAATTGGAACTGCCTTGGTTCCTGCCTAAGTGATGGACCCAATAGGATTAGTGAAGAGGGCACCCCCATAAATACCTCTGCCCTTCACCCCTTTCCTCAACCTCTGATTTATGAATAATAAAAAACATTTAGAAGCCAGATAGTGTTCTTGAGTGCCTGAGAGACAACAAGGGAAAGGGGAAACACAGCTTGGTCAGGCAGCCTTCATCTTTGAGCCAGATCACCACTGTGCAGTTAGCCAACCTCAGTGGGGGGCTTGAGTGAACTCTATCCTTGTTCAGGATTGGATTGGGGTACCACCTACTTCCTCTTGTAAAGAAGCCTTGCCCTCTACTCTTGATGGGGTGACATGACCATCTAGATCACCCATTTTGGGGGTGACACTCTTTTAAAGTCTCCCAGTGCATATTTGGTCTTATGGGAGTGATGAGGAGTTGCTGCCACACAGACACTCTCTCTCTCTCTCTCTCTCTCTCTCTCTCTCTCTCTCTCTCTC
>NC_058131.1:222126337-222229136 GCF_016433145.1 Gracilinanus agilis | reverse complement strand
TATATATATATATATATATATATATATATATATATATATATATATATTTCCCATCTAAGCCATTTACAATGAGAGTAAAGTTTAAGTATTGCCTATCACCACCCTTATCCTCTCCTCTCTATAATGGTTTTTCACTCCTCTTCATGTTATCACTCCTATATTTGATTTTGTGGAGATAGTTTTATATTTGTTGGACAAGTTTCTCATGGTGACTCAGAGCTTCTCTGTTCTATTCTGCCATCTTGGCTCCACCCCTGGAAGTTTACTTCCAACAGATTTTTTAAAGCACTACACTGGTTTTAATTATACTATTTTGAAAAACATATGTTGAAAATTATTATTATATATAAAGAGGAATGACAAAGTATGATTTTGGAAAAATATGGAAAGACATATAAACTGATGCAAAGCAAAGTGAGCAGAAACAGGAGAATGTTGTTCACAGTGAGAGTAATATTTTTTTAAGGAACAACCATGAATGAATTATTTTTAGCATTGCAGTGATCTAAGATCATCCCAGAAACTCTTGATGAAAAATGCCATTTGTTTTCTTAAAAAAAAAAAAAAAAAAAAAAAAAAACCTGACCCCGCCAAAAAAAAAAAACCAAAAAACCGAACTGACAAAAAACAGACAAAATGGGGTCTGCATGCAGACAGAAACATAGCATATTTCAGTTTCTTTCTTTTTTAAAAAATTTGGTATCTTTTTCACAAAAATGAATGCTATGGAAAATATTTTTCATGATTACATATGTAAAATCTAAATTAGATTTTTAATCATCTCAGAGAATGGATAAGGGTAGAGGGGAGAGAAAGAAAGGATGGGAAGGAGGTAGAAAATTTGGAACTTGAAACTTAAACAATGAATGTTTTAAAAATTGTTTTTGACATGTAAATGATGAAAAAATATTATTTTAAAAAAGACAACTTAAAGGTCATCTAATTCAACAATCTTTCTTTACAGATGATAAACTAAGTTTTAGTGAGGTTAAGTGACTTTTGCCCGAGGTCAAATAGGTATTAAGTATCACAAATGGTATTTAAACATAGATCTCTCTGACTTTAGAATAGAGACTCTTTTCACTGTAATACTCTATGAAGATTAAAAAATAAGCACTGAGAAAAAAACACATTTCTTAGAATACTTTTCTTGTAAATTCAATTAGGCTTAGGTTAATTTTCATTTTATTATTAGGTTTTATAACAATTATTTTTATGATAGACAATTTCTTTTTCATAGACTTTGGATAAATTAAAGTTGATAATTCATGTTCTATTATTCATATTCATGTTAATAATTTTGTAAGTAGCATCTATTGATTTGTTATTATTTTTGGAATTTAATTAGGCATGTTTCTATTTCATTGAAATCCTCTGAATTGATTATGAATTCTCCTCCACTTTTTAGCCTGCTAATTTTTACTTCTTTTTATTACGTAAATTAGATAATTGGGAAAATGATTTTATTAGCTTAAAAATAGTTGACAGTATTACTTATCAATTAAATGATTTTTTGTTGTTGCTGTTTATCTATTACTTAATTTTCAGTATGTCTGTTTTATGAAGGCAAGAGGCACAGTGGATAGAGTGCCAGGTTTGGAGGCAGGAAAACTCAACTTCCTAAACTCAAACTTGGCCCTCAGATATTAGCCGTGTGACCCTAGATAAGTCACTCAACTACGTTTACCTCAAAATCTTCATCTGTAAAATGATCTGGGGAAGAAAATGGCAAACTGCTCCAGTATTTTTGCCAAGAAAACACAAAATAGGGTCACAAAAAGTCAGACACACACAAAAAAACAACTGAAGAATAACAATGCATCTACTTTGATGTATTTTTCTTTTTATATTTTTTAAATTATAAATCTAGTTCATAAATTTGTTCTACTTTTTGTCCTTGAAAGTGTTGCATAAAATATTTATTTAATTAATTTGTTTTTTCTCATTTTTATTGATGAACTTGTTTAAAGATAGAAAATTTTCTCTAATGACTACTTTAAGAGTTACATTCCAAATGTTTTGAAATAATGTTATCTAATTGTCATTTAATATATCCATATGTAAATGTATATGTATGTGTATGTATATATGTGTGTGTCATTTCCATGATGAGTTTTACATTAATCTTTACTTTAACTTACTTTCAAATATCCTTTATTGATAATAATTTTACTAGGTTGGAATTAGTAAAGGAGGCATTTAATATTTTTTGCATGCTTTCATGAGACTTCTGTCACATGGAACTTTATTAGTTTTTCATAAAAGTAACACGAACAACTTAGAAATGTATATGAAATATATCCCATTCTACTTTTGTAAAATTCTATTTGGGTCTTTTACTACTACTCTTGTTTTTGTTCTTATTCTTCCTTCCTTCCTTCCTTCCTTCCTTCCTTCCTTCCTTCCTTCCTTCCTTCCTTCCTTCCTTCCTTATATTAAATGTATCTTTCTTTGAATATTATCTATATCTCAAAGAGACTCAATGCCAAGCAGAACTATTAGTTTTGCTGTCTCCACTGCCCTTCAATTTTTTTCCCTTTTAAATACTTATGTACTATGTTATTCAAAGAATATGTATGCATATATATGCATATATATGCATACACATTAAACACATTAATGTTATTTCATAAATAAAGATATTACTCACAGAAACCACCAACAGGAATACAAACTTGATTTTAAAATATCACCCAAAATAATTTATTTTTATGAGGCGCATTGTCTCATAAACAGAGACAAGTAACAGAGGACAAAGCAGATTGAAAGAAAGTTTATCAATATATACAATTAAGCAAAATCATTCCAAGGACGTTTGAGGACTAAAATGGAAGGAGGGCAAGAGTTATACAACACAAGCATGCAGAGATTGAAATCTGCATAGCTGCAGGGAAATGTTTAATTGATATGTACAATATTTTTATATTCCTTTGCTGATATTCAAATCCTGATTTTTTCCACACTAAATCCTACTTTACCTCAGTCCAACAAAAAAGACATTTTTGGTGCTTTTCTTGGGGAGAAAATGTTTTCCAATGCCATAGGGCCACAAAATGATTTCTTCAATTTTTAATCATTCAACCAATAAATATTTATAAAGTATCTACTATGTGTCAGGCACCATACAAAGTGCTGAGGAAACAAAAAGAGCCAAAAGAATCCTTTCCCTCAAGGATCTCACAATCTAATGGAGGAAATAACATGGAAACAAATATAATCAAAGCAAACTGAAAAGGATAAGTAGGAAGTGATTAATAGAGGGAAAACACTTCAGTTAAAAGTAGTTAGAGAAGGCTTCAAGAAAAAGAAAGAATTTTATTTGGAACTTAAAGGAAGCTAGGGAGGTCAATAGTTAAAGCAGAAAAGGAAGAATGTTTTAGGCATTGATGTTCAGTCAGAGAAATGATCAGAGATCAGAATTAGTATGTTGTTTGTAGAATAGCGAGGAGACCGGAATCACTGGATCAAATAGAACATGTTAGCTAGTGGGGCATGAAAAAGGGGATAGGTAGTAGAGAACTTTGATCGCTAAACCAAGGATTTTGTATTTAATGCTAGAGGGAATAGGGAGCCACTGGACTTTATTGATTAGGTGCATTATGTGGTTGGATCTGTGCTTTAGGAAAATTTAATAGTTGAATGCAGGATGGATTGGACTGGGAAGAGACTTTTTGCAGATGGACCCAACAGCAGATTTTTGCAACCATCCAATTGTGATGATAGTCTACACTAGAATTGTGGCAGTTTTAGAAAAGAGAAGGAAATTGACTTGAGAGACATAAAGAGGAAATCTATAAGCATTTGTAACAGATTGAATATGGGAAGTGAGAGGTTATAAAATATCCAGAATTATCCTTGTTTTGGGGGCTGGAGGGTTGGGAATATTGTGTTGCTCTCAGCAGTAAAGGGGAAGGTAGGAGGAATTGAGGATTTAGGGATAAAAATAAAGAGTTCCATCTTCAACAAGTTAAGAATAAGCTGTTGATTGTAATCCAGTTTGAGATGTCTGAAACACAGTTGGAGATGTGGAATTGGACGTCAGCAGAGAATTTGGGGCAAGATAGACAGAGTTAAGTGTTATTAGCATAGAGGCAATAATTAAATTCACTAGAGATGACAAGTTCATCAAGTGAAGTAGTACAAAAAGAGAAGAGAAGACGGACCCAAGACAGAAATTTGAGGCACACCTATGGTTAAACGAAGAAACGTTTGTTTCTTTCTGACTCTGTTTTAAAATTCTGCATTATTTTAAAATATGAGTTATACAATGCATAAATCATAGGAAGTCACACAACAAAGTTATCTATATCAACAAGAGACCTAATTAAATGAGGACAAGAGAGGTCTGTTTTTTTATGTTTTATTGATACTCCACACAACAATGATATAGGCAATTCTATCAAATCAATGATGAATTTAATGCTTTTGTGCTCATCTTGGAGGTCCTATTGCCTCTGTAATCAGAGGGCATTTTTACTGTTATGTGCTTTTGAGTCAAACCTGACTGTAGGGTAGCTCTATCAGTCAACAGGACACAGTGAATATGAAATCTATAAAAGAAGACCAGATGAGCCCTCCTCACTCCTGGTTATTGCTTCCACACTTCCTGCAAAGTCGGCTCACTGAGATCACAGACACTCTATCTGGACTATAACTAGAAAAATCAAAGAATTGAAAGGATATTAAACCTGCCTAGAGTAGGAAATTTGCTATATCTTTACTTACTAAGTTTCATGTAAACTTCCAGTGCAATGGGTTTCAGTAATTGATTGAGTACAAGATTATTTTGGTGATTCTCACTGAGTGGAATCCTAAACCAGGACCCCAATGAATTATGAATGGATCATGTATACACTCAGGAGTTCATTTTTCTTTGTTTCTGTGTGTGTGTGTGTGTGTGTGTGTGTGCGTGCGCAAAGGGTATATATATACACACACATATATATGTATACATATATATATGTAAATATATATTTTTTAACCCACTGAACAGAATACTTCATAAAAACCATAATATCAAAGGCATCAATGGAAGCTTAGAGGTCATCTAGTCTAGTCCTGTCAATTATACAATACTGATTAGAAATTGCATACCTAAAAAATATTCAGAAAAATGACTTCCTAGTGTCACAGAAATAGTAACTGACCAACCTAGGATATGAATCCCTGTTCTCTGACTACAAAAGCCAATGCACTTTGCATTTTTCCATATTGCTTTTATGAACTCACTGAATCAATAGGTCACTGTGACTTCATGCATATAGCACTTCAAATTGTGCATATTTGAGTGGAACAATTTTTTTCTGTGTATTTTCTTCCTAATTGAGTAATGTATTATGTACAAAGATTTTATTATCATTAAAAAGGGAAAAGGGTAAAGATTCATCCTAATAATATTTTTTCTCACAAAAGAAGTAAAGATCATTTTGAAAATTTATACTTCACTGGAACTTTACATAACCTGGAACAGAAATGACAATGATTTTAATCGATTTGAAATTACTGTCATGTAAAAAACTCTTCTTGAAATTCTTCAACTTGTTGCTGAGATAGAGTCTGCTATGTCAAAGTCAAAAATGTATTTGACAAATTCTAACATTTAGCATCTGATAAAAAATAATGACTATAGCCCAAGGACTCAAACCTCCCTCCCCCAACACTTTCTTTGCCATTTAGATAAGAGGTAGCTCCGAGAGACTCTGGCAGAGACTGTATTATACAGAAATAATAACTTATGCTTACAGAAAGCCTTTAACCTCAAAAGTCATTTACAAAGGTACACTGATAGAATGTTTCAAGATCACCTTCTCCACTGAAGTGAAACTACTTCTGGGGTGAAACACAACAAGCATTTAATCGTTCCTCAACCCTGCATGGTCATGAATTCAACTTTGAGAGAGTTATTGAAGAATTTCTTTAGTCCACTAGCTAGAAGAAAACTTAGAACTGTAGGCTAACTTCCCTAATTAAACATATATGTAGGGGAGTATGTTGACTTAGAAAATACAGCATAACTTCTTATTCAAAGAATTGAATTATAAAAACCACTTTTAATGAATTCAACCTAGAGTTCTTTTCATTGCAACAATTTGATTACAACAAACCTTTAGGATTGTCTAAATAATCACTTTTTAAAAAATAATCTTACCAGTTTTTCATGAATACACTGACCAACTGTTAAAAAAATATATGAATAGGAACCAGTGTAATAAAGTTTAAAGAGATATGGGAATATTTCAGAAATCTTTGATTCAGGCAGGGTGGAGCCAAGATAGTAGGTTAGGAATACCAACCTCTCCAACAATTCTTCTGAACCAATATTTATAACACTTCAAAGAAAACAGAAATCCAAACCCAACAACAAGAAGAAGTTATGTGACTTTCCTACTGAAAACAACTTGAAAGGTAGGCACAACATCTATTTTCATAGGAAAAGAGAGAGACATACTCTCCCACCTAGCACTGAGACATGTGATAAGACCCAGATTACTATGGGAGACCCAGATAGAGACGGCAGCCAAGAGGGTTCATCTCTTAGCCACCATACATGGCCGAGGGCTCTGATGACAGCTGGCAGGGAGGAACTTGGAGTGGTGGCATCAGGTAGGACAGCCTCCCCCACCTAACTGCCAAGACCTATGAAAAGACCAGACTGTCCATATTGACCCAGGCAGAGACTGTCCAGCACTCAAGGGTTCATCTCTGATCCACCGCACCTGGTCCAGGGCTCTAGTTAGGATGGGCAAAGAAGAACTGGGGTGGGGGGGTTGCACCTGGCTGGACACCCTAACCTGGCTGGCTACAGTGAAAAATTTGCCCTAGGACAGGCCAGCTCAGCAGTCTAGCTCAACCTGAGTATACCAGCAGAGGACTGAGAAAAGAAAAGATTCAGCATCAGGGAATAACAGCTTAAACACTGGTTCAGTAAATGAGCAGAATCAACAGAGGGACAAGTCTATATATACCATAGTCTGTGGAGGGAGTAAATAAAATGAGTAAACAAGAGGAAAAAAATAAAACTACAATTGAAAGAGTCTGTGGGGGCAAGGACCAAAGAACATAGCCAATGGAGGAGGACAAGATCCAGGAAACATCAAGCAAAACGTCAAAAAATCCAAGAAACTGGATGCAGACTATGGAGGAACTCAAAAAGGAATGTAAAAATCAAATAACACTGTTTGAAGAAAAATGACAGAAAGAAAATAGTAGCCTAAAAAGCAAAATAAGTCACCTGGAAACAGAGGCATAGGCATTGAAAGCCAGAACTGACCTGCTGGAAAATGATGCAAAAAAATTGGAAGAAGAGAAGAATGAATTAAAAGGAAGAATGGACCAAAAGGAAAAGGAGAATCAAAAGATTGTGGAAGAAAGTTTATGTTTAAAAATTAGAATTGGACAATTATAAACTAATGACCCCATGAGACATTAAGACATATTAAAACAAAATCAAAAGAATGAAAACACTGAAAATAACATGAGACCCCTTTCTGAGAAAACAAATGACCTGGAGAATAGATTCAGGAGAGACAATTTAAGAACTATTGGATTATCCAAAAAATCAGAACCACCACCACAACAAAAGCTTAGACATCATACTGTAGGGAATTATCCAAGAAAACCGCCCTGAAATCCTTGAACATGAGGATAAAATAGAGACTGAAAGAATCCATAAATCACCTCTGGCATTAAATCCCCAATTGACAACTCCTTAGAATATCATAACCAAACTCAAGAACTCCTAGGCCAAAGAAAAGAAATTGAAAGCTGCTAGAAAGAAACATTCAGATATCATGGAGCACTTAATATTACACAAGATCTGGACACATCCACACTGAAAGACTGGAAGGCATGGAATATGATATTCCAGAAGACAAAGGAAATAGGTCTAAAACCAAGAATCAACTACCCAGCAAAACTGACTATATTCTTTCAGGGGAAAGTATGGTCATTTAATAAAATAGAATATTTCTGAGCATACCTAAAAAAAAAGACCATATCTAAACAGAAAATTTGATATCCAAATAGAGAATTCAAGAGAATAAGAATATAAGAGAATATAATTCAAGAGAATAAGAATAAAAAATAAGGAAAAAATAAGGACTTTAATAACATCAAATGGCATGTACTCTTATATGGAACAATGATATCTGTAACTGTTAAAAAATGTTATCATTATCACAGCAGCTAGAAGAAGCTTACATAGAGGATACAGTGGTATATGGTATTTAGGACATGTCAAAAAGTACAAAAAACAAGGGGTGAAAAAAAAGAGAATACTAAGAGAAATAGGAAAAGAGGTAAAATGGGGTAAAATATATCACATAAGGAAACATGGAGCTGGGAGGGGAGGGGAGAAGACCAATACAATGAAAGGGAGGAAAAGTTTGGCAGCAGGTAATGCTTAAAGCTTACCCTGAGTGGAACTGGTTCAGAGAGAGAAGAAAAGTCAGATCCATTGGAGTAAAGAATTGTCTCTTACCCTATAGAGAAGTAGAAGGATAATTGGAAACTGGGTGGTGGAAGAAGAGTAATTCAAGAGAGGGAGAGGTTGGGGGTGGCATTCAAAAGGCCCTTTAGTAAAAGGGTAATAAGAAGGGAGATGGTGGTAAGGGGAGTAATATAAAGGAAGGAAAAGGATTGAGACTGACTAAAAGTAAAGCACTGGAGGGAAGGGTAAGAGGGAAAGAAGAAAGGATAGGATTAAAGGAGGAAGTCAAAATGGAGGGGGATACTCAGATGGCAGTTATAACTGTGAATGTGAATGGGATGAACTCACCCATAAAATGGAAGCAGATAGCAGAATAGATTAAAAAACAGAATCCTTCTATTATTCAACACAGTACTAGAAACACTAGCAGTTGCAATTAGAGAAGAAAAAGAAATTGAAGGGATCAAAATAGGCAATGAGGAGACTAAGCTATCACTCTTTGCAGATGATATGATGGTATACTTAAAAAATCCTAGAGAGGCTATAGAAATAATCAACAACTTTAGCAAAGTTGTAGGATACAAAATAAATGCACATAAATCATCAGCATTTCTATACATTTCCAACACACTAGAGCAGCAAGAAGTAGAAAGAGAAACACCATTTAAAATCACCCTAGACAATATAAAATACTTAGGAATCTACCTACCAAAACAAACACAGCAATTATATGAAAACAATTACAAAACACTTTCCAAACAAATAAAACTGGATCTAAACAATTGGAAAGCCATTGATTGCTCATGGGTATGATGAGCTAACATAATAAAAATGACAATTCTACCCAAATTAATTTGCCTATTTAGCGCCATACCTATCAAGCTACCAAAAAACTTCTTTACTGAATTAGAAAAAACTATAACAAATTTCATTTGGAATAACAAAAGATCAAGAATATCAAGGGAAATAATGAAAAAAAAATGTGAAGGAAGAGGGCCTAGCAGTATCAGATATTAAACTATACTATTAAGTAGCAGTCATCAAAACAATATGGTACTGGCTAAGAGACAGAAGGGAGGTTCAGTGGAATAGACTTGGGGTTAATGACATCAGCAAGACAGTGTATGATAAACCCAAAGAGCCCAACTTTTGGGACATGAATCCACTCTGACAAAAACTGCTGGGAAATTTGGAAAACAATATGGGAGAGATTAGGTTTAGATCAACATCTCACACCCTACACCAAGATAAATTCAGAATGGGTGAACGACTTGAATATAAAGAGGGAAACTATAAATAAGTTAAGTGAACTCAGAATAGTATGCCTGTCAGATCTCTGGGAAAGGAAAGATTTTAAAACCAAGCAAGAGTTAGAGAAAATTACAAAATGTAAATTAAATGGTTTTGATTATATTAAGCTAAAAAGCTTTTGTACAAACAAAAACAATGTAGTCAAAATCAGAAGGGAAACAACAAATTGAGAAAAAATCTTTATAACAAAAAACTCTAACAGGTGTCTAATTTCTCAAATATACAAGGAGTTAAATCAATTGTATAAAAAATCAAGCCATTCCCCAATTGATAAATGGGCAAGAGACAGGAATAGGCAATTTTCAGGTAAAGAAATCAAAAGTATCAATAAGCACATGAGAAAGTGTTCTAAATCTCTAATAATTAGAGAAATGCAAATCAAAACAACTCTGAGGTATCACCTCACACCTAGCAGATTGGCTAAAATGAAAGAAGGAGAGAGTAATGAATGCTGGAGGGGATGTGGCAAAATTGGGACATTAATGCATTGCTGGTGGAGTTGTGAACTGATCCAAACATTCTGCCCAACAATTTGGAGCTATGCTCAAAGGACTATAAAAGAATGCCTGCCCTTTGACCCAGCCATACCATAGCTGGGTTTGTACCCCAAAGAGATCATAGATAAACAGACTTGTATGAAAATATTTATAGCTGAGCTTTTTGTGATGGCAAAGAACTGGAAAACAAGGGTATGTCCTTCAATTGGGGAATGGCTGAACAAATTGTGGTATATGTTGCTGATATAATACTATTGTGCTCAAAGGAATAATAAACTGGAGGAATTCCATGTGAACTGGAAAGACCTCCAGGAACTGATGCAGAGTGAAGGGAGTAGAGCCAGAAGAACACTGTACACAGAGACTGATATACTGTGGTAAAATCGAATGTAATGGACTTCTGTACCAGCAGAAAGCAATGACACAGGACAGCTCTGAGGGATTTATGGTAAAGAACACTACCCACATTCAGAGGAAGGACTGCAGAAGAGGAAACATATAAGAAAAACAACTGCTTGAATGCATGGGTTGAGGCAGACATGATTGGGGATGTAGACTCGAAACTACCACACCAATGCAACTATCAACAATTTGGAAATAGGTCTTGATCAATGACACATGTTAAAACCAGTGGAAATGTGCATTGGCCATGGTTGGGGGGAGAGAAGGGTTGAAGGGGAATGTAGGAGCATGAATCATGTAACCATGTTAAAAATGAATATTAATAAATGTTTAAAAAACAAACAAACAAATAAATAAATAAAAACAGACTCCTACCATATGTTGTCTACAAGAAACACACTTGAGACAGTGAGATATGCACATGCTAAAGGTAAGAGGCTAAAGAAAATTCTTTTTGGGCTGTAAATGAGACAAAGAAAGGAGAAATGGCAACCATCATCTCAAAAAAAAGGTAAAGTAAAAATGGATTTTATTAAAAGAGATAAGGAAGTTAATTACATCTTTAAAAAAGGCAGTATAGATAATGAAGAAATATCACTACTTAACATATATTCACTAAATGGTATAACATCCAGATTTTTAAAGGAGAAACAAAGGAGCTTAAGGAAGAAATAGATAGTAAAACTATATTAGAAGACCTCAATCTTCTCCTATCAGAACTAGATAAATTGAACCAAAAAAATAAGAAAGAAGTAAGGAAAGCGAATGAAATATTGGAAAATAATTAGAGCTAATAGATATCTAGAGAAAATTGAATAAGGATAAAAATGAATATACCTTCTTTTCAGCAGCACATAGTACATATGCAAAGATTGATCATGTACTAGGGCATAAAAATATTGCAAACAAATGCAGAAAAGCATAAATAATAAATGCAATTTTCAGATCATAATTAATAAGGGTTCATGGAGAAGCAAAATTAAAATTAATTGGAAACAATATAATTCTTCAAAACTGATGGGTCAAAGAACAAATCATAGAAACAATTACTGATTTCATTGAAGAGAATGAAAATGAGGAAAAAACCACATCAAAATTCACGAGATACAGCCAGAAGGGTACTCATGGGAAAATTTATATCCTTAAGTACCTATATCAACAAAATATAAAGGGAGAAGGTAAATGAATTTGGCATGAAACTTTTAAAAAGCTAGATAGAAAACAAATTTAAAATCCCCAGATAAAAATTAAGTTGGAAATCCTAAAAAGCAAAGAGAAATTAATAAAATTGAACATAAAATAACTATTGATCTAATAGAGACTAGGAATTGATGCCTTGAAAAAACAAATAAGATAGAGAAAGTACTTATTAATCTAAATAAAAAAGAAGAGAATCAAATTAACAGCATTAAAAATGAAAAGGGTAATCTCTCCTCTAATGAAGAAGAAATTAAGGTAATTATTAAGAACTAAGAACTATTTTGCCCAATTTTATGGCAATAAATATGAAAATCTAGGTGAAATCAGTGAATGTTTACTAAAATATTAATTGCCTAGAATAACAAAAGAGAAAATAGAATACAATATTAAGAGCTACAATGCACAATTACATGACAATAAAAATGATAATCAAGATGAAATGTATTAATATTTACAAAACTATAAATTACCTAGACTAACAAGAGAGAAAATAGAATACATAAATAATCCCATCTCAGAAAAAATTAATTGAACAAGTCAACAAGGAACTTTGTAAGAAAAAATCCCTAGGGCCACATAGATTCCCAAATGAATTCTATCAAACACTTAAAGAACAATTATTCCCAATATCATACAAACTATTTGACAAAGTAAGCAAAGAAGGTGTCTTAACAAATCCTTTTTAATAATACAAATATGGTACTAATTCCAAAGCAAGGCAGACAAAAAACAGAAAAAGAAAACAACAGACCAATCTCCATAATGAACATAGATGCAAAAATTCTTAAATAAAATACTAGGTAAAAGATTTCAAGTTATCACAAGGATTACTCACTATTATCAGATGGGATTTATATCAGGAATGCAAGGATGGTTTAATATTAGGAAAACCATCCACATAACTGACCATATCAATAATCAAACCAACAGAAATCACATGATTACCTCAATAGATTCAGAAAAGCTTTTGACAAAATAAAACACTTATTCCTTTTAAAAACACTAGAAAGTATAGAAATAGAAAGGCCTTTCCTCAAATTAGTAAACAGTATATATTTAGAACCATCAGCTAGTATCATCTACAATGGTGACTAGTTAGAAGCCTTCCTTATAAAATCAGGTATGAAGCAAGGATGCCCATTATCACCTCTATTGTTTAATATTGTACTAGAAATGCTAGCTATAGCAATTAGAGAAGAAAAATAAATTGAAGGGATTAAAGTAGGCAATGAGGAAGCTAAACTATCACTCTTTCAAGATGATATGATGATATACTTAAAGAATCCTATAAAATCA
This sequence comes from Gracilinanus agilis, assembly GCF_016433145.1. Lineage (NCBI taxonomy): Eukaryota > Metazoa > Chordata > Mammalia > Didelphimorphia > Didelphidae > Gracilinanus > Gracilinanus agilis. The sequence goes on along the minus strand of NC_058131.1, from coordinate 222,216,002 downwards.
ACTAACACGGGAGTGGAAATGATTGACAACTTTAGGAAAGTTGAAGGGTACAAAATAAACCCACATAAATATTCAGCATTTCTACATATTTCCAATAAAAATCCGCAGCAAGAATTAGAAAGAGAAATTCCATTTAAAATCATTTTAGACAATATAAAATATTTAGGAATCCATCTACTAAGACAAACACAGGAATTATATAAACACAACTACAAAACACTTTTCACACAATTAAAATAGATCTAAATAAATGGAAAAACATTAATTGTTCATATTCAGTGCCAAACTTAACAAAATATCAAAAAAAGTTTTTTATAGAATTAGAAAAAAATATAGCAAAGTTCATCTGGAAGAACAAAAGATCAAGAATATCAAGGGAAATAATGAAAAAAATGTGAATGATGGGGGCCTCGCAGTACCATATTTAAACTGTATTATAAAACAGTGGTATTTGTTTTGAATTCAGGAAAGTGCTATTTGGAAGTGTCTAGCAGGCTCTCTATGGACACGTGGGGGCTTTGAGACTACATTTCCCATGATTCCAATGGGTTTCCGGTTTTGGGCATGGGAACGTCTGATGTCCCCATCTATGGGGAGCTTAAATTTGGAGGGCAGAGTTGAGAAAGCGTCTTGGATTTCCTGGTTAGCTGGCTGGAGTACAAGAGAAAGAGGATGGGCACCAGCGGTATATTTAAAAGATAGTCAAGCGTAGTCATATATATATATATATACCAACAAAGACATGGCTATTAAACATTAATTTCTCTTATTTTATCAGTCTTTATCATTTTTGATCATAACAGTGGTCATCAAAACAATATGGTACAAGCTAAGAGATAGAAAGGTGGATCAATGGAATAGACTAGGGATAAATGACCTCAGCAAGCTAGTGTTTGATTGATCCAAAGATCCCAGCTTTCAGGACAAGAACTCACTATTTGACAAAAACTGCTGGGAAAATTGGAAAAAAATATGGGAAAAATTAGGTTTAGATCAACATCTTATACCCTATACCAAGATAAATTCAAAATGGATAAATGACTTAAATATAAAGAGGGAAATCATAAAAAAATTAGGTAAACATAGAATAGTATACCTGTCAAATCTATGGGAAAGGAAGGAATTTAGGATCAAGAAAGAGAGAAATTTACAAAATTTAAAATGAATGATTTTAATTATGTTAAATTAAAAAGATTTTGTTCAAACAAAACCAATGCAATGAAAATTACAAGGGAAGCAACAAACTGGGGGAAAGAGTACAACAAAAATCTCTAACAAATTTTTAGTTTCCCAAATATATAAGGAACTAAGTAAAAATTACAAAAATATCAAGCCATTCCCCAATTGACAAATGATCATGGGGTATGAATAGGCAGTTTTCAGATGAAGAAAGCAAAACTATTAATAATCACATTAAAAAGCCTTCTAAATCTCTCTTGATTAAAGAATTGATTCTGCTTTATTGTTTTTTGATTTCTCATGAAATCATTAGTTTCTAGATGGTCAATTCTGATTTTTAAGACTTGATTTTCCTCTGTCAGCTTTTGGCTCTACTTTTTCAGTTGGCCCATTTCTCCTTGCATCACTTTTATTTCTCTTTCCCACTTTTTACTTTGATTCTCTTAATTGGTTTTTGAAGTCCTTTTGAGTTTTTTCCAGATTCTTTTTCTAATCCATATTTTTCTTTTGGACTTTGAATGCTTTTCCTTTGCTTTCACTGTCCCTTTCTGTGTCTGTGCCTTGCTTTTTGTCTCCATAAAAATTCTTTAGAATTATATGCTTTTTTGTTGTTTGCTCATTTTTCCTAGCTAATTATAGGTAGTTTGTGTGTGTGTGGGGGGGGGGGGGATGATGTGATGGTCTGAGAGCTAAGAGCTCTGTGAAGCCCCTCCCTCTGCTGATTCAATTGACCTTTGAAATACTGATAGCTTAAATACTTGTCCCAGGCTTAGGTGTAAGCTTTTGATCTCACTCTGGTCTTGATCAGGTTGATCAAATTCTGCCTCTAGTTAGGCTCAAGTTTTTGGTCTTTCTGTGTACTTGATTCAAACAGGCACACCTTTGATTGTCCTGTCTTGAAGCTCTGTCCTGAGCTTTAAACAAAAAGACCAGTACTTAGAACGTAGTTCTATCAGCCACCCCAAAGAGTTGTAAAGGACATATGTAATGTAAAGGGTTAAAATTAAAGGGTTGGATTAAATTATTTAAGAGTATGGTCTCCAGGAACTAATTACTCAATTCCAAAATGATTTTATGGTAATTTATTTTATAAACAAGAGACAAAGAGTGAAAGTAGAGAAATGGGAAAGAAGGCAGAGTAAGAGATCTAGCTTAAAGAGCTAGACTATATGCTCAAGCACTGTCTTATTCTAGCAGAGCTCCTGTAGCTCTAGCTGGAGGGCCTAGGGGTCAATTAACAAGCATTTTAGCTATAAGACCTCCTCCCAAATGAGGGGCCCCTCCAGAGGCTAGTATCTCTAGAAAAGGCCAAGGAAGGGTGTCAGCCTTTTTCACTCACACACGTGGTAGTTCTAAAGAGAAATACAAAGCAGCCCAATGTCCTCTACTGGAACTTCTATAGGATCCAGTTCAAGATTAAAGAGCCTATCACAGGAAGTTCTGGCCATTCTTAAAGACCATTCCTTTTGTTACTTCCTGTGCCTTCCTCCCATTTTATATGTACCAATTATAGCTAAAGCTTTGCTTAGGACTGCCCTTAAGGATAAGTGGGGTGTTTACACTGATGGTGGTTAAATATAAAAATGGGCAGGGGAGAGTTAATCCCATCTTCACAGTTTGAAATAAGTCCTTATCCTAAATCCAGACTAGAATTCCCTGGGCTAGGGATCTGTTCTTCTCCACAGATTTGAAATTTCAAGGGGAATGGGTTAGCTTGTTTCACTATTTTCCTAGGCAGGATTTTAGGGTCTGGATGCTGACTAGAGTATAGGTTCCTGAACTTCAGACAGCAGATGTGGGGTAGGGATGTGTGGCTTCTCCTTGGCTTGTTCTTCCCTCCTTGCTGCAGCTTCTTGCTGTGTCTGCTTTCCTCTCACCTCAGTGCCCCAGTTGTTCTTTGCCTACCTTTTGTTTTTTTTCTTTTCTTGAAAGTTGTTTCACTCTGTCTCCTCTTTGGTTCTTTCACTTCTGTATTTATTTTGTGGTTATATTTTAATCTTAGTCAGAGAGGATTCTCGTGGTGGCACAAAGCTGCTTTGGATTACTCCACCATCTTCTGTACTAACTATTAATTTATTAATCAATAAATTTATATTTCTAAGAGTTAACTTAATCTTACTGAATAATTTATAGCAACTGATAATCTTGGAATAGGGAGAATACTGGTAGAAACTTGTGAGTTATAAAATTAGAAAATTGTTCCCATCCCTATTGGGTAATGCCTAGAAACTGGAGAGTTTAAGTAATAGCTGTACTTTGGGACTCAGATCTGTCTTTGAAAAAAAAAAAAGTTGGCTGAGAAAGTCCACAGCATGTGCTGTAGGGGGCCCTTAATTATTTAGAAGCAAATTATAAACCATTTGATATCTAGATATGACATTTGCCAACCCAATTTACTCTCTTTTTCTCATGTACCAAAACATGCACCATGCCTTTTATAAGATATTTTGTCAACAATATTTACACTTATTTAGAACTAAATAACCTTTCCTCAGTAGGATTTGACCCATCGAGAATCAATTTCAATTGATTTCTGAAACGTTTGAAGTTGTTTAGATTAAAGAAGCTGTATGAAAACATACCTTCAAATGACTACTGCATGCTTTTGCTGCTTATTTGCCTTCTAGGACTTATAAATCAGGATATTGAAAAACTTGTATTTAAAGTGGTAAAATTCTAATAATTATATAGGTACAATTTTTATATACAACACATACTATATGACATTTTTGGAGGTATAGGGCTCTGTTTTATTTATGTTTACAATACCAGTCCTCAGCACATTGTCTTGAATATAAGAGATGATTAACACATTTGTTAAATTGAATAAAGCTTCTAAACCAGTGGCAGATTTTCTCTAAGCATATGAACACCTTAATTAATAATTAGACCTTTTTAAAAATGTAATGGGTTATATGGCTAGGTAGGTAATCCCTCCTCATTTGAGGTTTTCAAGTGGAAAAGGAAAAAATTAAAACAAAGCTCACAGAGATATAACAAAGAACAAGCTGAATAGCACAGGAAAAAGCATCCTGCTTCTATATTCAGTAGAACTGGAATTAAACCCAACCCCTGACATTCAATACTTTTGTGATTTAAGGTAAATAGCAATTTCCCTGAATTTTAGTTTTCTCACTATAAAAGGAAGTGGTTGAATTAGATGGCCTAGAAGTACCTTCCAGCTCTGAGATTCTGTGATATATAAGCTTATCTTTTGGAAACCTGTCTTAGATTACTTAAAAATTGATTACTAGTCAAGACATTACCCCATTCACCTATCTATTCACGTGATTTCCCATTGTATGCAAAACAACATATGGAGATTATACTTATCCTCAGACCTGGAGCTATCATCCAGTGGTCTGAGTAGTTATGCAATTTTTTTTTCATACCAGGACAATAAAGTTAAAATATAATCACTCATTTTCTTGGAATCTCGAGTGTAATAAATCCCTGGGTCACATTTCACCAGCTTGCAGAATAGAGAGAGGAGTGGCCTGTGTGATGTCTCCTCTCGTTTATGGAACTAAGAACAGCTAGTTTCTAGGATTTTGAAGATTCAGCCTAAAAATGTTCTTTTTTTATTTGCTGATGGAATGAGGAGTCAGTTGTCAAATCAAGGGTAAACATCCAAAGATTTCATTAGAGATATTGTTACCTGAGTTATATCGGTATCTTTTCAGCATTTCTTTTTTTGGTTACATATGTATTGTAGGATGTTAAGAAGGAAGGAGATGATCTCTGGTTACTTCACTCAGAAGCCTTGATTCCTTCACCACATTTCCTCCATTGATTCCTTAAAAGAGAGTAAGACTTTCCAAGGAGGGTACAGGGAAGAAAAGAAAAGTTTCTCTTAGCATAAAAATCTTCTGTTGAGTTCCAGGTAACTAACTACTACCTTCATGAGAAGTGGGTATTAGAAGGAAAAGAGAGAAATAAAGATGAAAATATGTGAAAAGAAAAGAAAATGGTCACAGGTTTGAAATGAGTGCAAAAAATAGATAAAATTAGATTGTTCCTTGGGTATCCTAGAGATGCCTAGAGAAAGTGAGAACAGTTTCTAGTAGGTTGGGTCGACTATTAGTTATGGAGAAATGATGGAAGGACACAGACATTATTTGTGAGATGTCATCATGGAAGAAATTTCTAAATCAAAAGATTAAAGATTGATTTGAGTTTTTGAGTAAGGGGAAAAATAGTCACCAAAAATCAGCTGATTCGTTTTTTCCTTGTATTCTTTAATTTAAGAAGAGTTTCAAAGAGGTCCTAGGTTTTCTGAAGCTTTTTGCATCAATTTTTGTTACTTCTAGGCTTTAAACTTGATCCATGAAATTCTTTATGTGTCCTTCCTCTCAATTTTTATACAAATAAACTAAGAAGTTAGAGTGGTTTTTCAGTTCCTTGTAGAGTTCTCTTTGAAAACGTATTGGATCCCTTAAATGTTTCCCCAATTTTCTTTTCATTAGGATTGGTCACAATCATTTCGCTGGAGGTATGAAAGAGTTCTCATATATTATGAGTCATATTTCCTTTAGAATTCTCTACCATACGCTGATAGTTATTTTTAATGTTATTTATTATACCTATTTTAAAATAAAAGGTCAATATGATTGTTTTTACCAACTTTCCCTAGAGGTAGTTAGGTTGCAAAGAAAAAGTGACTTTGAAGGACAGACCTAACTTCAGGTACTGCCTTAGACATTTACTGCCTATGTGATAATGGTCAAGTCACATAAACTCTCATCAATAAAATGGGGATAATGATAGCAACCCCTCAAATAGTATATGTATGTTTGTTTTGTTTTCGGTTTTTTTGCAAACTTTAAGGTGCTATATAATGTGAGCTTTTATTATTTTCGTTTTCTCTCAATACATTTGATCAGTATAACATTAGAGGATCTCAGGTTCACCCAAGTGATTGTTATACAATGTGACTGGACTTATTTTCTTGAGCATAACTGGTTCTGAAATCCTATATTAAATTTATTTTTTCACTCCTATTATTAGAAAAAATGCTATGTAAATAGTAAATATGTAGCCTCTTCCTGATCTGTATACTCTTTTGTGTTGCTAAAACCATAAATTTTTTCCATTCCTCAACTCTATACCTAGCCATGAACAAAGGGACTAGAGTAGATTGCCCATATCTAGGTTAACTGCTAGTGTTTATGGAAAATAAAACAATTACTGAGGAATGGTTGAACAAGTTCTAATTTATGACTGTAATGGAACACTCTTGTACCATAAGAAATGTTGAAAAAGGTGATCACAGAAAACCTCAAAAGACTTATATGAAGTGATGCAACTTATTATCAACCATTTATAATCAGCAATTTATTACTAACAATGATAATCAGAAATGCAAAGATCCAAGAAAACTATGAGAGATTAATTTAAAAAAAGATGATCTACTGGCATAGAAGGAAGTGATAGAGTCTGTATGCAAATTAAAGAACATTATTCTTCATATTATTTTCTCTATTAATTTTTCTCTAGTGTAAGCAGTCTTCTTTCACAATATGATGACAATGAAAATATGTATTATATGATAATGCGTGTACAATCTGTCTCATATTACCTTCCATCTTGGGGTAAGGAAAGGTCTGGGAGGGAGGAAGAAGACATGGATCTCAAAATGTCAGAAAACATTCTCTAAAAATTATATTGACATGTAAAAAAAAAAAAGAAGTAAAACTGAATCAGCCCAACACAATTTATAGCAGAAGGAATGTCCTAGCTTATAAAAGGGCACCATTAGGGCTTGGATAAATATGGGCCTGCGGACAGTGATGAGGCAAATAAATCCCTGCATATTCCCGACAATGAATTAGCTATTATTGCCTCTCCAGCCATCCCTGTGAATGAACATGATCACAGAGCAATTTTAAAGCTTTTTCTCACACTGTGAACTAGAGAGGGAAACTTGAAAGATCTTTAACATATTGCTCTCATCAGTTTTCATTTGCCCTGTATTTCTTGCCACCCACTACCATATAATTGAAGGAAGATATCATACCTCACCACCTTTTTTTTTTCCTTTCCTTCTTCTGGAGATTCTTTCCTTTCTCTTCCTAAAAAATTGTTTTTGTATTTTTGTACATTTGAAAATAAGAAAATTTTTAAATGCCAACATTCTATATTGGCCCAAAAAACTCCATCTTTTTTCAGAAAAGCTGATGCATCTAAAGTTCTTCTTTTTTGGTTAGAACCAAACTCAGACAAGCCATTTTTCTCATTACCTTCTCCATCTTTTGAGGGATGAATGAGTAATGAAATTTGATAATTTATCAATGCTATTCTTATTAGATTCAATGGTATGACTTTTAGCTGATCTCCTTTGTCCAAAGTTGAAAACATTTTGGGAACATATGTGTTTTTCATGTGATGCTTCCACTGACATTGATGAGAAAAGAATATTTCAACGTGTGTCTTTATCTTTTTCTTTTTTTTTTTTAAATTCTTACCTTCCATCTTAGAATCAATACTGTATACTATCTCCAAAGCAGAAGAATGGTAAGGGCTAGGCAATGGGAGTTAGTGACTTGTCCAGTCACACAGCTAGGAAACGTGTGAGGACATATTTGAACCCAGAACTCAGATCTCTAATTCTGATTCTTAAACCACTGAGTCATCTATCTGTCCCTTCTAACATTATATTTTTCAAGAAATCAAGAATGGTTTTGCCACATGGGTGGTAGAACCCTTCCTAGAAGAAAGAGCTTTTAAGGCAAAGTACTTATGAATATTTTTACATAATCAATAAAGAATCACAGTGGAATTTTTTTATTCTCTCTACCTTTTGCTCAGTTGTGTGATGGTAAAAATGCAGTCCATTGCAGAATTTTAATACAATCTTGCCTTTTCCCTACTAATATTTTAATTGAGGGTACACTTGAGGCTTGTGTAATAAATCTTATAGAGATTTTGTAATTAATATTGCAAAGATTACTTAGGATAAGCAATGATATTAATATGGCTCCACTTTATGACAGCAATGGTCATTTGTGTGTACATTTACTGTTAGGAGATTAACTCACATTTGATTTATATTGAACTAGATTCCCAACATTAACTACTGGACTGTAAGTTGAATACTAGTTTTTGTGGTATATGCACAGATTCACTTTCTTTTTTCCTTTTCTTTTTGTTTTTAAATACCATTTTATTTTCCACATTACATGTAAAAACCATGGTCTATTCATTTTCTTTTGTTCTATTGCTAAGAATGAATATTAATCCAAGGAAAGATGGGGAAGTAGTAACTTTTTAAGGGCAAGCTTCAATGACTGTTAGGTATAATGAGGTGACTGTTAATGTGGGGAAGTCAAGCATGTTTACAATCATCTAATCTCATGAGAGAACAAAAATAAATCACCCTGAAATGCAAAGAAAAGTGAAAAATGCCTAAAAGGGACAAACTATTGCTGATAACCAGCCTAATTAATCTTCAGAAAACAAGTGAAGACTATCAGAAGGATCTGTCAGTTTGAGGGGTTGTTTCTGATTTCTCTATAGAACAGTGTGCATTTCCTGAATTCAAAAGAACAGCAAGATGACAAATTCAACAAAGCAAAATCCAAAAGCTCCTAAATATTTCTATGAAGAGCAAAAAATGGTTAAATCAATTTTTATCATATCCCAAATAATGAAGACTAAGAAAATGTCATCTTAACTGATAAAATAACTTTTTTAAAATTCAAAGATATACTAAAGTTTTAGCAAAAAACCAGGTAAACCTAAAAGAAATGAGCATCCCTTTTCATACTATAAATCATCCATCCCTCCCCAATCCAAAATTTGAAAATAGTTTACAATATAGGCCTAAGATTCTTTCATCCATTAAATTAATGATAAATTAGGCAATATTTTCCCTCTTTATAGAAATTCCCCCAAATATGTATAATATTCCAAATGATCCTATACAATATCATGAAAGATTAAGAACATTATGCTAATTAATAATGTAAATATGGTTCTGTGATCTGGGAGATCATATGACTTAAAATCTCATAAAAGCCAATGGGTTATAATCAAAACTAGTTTTGGAGAACTGGACAACTGTTTATCAAAGATTCTCTTAATACTATATGTTAAAAAAAGTGGGACTTCTTATGAGGAATTGAAAAATATATGTGATTCCCCAAAGCAAAATCATATAACAGAATTGAATTTTCTAAGAAGGAGAAATATTAGGTAATAATATTACTTTAAAAGTTTAAAAAAGTTGTAAGGTCCATTGAATATGTTAACAAATTTAATCATATTAATTTCCTCCCACATTTAACATACATACTATTATTAGTTGATAATGTAGGTACATGAATTATTATTTTTTGAATTATCTGATTTGCCTTTTGAGGTTATTAATAAGGTTAGAATTTATGTTTTAATCATGTATTTTATATTTTTTATTTCCTATTGATACTTAGGAAGTTTATCCCTCAATATCTAAATAATTGTGTTGCTGCCAGCATGGACTTTCTCAATGTATGATTGGATCAAGGGAGTAGAGAGTCGAAGTTAAAGGGGAATTTCCTATAGACCATGACACTTCCAGATAATCCTACTGTCAGTGACATGGTAGTAGTTACATCAAGCTCTGGAATATTTCCAAACCTACTGGAAGAGATTCAAAATGATTCAAAATAGTCTGGCCTTATCATGCACCCAGGGAAAAAAAGGGATAAGGAATATATTTTGCCCACATTAGAGCATGAAATTAATGACTTATCCCTAGATTCTGTCCATGAATTTGGGGCATAAATAATACAATGCAAATATGCCTAGATTTGAATTTGATAAAAATAGAAATAAATTGCCTTTGGGAAATTACAAATTTCCTTTAATGATCATAGTCATCTTCTAGAAATAAACCCTTCCTCCTTATAGATATATTCATTTCCCTCTATGTTATAATATATATGTATATATTTATCATGTTATATAATATATGCCATATAATATCACAAACATAGATATAATCTTAAAACATATATAACATATAATAGAAATATCTTATGTTCAGGAAGTTTCAGTCTTTAACCTCACCATGTGGAATTCCAAAGAAGATATTAAGAACAGTCTCACCAAGTGTTCGGGTTCAAAATGGGTGGCCTCCAGAGGAACACAAGAGACAATGCAATCAAAGCAGGAGAAAGCTTTATTGCCAGTACGCACTGGGGAAACTCAGCAAAGAGAGTCCCGAAGCGTGCATTCAGAAGAGGGAATATATATGTTTCCAGGATATAGGTGCCTTTGTCTTAGGGTGAGCTAATAGCTAGACAGAGGGAGTAGGGGATGCTTTCAGGTGCCACAGGACATGATTGTTAATCTTCAAGGTTGTTCCGTTTAGGAGTTGTGTCCCTGGGCTGTCAGCCAGGAGTTGTGTCCCTGGAACCTTGAGTCAGAGAGATAACTGACCTGCTTGGGCATGAAGTTATCCAAAACCCCCTGCTTAATTGCCAAGTTTAGCTTTTTGGCCATAATATTCTTATAAGCTATAAGCTAAAATATTTCTATAAGCTTTTTTGGCTATAACACAAGGTCTCAAGGTCCCAGCCAGCATTCCTCCATGAACCAGAAGAGCTCCTTCACCAGAAGACCTCCTTCTCCAGAAGACCTTCTTCTCCAGAAGACTCCCTGACTCACTCAACTCCCTCTTTTTAAAGAGGTCACTTATGTGTCACTTCCTGTGCCTCCCTCCTAGTTTGAGTGCCCAATCACAATAGACATTTCTCTTAGGACTGCCCGGGGGGCAGTCAGTCAATTCTGATCCATCACCCACTCTAGCACATGTTGGTTACAGACCTCCCAAAATTGGAGATGTTTTCACCTTTGGTGATTAAATCTAAAGATGGGCAGTGTAGATTTAATCTAATCCTCACAGAAGGCATGGGTAATCACTGATATGCATTTCTTTGAAGGAATTTGCAAATCAATGACATCATATAGTGACTCACATATTTTAATGCATGAATGACAATAAAAGATGCCATATGAATTGAAAGTCCATCATCATTACTGTGATTTGTTTCTGTGCTAGTTTTATAATTCAAATTGGGAAATTAAAATTATTATCCATTTCTTCTGAATTGGTTTGACAGTACACAATGAATTGTCATGGTGATATTACTTCCATTTTACGCTCTTTAATTCCTAAACCATAGTCTATACTGCTTCCTTCAATTCCTATATATGTTAAATTCATCTGTAAACAGTAGTCTTCCTCTTCCTTTCTTTTATAGTTTCTGTTTCTTTTAATAAAATCTTTCCATCTTAATAGTATAGGCATTAGTCCTAACTCCCCTAAATCTCAGTGATAACTTTGAGAATAAATTTACTTTGTAATCTGTGGTCTGCGTTATATATAAAGAAAATATTTAGCTACAAATAATGTTCTTGACATTAATATTTTCTTTTTCATTTTCCCTTGAGAATTAATAGGCACATGTTTTGACTACTTTTTATATTGATTCATATATCTGATTCTACAAACATTAAAGAAATGCCTACATTGTCCAAAACATTGCACCAGAGATATGAAGACAGAGATGGTGCAGTTCCTTGTCCTTATTCCTCAAAGAACTTCTGCCACAGCAGGATAAGAGATATATACGCATAATTAGATATAAAGTAATTTCAAGAAGACAACACCAGCAATTGAGGGAGGGGGAGAGGTAGGATAGACTTCTCATAGAAGTTAGGATATTGCTTAAACCTTGAAAGATGCTGCATTCTTTATATGAAGAAAGGAGGCATTGCAGGCATTTGGGACAATTTTTGAAATTCTTGGAAAAGGAAGATGACATGTAATATTACAGAAACAGGTCATATAATAATATAATTTGTTTTCAGTTCAATTCAACAAACAATTACTAAGATCTTAGTATGTGCCAGGCATTGTGCTGAGCAGTGGGGATACAAAAAAGTGGCAAAAATTCTATATCTTTGTAGTTAGTTTACCACCTAATGGGGAAGAAAACAGGCAAGCAAATAACCAAAGCAAGCTACACATAGGGTAAACAGGAAATTATAGAAGTAAAGAACTGGAATTAAGGATTAAGGAACACTAACTGCAGGAGAAGGAATTTTAGTTGAGATTTAAATGAATCCAAGGAGGTCAGTAGTCATGGAGGAAGGTATATCATTTGCAACAAAGGAGAACCTTAAAGGCATGGAAGATAGCCAGAGAAAATGTCTGGAGTGGAGAAATGGAGTTTCTTATTTATTTCAGTGTTACTGAATGAGAGAGAGAGAGACAGACAGACAGACAGACAGAGAAAGAGAAAGATAGATATAATCAGATGGATGGACAGACAGACAGATAGACAGAGGGACAGATGAATTAATAGACATAAAGAAAGAGAAAAATGGACAGGAAGAGGGAGATCAGATAGAGACAAAAAAAGAAAAAAAAGAATATGCCAGCTATTATGCCAAATTATGCTAAGCACAAGGTCAAAAATATAAGCAAACAATCCAAACTTTGCATTCAAAGAGCTTATATTCCAATGCATGAAGGCAAAATATAAAGAGTATCTGAAGGAGAACAGGGGCATGGTATAGAGGTGTAAGAGATATTATTAAACAGGAATCCTAGATCCCATGAAGTTTCCATGGTCAACATCTAAATTTCCTTTGGGGAAGAAGTACAGATTAGGGACCTAGTGGAGGCAGCAGGTTGTAAAGATGGCTAGTGGCATGCAGTCTTGGTTATGTGCAAGATAAGACAAAGATTCACTGATGGGTGATCAGGATGAGACTAGTGGCTGAGTTCAAGCCTCTTGGAAAGGAGTTCATGATTATGGCTAGAATAGAGGTAGTTCAGTGTGGAGATACTTGTTGATAAAGAAACAACAACAACAAAATATGTCTTGTGGAATTTTCTTTGACATTATACATAATAGTTCACATATGTACTTTATAAAGATACTCTCCAAATAATTTTTTCTCTGAATTCTATAAATCTTCCTGGTAAATTTTCTCTAAACTTTACATCTCTGCCATGTTTATGTTGGCTTCTTTATCATTCACTATTTTTCTGAAAAGATTATGTCTCACTTTTTATTGCCAGCATGAAGCGCAGTTTACAGTGCTGGCTGGTAATAATGGAGATATTTTTTGACAAGATAGAGGTCAAATAAAGCTCATCTGAAATTACTTACCTTACCTATAAATTATAGCAACATAGCTATTGTTAAAGGGGTGTTCCTATTTTTACTACCTACCTTTTTCGCCTGTATGGTCAATACTGTATAATTTGCTGATTATTTGAACCATACTCACATGAGCATCGCTTCCACACTAGACATTTCTGACTCATACAAATGTTCAGACTTTACTCCTAGCATTCCTACAATGCACACATTATTTGGAAAATAATTGTTAGTGGTGAGTTTAGCTTCCAGCTTTTGACATTTTTATTCTGCCACTGTGACTAAAGAATAAATCTGTTCTTTCAAGTAGGCTATTATTAATCTCTGGCTTTTCACAAACCACAAGCATAGTCATTGAACATGGTTGTCAGCACAGAGTCATTTAAAAAAAAAGGAAGGATGATCCAAATTAGTTAAAAAGCATTAGTCATTATGTTTACATCTTTCAAAGGCTACTAAAGGGGCTATGGTCATAAATTTAGAATCAATTAACTTCTTCTGCTTCTTATTTACAATTGAGCTATTGAAAGAATTTCCAAATGCAACTGGAGAAATGGCAATGAAAAGGACCCTTGTTTTGATCTTTGAAGGAAAGAAGTCTCATAATAGTACTTATTGAGCTAACAAAGAACATGGATTTCAGAATCCAAACAAGTCTTTACTCATCCTGGGTGACCAGATTTTTATAAGTCTTGGCTGAAATCAACCACTCACTTTACAAGGTTCTAAGGCAGTGATTCCCAAAGTGGGTGCCACCGCCCCCTGGTGGGTGCTGCAGTGATCCAGGGAGGGCGGTGATGGCCACAGGTGCATTTTTCTTTCCTATTAATTGCTATTAAAATTTTTTAAAAATTAATTTCCAAGGGGCTAAGTAATAATTTTTCTGGAAAGGGGGCAGTAGGCCAAAAAAGTTTGGGAACCACTGATCTAAGGGTTTGGGTTCTCATTTAGTTTTCTAATCATAGTAGGATTAGCAGTATAGAGTGTAGCATATGACAAGAAAGTGATTCCACATTCACATACATTCATTCATTGCCAAGGCTACAAGGCCTATGAATAGAAATGATTAATTAATCAGTAAACGTTTATAAAGCTCCTACTATGTGTCAGGTGCTATGTTCAGTGATGCGTATACAAAGAAAAGCAAACAACATTCATTGCTCTCAAGGAGATCATAATCTAGTGAGGGAAACTCCTTAGTCTCCTTTGTTGGGTCTTCATTTATGTTTCACTTTACTAAGTGTGAATATTGTCTAATAATCTTCCTTGGGCCCCCTTCTCATTTTTCTCAAGCCCCAAAACAATATGTTGTAAAATTTTGTTGATTCAAACCTTTGCAACATCTTTTCGATGCCCTCTTTTTTTTTCCTTGGACACTGTTGCTATCCTGGTATAGGACCCTCATCACCTTATATTTGGTCTATTGAAATAGTAAACTGTTTGCTCTACCTACCACAAATCTCTCTCTATAACACTTTATCTTCCACATAGTTATGATCTTCCTAAAGAGAAAGTCTGATCATTTCGCCCAGGGTCAAACCAAAAAATATCTGTTTGGTTTATAATATGAACCCTTCCTACCTTTTCAAAATTCTTATATCTTACTCCACACCACATTTTCTATTGTAGTGACTGACATCTCTATTTTTCCTCACACAAAACACATTCATTGTGACTGCCTGTCTCCCATATATGAAATGCTCTGTCCCCTTGCTTCCCTGAAGTTCTAGCCAAAATTCCATCCCTCTAAGATTATGTCCCATTTCCTCTATCCTCTCTGTGCATAGCATTTAATACGGTATGTTATTGCCCATTAGGATGTGAGCTCTTTTAGAGTTCTTTTTTTCCTTTAACTTACCCAGAAATTTGGAGATTCCCTGGAACATGGTAGACATTAAATGTTTGTCAACTGACTGATTTTGAAAGATTTTATCCACGGGATAATAGATCACAGTATGAGAGATTTAGACATGGAAGTAACTTTTAAGGTTTCTACTGTCACCCGTTATTATACAGATGAACAAACTGAAGTCTGGAAATGTTAAGTAACTTGCCCATCACCACAAATATGGTAAGCATCTTTCTAGTCTAATGGTTAATTTTCAGTGTAAAAAAGGAGAGGTTATAAAACATTTCACTGATAATAAATCAGAATTTATATGCATGTGCCTACCATTTATCTTCTACACAAGCAAATTATAGCAAATTGATGCAAGTATTTCTATTTGATGACATCCTCAAGCAAATATCTACAGAAGAGAAATATTTAGAAATATTAGAAATTTCTTAGCCAAAAGCTTTTTCAAAAATATTTTCTCATCTTTCTAACTCAATTCAATTCATTACAGTGAGAAGACCTGTTTCTACTATATCAAATTATTTCTGTTTCTGGGTTTTGAATTGAAGCTCAAGTTTGTCTCTTGAATGTCTGTACTCACTCCTTTGCTCCTAGGAAATTCAAGGAATGTCCCACTCTAGAGTATCTTTCATTGCAGTGTAATGGAAAAGTAAGATTATGGGTTATATATTGCCTGGTAAATAGGAATGAGCTTAGGTCAAGGGTGTCTGTGAGAAGCCAAATAGAGTCCTTGAAGCTCCCATTGGAAAATATTGAACAAAATCACTCTTAATTGGGCAGGACTTGATTTTTCCTTTTGTTGGAGAAATAGGATCAGGCATATGACTTTCCACCATCAATCAAGGAGTCAGGGAGTGACTGAGGGAATAATGGACTACCTCCTCAATGACTATTCACCAATTGTATATGCCTTGTGATGTCTAAGGGAAGACTGAATAATGAGATTCAAAAATTGTATTTAATGATCAAGGTAGTGGAATTTTTGGAGTTTTGATCACCAAGAGAGATCATTGATCAATTAATTTATTGGTTATTACTAGCCAAATCAAATTTTTTAACCTGGGAGTCAATCTTTTGGAATTTTTAGTCATTACAACAGTTATTAAAAGCCCCTTACTTATAAGAGACAATATAATATGTGGACCAGAGAACTGGCCTAAAATCAGGAAGCTCTAGGTTTAGGTTGTGCCTTTGACACATTGGCTCACCAAATCTTGGCAAGTTCTTTAACCTATAAGTGTTTCAGACAAAAATCTAAGAATATAAGTTATACAGCAGAGTGCCTTGAGTAGAGGACATTTAATCATTATCAGTTCCTTATATCAGAGAAATCCTAGATTTAGGAGAAAATAGGATAGTAATGTACAAAGGAAAATAGCTCCTCTCAAGAAGAGTGCATTCTACTTGGGTGATATAATAAATGTTCAGATAAGTAGTTACACAGTAATACAATAATCACTTCAAGAAAAGAACACTAAAAGTTAGAAGAAATCAAGAAGGCGCTCATGTAGAAAGTAGCATCTGAGTTGTTATTTCAAGGAAGCACAAAATATGACTATATAGAATGTCATATATTGAGAAATGCTATCAAACCAGCTCCATTCAAGCAAAGAATGTCTCAAAATGTGACATACGGAATAAGACTAGAATGGTAAATTAAAAGCAGATCAAAGAGACCTTTAAGTAACAGACTGTTTTTACTCTCATAGATGTTTCTGAGAGAAGAACAGACGCATGGATCTATATCTTGTCTTCCTTCCTTTCCTCCTCACCTACCAAAATGACTGCCACCTGTGCCAGTCAGTGCCTTCTCAGTCATCTCCTGTATGATCGTCCATCAACTCTATTATTGACATAAAGGGAGTTATAGGTTCATCACATTGCTCTGATTCTCTTTAATGTGGTATAAAATGATCAAAAATAGTGGAGTGCTTCTTCTCATACCGTGTTAGTAACTGAAACTCATAAAGCTCTTTTAAGCGGTCTCCAGTTTTCCCTGCCTTTTCATCAGTGGATGTTCAATAAAACCATTGTGGATGACTTGCAAAATGTTCATTAATTCATGGTGCCTGATTTATTTCACTCCTAGTACCTTTACTGGATTCAGATGGTTCATTTCAGAACAACGAGGGAGGCCACATATAGCAAATAACCAAAGCTTCTGGTAGACTTATAAAGTGGTAGCAAATATAGAAAGGCACCTGCAGTGTATCACTAGAGACCTAATTTGGCCTTTTGCAACATTCAAATGGCTAAACTGTCATCATAAGTGGCAGGGGCCAAGTGAAGCTCAATTATCCCCATTCCTTCACCCCTTGGACCTAGATTCTACAACAACCTAGAGAGAGACAGAGAGAGACAGAGAGAGAGAGACAGAGACAGAGAGAGACAGAGACAGAGAGAGAGAGAGAGAGAGAGAGAGAGAGAGAGAGAGAGAGAGAGAGAGGAGAGAGATCTGGACACATCTGGCTCATGATAAGTGGTATAATACTCTGAAACAGCAGACTGAACTAGGAAATGAGATTTGCCATCTGACTATTTCTTTCACTGATTCATGTCTAATAGTTCTGGTCTGGTTGCAGGGAACACTTCTCCCTTTAGCATTTATTCAATATTTTATTGAGATTTTATAGTTGACATACATAATAACAACTGGTAGCTGGTGGATATAAGTGTTTATTTTCAAAATTAAATAAATAAATGAAAGTGCAGCACTACCTATAAAACAGAATGAAGAGACCTTTCCCTCTAATTTTTATAAGCAAGGATTTTTTAATATAGGCTTAAATATTATAGGAAAAATCATTTTAATGTTCATTTCTATTTCTACTTCTCATTTTAAGAAAACAATGAAAAGTTTTTCTGGAACAAGTAAGTAGTATTCTATTGAATTGACTAAGAAATTTTCAAGTTACTATTATTAGCCAGGTACTATAGTAGGCTCCTGAATTAAAAATTTAAAACAAACCAAAAAATCCAACAATAACCTAAAATGACTTGTTTAATTTTGTGTATGCCCAGAGAAAGAACTATGAGTAGAAATAAGCAAGACATAGATTTTTATATAAACACACACACTCGCACACACACACACACACACACACACACACACACACACACACATATATATATTTATCAAATGGTGCCTTCTCTAATGTGAGGAAGTGAAGGAAGGGAGGGAAAGAGTTCATTGGGTATCTTAAAGTAACACATAAATAAATAAATTTAAATAAAAAAAACCTAAATCTAAAAACTCAGTCTCCAGAAACATATTTTATTGGGAGGAAGAGGAGAATTGATTGAGGTAGAGGTGAAGTGTTCACCCATAGCTTTGTCAGATACTTTTCTTCACTGAAAAAAAATCAGAAGTCAGCATTCACAATATGCCTTGGAGTTTTGGTAGATCCTATGACTTTCCTAAAATCAAACAAGTATCTGGAAACTAATTCAGACCAGACCTGTCTTTTACCTGATTTAGAACCAAATGGTTATCGTGAGGAGGGCACCATTTGTCTTCCTTTTCATGTCTTTGGAGAACTCCCAATCCAAACATTGATATCATTTTATTTCAATAAAATTGAATTCCACAATAATTTATGAAGTGTCCAGTAGGCACAAGGCACTGTTTTTGCTGCTGATGCCAAAGAAGAACTAGCCACACCCTCAAAGAGATAGGAGCCATTTTTAGGGCTGTTCACTTGGGTCTTATTTGAAAAATCTCTTTCTGCCCAAACTTGTCTTCATTGGGACAGGCAGGTTATTTCTATGTCCTTGCTGTGCATATAAGAATCACAAGTAGAAGAAGAATTAATGGTGGATAGTTATCCTAAAACTGTTATTAAAAGAGAGGGTTTGACTTCATTAATTTAGGATATAGTTACTAATAAAAACAAATAATGGCCAGATATAAGAATGGAAGGAAATTCTAAGACCTGGGTCAGAAATAATGATAGACAAGATAGAATTGAGAGTTAGAATTTAAAAGATAAAAAAGAGGGAAACAGAAGGCAAGACAGGAAAAAAAAATTAAATTAATAAAAATTTTAAATATCAATTATTTTCAATACATTGCCTTAGGCTCCAGGGATACAGAAATGAAAAGCAGTTACATTTCTGCCCTCCAAAAGCTACCAATCTAATAAATGGACTGAGATAGTCCATTTATAATACATATCTTAATATGTATTATACAATATGATATAATTATATAATTATATTATAAGTCCTTAATATAATACACATTAAATTATGTGCATTATGAAGTACTAAGGAAGATTAGATAAATGCAAAGCAGGTATGTATGGAGGAAAAACTATTTCAGGAAATTTAAGGAGAAAGAGACCTATTTCATTTGGGGAAACAAGAAAAGACTTTAAAGGAGTAGATACAAGCTGGTCTTATCTAGTACTTCTTAACCTGAAGTCCATGAAATTGTATTCATGTATGTAAGTAGTCCATGAAATTGTATTCATGTATGTAAGTACATATTTATGTACATATGTATATAAATATAGACATATAAGTATATTGATATAGATACCTATTTTGATATAATTGGTTTCCTTTGTGATTTTAAGCATGCCAAAGGATCTGTGATACACTCAAAAAGAACAATTGGTCTAAGGTCTATACAAATTAAAAAATTCAACAAGTAGACCTGTGGTGTTTTCAGAGTTGTGACAAATAAGTGTTATTGATGTTGGGGGGAGGTACAAGATGTTTATTTTCATAGAAAATGCATCATGATGAATATACATGTATAACCTACATAAATTGATTGTCTTTTTAAGAAAAAGAGAGAAAATGAAGGGAGGAAGAGAATTTGGAACATTTTTTACATGTTAAAATTTTTTTACATTTAATTGGAAAAATCTTTGAAAATAAAAACTAAATTTAAAATGTTAAAAAAAAGAAAATACGGCATTATTTTTCTAAATACAGGCAAGTTTAGATTGAGGCATGGGGCGGTACCTGCACAAAAGAATGGAAATGAGATAGGGCAAAATGAGGTCAAAGAATAGTTAGCAGTCCAGTTTGACTGCAAAGAAGGCGTACACACCTGAACAGAAAGAGTAAGGATAGAAAAGCAGGTTAGAGATAGAAGAAGGTGCTCACAGTGAAGGTAAGGGAACAGTGTGAGCAATATTATTGAGGTAGAACTAATGAAACATGATGATTGATTATATAAAAGGGGTGAAGGAGAGAGAGAGAAGGGAATGAGAGGACACAGGTTTTGAGACTATTGTTGACTGAGAATTGGGAAGGGGAGGCTTTGGTGATAGTCCCATAACGCAAAACAAGGAAATTGGGTAGAAGTGTACATTTTCAATAGAGGTGAGATTTTTTAAAAAATAAATTTAGTTTGGGGGCAGCTGGGTAGCTCAGTGGATTGAGAGCCAGGCCTAGAGACAGGAGGTCCTAGGTTCAAATCTGGCCTCAGACACTTCCCAGCTGTGTGACCTTGGGCAAGTCACTTGACCCCCATTGCCTACCCTTCCCACTCTTCCACCAAGGAACTAATACACAGAAGTTAAGGGTTTAAAAATATTTTTAAAAGTAAATAAATTTAGTTTGAGGTGCTAGAGGGGTGCTCAGGTTAAAAAAAAGTATGGAAGGCAATTGGAAATACAGGACTGAAACTCAGTCAAGAGATTGGGACACTAGAGTCATCTACATAAAGGGCAAATTGAAGGCATGAGCATACATTGGATCATCTAGGAAGAGAGTATAGAAAATGAAAAGAAGCAGGTTGAAATCAGAATGTTTTAAAATATTCATAACGAAAGGTTAGAAGAAGGAAGATGTGGCAAATCACACACACACACACACACACACACACACACACACACACACACACACACACACACACACACCATAGAGCTGAATTTTAAAAAATCCTGAAAACCTTTAAGGCTATAAAATGCAGCCTCCATATGTGTCTTCCATGTATATTCAACTAGTTGGGGCAGTCAACTCAGTGGATTGAGAGCCACATCTGGAGAGAGGAGGACCTGAGCTCAAATTTGGCCTCAAATACTTCCTATCTTTGTGACCCTGGGCAAGTCATTTAACTCCAGTTTTCTGTTCCTTACTGCTCTTCTGCCTTGGAACCAATACTTAGTATCAATATTAAGATAGAAGGTAAGGGTTTTAAAAAAAAAGGAATATTTCTTCCCTCTTCTCTCAGCTAACTTTGATGTTGAAAGACCTCAAAAACTAGATCTTGAAGGGGGAGGGATGATAAAGATAATAACTTGGGGTGCCTCAGTTATTCTGCAGGAACAAAAAAGTATCACATATACTGCTTCAGCTTCAGTTGAAATAACTCTAGGCAGTGGTGGATGACGTTTAACAGCTGTCTAGGAAAAAATGTACAAATGATACATGTTTAAATCAAATCTCAATTATTAACATTTTCTCATCATTTTTAAAGTCTAGACAGTCAACAAAACTAGGCCAATGTGATCTGTAGTAGTGGCAGATTTCCAAGGTGAAATGCTTCCACTGAAAATTTAATAATCAGCTCTCATATACCAGTTGATATGTAGACCACTCTTGAATTTAGGGGATATTACCCACTAAGGAGAATGGACCAAATGGAAAATAGAGGGGGAGACAAGGAAAGATAGAAATAGACGTTTTATCCTCAACTGCTTTGCTTTCTTTCCTGCAATACGAAAGTGAAACAAAGATTGATACATGTGTGAATTACTGTGATTTTCCTGCTCAGGGGAATCTGTATTCCCTGACAAACTTTGGAGGTGAGAGGGACAGATCACCCTTCCTGCCACTGGAAGTGGAGCCTCGTGGCTATTCCATCAAATAGCATAATAGCATTTCATTGCCAAAAATGTGGAATACTGAGAGAGTAGAGGCATATAAGAAGACTATTGATCATCTCAAGGAAGGAAAGAAATAGCCAGAAGGATGCAGTGGTCAATAGTTCTAAATAGGGAAGCAAGAATGAGAGATTACAAAAAAGTGAATAAAGGCTTTTGGATTTGACAAATACATTATGGGAGACTTTGCTGAAAGTAGCTTCAGTGGAGTTGTGAGATTAGAAACCAAACAGTAGATGTTTAAAAGGTAAACGATTAGTGAATAAACAAAAGCAACACATCTAGGCTATCTTAATCAATCAAGTCAGGGAAACACATCTCCATGAGTTCAAATTTAGCTTCAGAAAACTTACTACTTTCTGTGACCTTCAAGTCACTTACCCCTGTTTGCCTCAGTTTTCTCATCTGTAAATTGAGCTAAAGAAGGACATTTCAAGCCACTCTAATATCTTTGCCAATAAAACCCAAATGAGAACACAAAGAATGTGAGAAGAAATGACTGAAGAAAAAAATCAACATATCCTATCTATCTTTATGTATAAAGCAACGTGCAAAATATTAGGGAAACAAACCCAAATAAAGCAGACTACTCTCAAAAAGCTTACATTCAGGAGAAAATAGGTTCTATATAAGTGTATATAAAATAAATTCAAAGTCTTTAGGAAGGAAGGCATAGGCAGTTGTGAATAACATGGAATGCTTTGCGTAGAAAATGATGTTTGAAATAAATCTTAAAGGAAGGGATTCCATGCTGCAGAGGTAAGAAGGGAGCATATTCCAGGCCTGGGGGGCAATCTGTGCAAGGGCAGAGATCGGGATCAAATGTCATGAGTATAAGACAAAATTCAATCTGCTCATGCCCTCAAAATTAGAAGCTTAGCAGAGAAAAGGAGTTATTGAATGTCATGCTCAAAGCAGGTAATAAGGTCAGAGGAAATTTGTTTTTCTTAGAGTCTTACTCATGACACAAAAGTTACTTACTCATGACAAAGTCAGGACACAGACTGAAGCATACCATTTTCCACTTTATTTCTTCTATGAATTTTTTCTAATTAAGCAATATGTGTTTTCTTTTGCAACATGATGAATATGGAAAAATATATATCCATAACAAATGTACAACATGTATACTATTACCATCTGGGGAAGAGAGGAGAGGTGGAAAGGAGGAGAACATGGATTGCAAAACAGAGAATGGAGAACTGAGAAGAGTTCATGGGGATTTAGAAAGAGAAATAGAAAGTGAGTTAAAGAGATCTAAGTTTGAATCCTCATTCTGTCCTTGTCTCCCTCTCTGTTGTAGTACAAGACAAATTATTTTGCTCATCTTTGTTTTACTGGAGATGAGTGGGGAAGAAGAAATGGAGGGTAAAGAAATGTAAGAGAAAGGAAAAAAGACGAGAAGGATTTTAACACTTATATAGAGCCAGTCTTGGAGTCAGGAAGTCTTAGGTTCAAGTACTATATGTGAATAAGACTCTAAGTTGCTACTCTGAAGTGATGGAGGGAGATACCACAAGGGGCTTCCCTAATCTATTCAGAACAAAGAAATAAAAATAAAACCAGACCCTTAGAAAGGCCCTTATTTTCCCATCATAACAACTTTATTGGGGTCTTTTGGGCTCATTATGGAGCTTGAGGTAGCTGGTAGAACAGTAGACAGAGTAATTCAGGCTACAGTCAGGAATATCAGACCTCAAGTATTTATTAGTTAGATGACTCTACACAAGTTGCTTATAACCTTTCTCTGCCTCAACTTCATCAACTTTAAAATGAAGATAATAATAACTCTTACCTTGTAGGTTTCTGAGTAGAAAATAGAATGATTATATATATACATATATATATTATTAATAATTTATTATTATTTTACTTGGATAATATTTTACTTTGTTGATTAAGAAAATTTTTTCCATGATTACATGATTTATGCTCTTTCCGTCCCCTCCTCCCATTCCCCTTCCAGAGCTGACACGTAATTCCACTGGGTTTTACATGCGTCATTGATCAAGACCAATTTCCATATTATTAAGATTTGCACTAGGGTGATCCTTTACAGTCTACATCCCTAATTATATCCCCATCAATCCATGTGATCAAGAAGTTGTTTTTCTTCTGTGTTTCTACTCCCACAATTCTTCCTCTGAATGTGGATAGTGTTCTTTCTCATAAGTCCCTCAGAATTGTCCAGGATTTGCATTGCTGCTAGTAGAGAAGTCCATTATGTTCAATTGTACCACAGTGTATCTGTCAAATGAGATGATTATAAAAGGCAATTAGTACATTGCCTGTCAGATAACAGACAATATATAAATGTTTATTTTCTTCATCTCTTTATACGATTCTAAGCTTATATATTAACTGCTCTTTGGGGATTATTTGTGCTCCTGTTCTATGTCCTAGACTAGATGAGAAATAGTGCAGTTCAAATAAGACAAACTACTTAAGAACAGTCAGGGCTATACATTAATGTACAAAGAAGAAGGCTATCCTCCATGGTGATGAAAACATTAAGCTCTATTAGATGTACTCTCTGTTACCATCATGGCTTAGAGAAAACAGTCAGCTAATAGTTATGGGTAAGTGAAGGTAATAAAGTTGTTCTTTTTGAAGTATACATTTTTGTGACTCTTTACTGCCCTTGAGCCCTTGATATCTTCAGTGTATTATGGTTCAAAGAATGATTTCTGTTCATGTACATTTGTATTTCATAAAATTAACTAAAATTGTTTAAAATATGGTTATGGTCTAACAGAATATATGAAAGATAAGAGTCCATAAACAAGAAAATGGTAGTAAAAAAACAGTCTCAGAAAGTAATAGAAAAAAAAGAAAGAAAATGGATCAGAAGTTTTCCATATACACATTGTAGTAAATCATGGTAAAAGCCTTTGTTCTTCTCAGAAATGTCACTTACATTGAAATTTATATAATATCTTCCTCAGAAAAGTTCTAGGTACTCTATGTACATTTATATTTCAGTGATAGTCCACAGAGAGTGTTTTTCTCAGAAGAATTCAGAATATTTCATATACATGATAATGGGCATAATCTGAAAATTACAAAGGGTTTGTGAGAAGAGAAGAAGATATATAGTTGAACCGTATAAAGGCCAGCCATCTTTTCTGTTACAAAATTAGGTATTATTCCTAGTGCATTCTCCTCTCTCTGTTTTGTGAAACAAAAAAGCATACCTCCAAAATTCATACAAGTGACTTAACATTTTCTGTTTTATTTTCTTATCCTGTTCTTGACTATGGTCTTACACAGCCTCTTGTTTAGTCTCCCTGCTTCAACCCTCTCCCTATTCCAATCTATTCTCTACTCACTTATCAAACTGATATTCCTAAAACATTAGTCTGTATATATTATCCTTCTATTCAGTAAACTCTCATGGTTCTTCATCACCACCTGGATAAAATAAAAAGTCTTCTGTCTTTTAAAGCCCTTAACAATCTTGTTCCTTCTTATCTTTCCAATCTTTTTGCACTTTACTCTCTCCAAAATACTTTGATCAATGACTGGCTTCCTGGCTATTACTAACATAGAACACGCCATCTCATTTCAACTTCTCCCCATGCCAGGAATTCTCTCCCTATTTATCTCTACCTCTTAGCTTCCCTGGGTTCCTTTAAGTCTGGTGAATCCCCACCTTCTGCAGGAACTTTTTCTAATTCTTTTTGCTTTATTTCCTTTTCTCTGATGCTGCCTATAATTTAGTCTGTATATAATTGCTGATACATAATTGTTTACCTATTTCTCCCATTAGCCTGTGAGTTCCTTGAGACCATGTACTTGGCTTTGTTCCCTACTCCCTTTGGTATTTTTTTTTAATTTTCCTTTTCTTTATATCCCAGCATTTAACATAATACTACTTGAAACTGAACAATTCCACAATTGAACAATGTCCCAAATTAGTGTATTAAATGTTTGTTTTGAATGCAAGAACTTTTAAAAATCATTTAAATGAAAATACAGGGGGCAGGCATTTGTCATACATTTCTTAAAAATAGATATTTTTTCAAATTGAAATTCATTATCTTTTCTCCTAAACCCATCTTCAAATTTCCCATTTTTGTGAACCTACCATCCTTATGATCACCCAGGTTCACAACCTTGGAATCATTCTCAATCAAACAACAAATATTTAATAATCACTCACTATATCAGAAATTGTCTTATATAGTAATGATTCAAAGAAAAGGAAAGCAGTTCCAACTCTCAAGCAAACCACTGTGTTATGTAATATCAAGGTACCAAGTTAGGGAATTAGCTAGGTATATATGAGATGGAGAGAGAGTAGATGGAAGATATTTTCTTTCTCCTTTTTCTCTCAGCATCCTTCCCCCCAATCTAATCCATTACCAAGCCTTATTGATTCTGCCTCCACAACATCTGTTGCATCTGTCCTTTCCACTTAAACCAAAATCATACTAGTTTAGGCCTATCTCACTTCTTATCCTGTCTACTGCTATAGCCCCTTAATTGTCTCTTTATCTCTTCTCTCTCCTGCTCAGACTTACTCTTCACATAGCTGTCAAATGGATATCCCTAAAGTAGGGATCTTCAATGGCTTCCTATCACCTAAAGAAAAGAATATCATGCTTTCTGTTTCAGCTTTAAAACCACCTAAGAAATGGTTCCAATATGCCTTTGTAGTAAGTCTGTGTAACTCCCTCTCCTTCATATATTCTCCATTTTATTCAAATTGCATGCTAGACATTTCCTATGAATGAATGCAAAAGTCATATTGAATAAAAATTCATTAATAATACATTTAGTTTTTAGGTTTGAACATCATTTTCTTTTAATGAATTTTGTTTTAACAATACCTACCGATATATGCCACTGTGTCCCCCTCCCTCTCCCAGAGAGTCTTCCCTTATAGCTCTAGATAGCAATAGGCATGTAGATTGTACAGAAGATAGAGCAATGAACATAAACTCCACTCTAGTCTCAAAATTTAGGTAGACTTGAGTTCAAATCCAGCTTCAGATATTTACTAGCTCTGTGACCCTTGGCAAGTAAATTACCCTCTTAGCCTCAGTGTCCTCATCTGTAAAATTGGCATAATTAGTAGCACTTATCTCCCAGGGATGTGTTGAGGGTAACATTAAATATTTATAAAGCATTTTGCAAAACTTAGAGCAGCATGTTAATGTTAGCTTTTATTAATAGAAATTTTTTCTTTAAGAATAGAAAAAGAAAACATGAAAAACACTCATGTGAAGAATCTGATATAAAATATTCCACATGCAGAGATATCAAATTTTCAATGGTGGTATTATCTCATATCTCTGCTTTCAGACCAAATTTTTCTTTTTCTTTAGTTTTTTATAAAATTATCTCTTTCAATTTTGATTATTTAATGGATTTGTTTTACCATCTAATCTATTTTAGTCACTGTATACATTATTCTTATAGCTTTGCTTACTTCTTTTTTAATTAGTTTATATATGTCTTTCCATCCTTCTCTGTCTTTGTCATGATCATTACAACTTGGAGAGTAGTGATATTCAATTACATTAATACCAGTCATCTTTTATACATGGAACTCCATCTCCCAAATCTCTGACCTTACATTAGTTGTCTTTTAAATCTAAAATATCATCCTTCATTGATTTTATCCTATACAATCCCTAGTTTCCTTCAAAGAAACCACCTCATCTTTTGTGGTTTTTCCTGACTTGTGCAATAAATAACACTATTTACTTCTTGACATTATTTTGATATTGCTTTGTAGATAATTTATATTTTTATACTTGAATACATATTAAATTTTTATAGTATCTTGAAAGGTCCTTGAGTTGACTGCTTCTTTAAGTTGCATCTTTGTAATCTGAGTGTAATCTGAGTGCTTTACATATAGTAAATGCTTAATTAATATTTGGTGATATGAATTCAATTAATTAAAAATCTTCATCTACTTGTGTTTTCCTCTTTCAATGAATGACTTAAAATATTAACTGAAGGGGGAAGACAAGATATTGCATTTAACTATCATAATTATTTTTATCATGACTTTCTCACAATTTCCATTTTGAACTTTTCTTAGTAGAACTAATATTTTTTGTGTGACTATACTAGTCTTCTTTGAAATAAAACTGCTGGTTATATGACTGGTTGTAAAAGTCATCTTAGTAGGAAAAAAAAAGCACATTAATTGTTCAGCTGATGGAAAGAAATATCACCTACTGTGTAGAGAGCTAAAGTTTTTGCCTATAGAATTTTTTGACATATATTTGTCATAAATTTAGGATATACATAAACACACATATTTATAGACACATCTATACATAGAAACATGTATATGTCGAGCATTTTGTTCAATTCAGTATATAGTGGAATGCATGGTACATAGTAGGAGTGCTTAAAATGCTGATTGATTGATTGATTGAGTAACCTCTCACATAAAGAAAAAGTCTTCATCTAAAGCCACTCATTGTTCTGAAGATCTTTGAATGATTGCCCTATGATTTCATAAAAAAGAAAGATTAAATTGAATATTAGCCAGTTTTACATAATATTTAGAGTTAGTAATTTATTTCAGAAGTTCCTGGTAAGAGTTAAAGGATTTTTGAATATCAATTCCACATTGCAAAGATAGCAGAGATAAAGTTGAAATGAAGATTGAAGTAGAGTTGCAAATATAATTCTCTCATTAAAATTGAAAGGAACTGAGAGTGATAAGAACAATAGTGAATATCCAGGATGCTTTGCTTCCTTATGTTAGTTTGAGATTTAAGAGAATAAGGGCTGTGGAATGCACAGAGCCAAAAGGAGTGCAGCAAGGAAATAAAGTCTACTAAATCTCGAGTACTTTGAACTTGGGTTTATTAATCTCCTCATAGATGAGGGATGACTTAAATAGTAAACTTATGTGGGAGGAGCTTCCATTTGCTCTGGAGAAAACAGTCTAGATTTATAAAGAAAATGTTAAAGCTGGACTTTTTCCCTACGGTTCGTTGTTTTGGGAAAACATTTCAATTCTCTTTGCTAAATGACTCTTAAAGGATGAGTATAAATCCTCTTCCTTAGTCTTTAAAGTCATTTCTTCTAGGAGGAACCAGAGATTTCTCTGCTACTCCAAATGATGTGAATGCAGAACCCTATTTGCTATAGATTATTGGGACACTAATGGAGCTGCTTAACTGAAATCCTGAAACAATGTATTAATTGGCTTGTAAACTGAATAGATATTGCAAGTAGATTAGGTCCTTAGGGATCTATTTTCAATCTTCTATTGATTTGCGAGGAGGAAGGGTTACATTCTAAAATGTTTATAGAGGCTAATGGAATAATTATGCAGGACTTATCAATTCTATTAAAATCACATTTTTTCACAAAAGAAAGCCATGGTTATTCACCTTAAATCACTGAATGATTCTCCTAGATGCTTAGAATTAGAATCAGGATGCTTAGAATTAAAGACTGGAAAAAATAGAAAGCAATTTTATAATAATGGGCAGAAAGAGTCAATTGTGCTTTATAAATTAGGAGTATATTTACATTTCTCTTCCAAATCCTTTCTAGACTTTTATGTTAGATTAACATTTACCTTCAAGGTCATTCCTTTAAATCTTAGCAGAGTAAGTACTAAGTAGAACATTTTTTAAAAAATAGCTACAAAATGCAAAGCATCCTCAAAATACTACCACCTAGGAAAGAACCGCTTCTAGCATTTTTAGAAATGAGTCTATGCACTGGTGTATATCTATGATTCTATTGGTGGAAGAAGCTCTCTGCAGCTTTGTTAGAATGTTGCTCAGAGACCTATGATGTTAAGTGACTTAGCCAGGGTCATATTTCAGGTATCGGTTAGAGGTAGAACAAGAATAGGGATTTTCTTGCCACCCAGGCCTGTGTTTGATCAATTAAGCAACACTGCTTCTAAACCTCTCTCTCTCTCTCTCTGTCTCTGTCTCTGTCTCTGTCTCTGTCTCTGTCTCTGTCTCTGTCTCTCTCTCTCTCTCTCTCTCTCTCTCTCTCTCTCTCTCTCTCTCTCACACACACACACACACACATACACACACACACACAAACCTAGCAAGATATCATTAGAGTATAGCAGGAAAAAAGGATGATTTAAACACATTAGCTATGTCTAGGGAATTGTGAGTGTGCAAGTGAGAATCATCATCTTTTTTTTTTCTAATGCAGGGCAGATTTTACTAAAACACAATAGAAAGTACAGATTGTGCCATGTTAAAAAATGTGATATTAATTTCATTATCTCTCCAGACATTCACACACTAAAAATGCAAAACAGAGCTCCCAATGTGTAGGTAATCAATTCTAAAAATTCTGTAGATAAATAGATCCATAGATAGATAGACAGACAGACACACACATGTACATACAAAACATGCATATACATACATGTAAATATACATGTAATTCTATATACATACACATGAATGTGCATATATGTATATGCAGATATACATACACGTGTCATGAAAGGTATACAACTATGTGCTTTTCACAATTATGGCTAGGAAGCTGAACCTTGAGTAATGGAAAAAATTAATGAGAATCTTTGTGAAGATAGATTAAAAATGACTTATAACCATTTCTATCGTAAAATCAGAAAGTAGAAGACTACCAGAATATATATAATATAGTATATTGTTATTTTAAATATAAGAATAATAGTAATAAATGAAAATACAATCAGATGATATTTTGTTACAGCATGTTATAGGTTCATTTTGGGGGGGTCATAAAGGTGGGTTCAAACCCGAGGAAGAGAAATGAGAGAGATATAAAAATAACGGCTTCTCTCTTCACATATTTATGCCTGTGTGTATGTGTAAAGAGAGGGGGATGGATGACTATGCCAAATGCTCTTTAGTAACTTCATAAAATCAGAATCATTTGTAATAAATTCACATAACCTCTAGCAAAATGGATAAACCATTTGCATCGAACTTATAGGAGGATCTGGGTAGATGCTGCCTAGGAGGAATTGTCATGAGTCAGTTGTGAACTAAATCATTGAAAGGACGTCAAATCAAAGAAAGAGATGAACACAAGGGTATAAATACATACAAGTGTAGCAAATGTAAAGAATAGCTAGTTCTCTGCTGGTTTTAAACACTGAGTCGTGATGACCTGAGTTCAAATCCTACCTTAAACAATTACTAGTAGTGTCATACTGTGCAAGTTATTTAACCTCTTACCACCTAGCTTTCCTCCTCCATAAAGTGATGTTAATAATAGCAACTCTATCCCAGGGTTGTAATGGGGATAGAATGAGAAAAAAATAACAATTAAAAAACCCAAAACTTTAAGTACTATATAAATGTTTGTCATTATTTATATATTTATTTTTTCTTACGACTTATTTACTTACTCTCAACATGTAGGAGTCTTCTTTTAGATCTTTTCACATTATATAACTACCATTAGAACTTCATAAATCACCATCATTTTTTTCTTCCTATCTATAAAGGTTGGATAACTTTTTCTGTTCATATATCTTTCTGATGTTTTGCAATTGTTTATTAATAATATTTCAAGTCAAGTCATGCATATTGCTCTGTTTTCCATTAGTCTTTCAATGATCCATAATTTGAATTCTTTAAAGAGAAGGATATTCTATGATTTGCAAATATATCATCATCAGGATATTATTCCCCTTCGAACTGATATTTTATTTCCAATTAAGAAGCATTATTTTTCTTTCCCTCTCATTTCCATATCCCAAATTTTTTTAAAAAGAAAAAAATAGAAGAAAACCCCTGTAAACAAATGCATGTGTAGAAATATACACATAGGGACAAGCAAAACAAATTACTCCATTGTTCATTTCCAAAATTGCATGCCAAATTAAAAGTTGGATCTTTACCTCCACCAGTAACTTAGAATACTTTAAAACACTGTATAATTTATCAAATATCACATTTCTTTTAAATTCTTAATCAAGTTCATTGTCCATTTTCATCATCTGTCCAAGATAAATGTACTGAAGAACTCTCTGCATCAATTATCTATCCAAATTTATTTCACAGTCTGTATAATAAGCATTTCTCCTCTACTTGGCTTCCCCTCTACCCCCAGTAAGTAATTAGACCAAACTATCAATTGAGAAGCCTCTGCAAAGTTCTTTATCCTACTGCAATCAACACAGTCATTCAAATGCAAGAGTGAATAAAGGACATCAGCACATAAAATTAAATAGCTTGCTTGGGAAACATCATAAAATAATTCTTGTAGGTTATCCCTATAGAATCATAGGACCTACGTTAAATTCCCACCTCTGGCACTTAGTGTAATCTTTTGACTTGGGTAAGTCATCCATCACCATGATCCTCTGCTTTGTCATCTGTAAAATGAGGAGTTTGGATTAGATGGTCTTTCAGATGCCATCCAGTCCTAAATGTATGATCTTATTATCACTGGCTTTTTCCTACTACCTGATGACAGAATGGCAATTCCCCTAGATTTTCAGGTTAAAGCTATAAGTCTTTATAGTACACTTTAAACTTCCATTGATATGCACTCATTTTAAGACAAGAATTAAATATTTTTGGAGGAAAAATTTAGGCTTTTTTCTCTTTTGGCTGCACTGTTTTTACATGCCTTCCCCCTGTCTAATTCATCTCATCTGTAAAACCAGGTAAAATTACTAGAAGAGACATAACATAAGAAATGGAAAGAAAGAACATTTGAAGTCCAATATTTTACAATCCATGAGGTATGAAGTTGATTTAAATATAAGGATTAACTCAATATTGATTTACTTTTCATAATAAGAAGGAACTATGACTATAGTATTAATAATTAGGGAAAAATAAAAATATGTCAATTTTTTACCCCCAACTTAATAGAAACCTTACAAATACCTTGAAAGACATATTGAATAGGCTAAATGTTTATTTAAAATTGTTAAAATACAAATATACAGCACTATTTTCTAAATTAATAAAACTCTGAATAACTACAAGAGAGAAATGGGGAAATTAATATAATGAGAATGTGTCCAAGAAATATTGAATGTCTGTTATGATTTATGTAATGAAATAAAAAGTTGAAAGTCAATTTTAAAACATTTCAGAGTAATATCACACAAATTAATTTGAGGGATATATTTAATGTTTTGAATCAGTATCTGTCAAGTCTGTTGTGAATTTAAATGGGTTAAAATATATTCTGATGTATATTGTATGGACATTGGCCTTTTAAATACCTGGGACTTGTGCAAGAAATGACAATAGAAGAGAAATCAATTATCTATATATAAAAAAAGATTTCAGTTGAAATCATGATGAATGACAATGAGTATATTTTCATGTGTCAAAAAAATAATGTAATACATTGTTTATAAAATAAAGTAACAAAAATATAAACCTTTATAAAGACTTGACAAACGAGTTCTTGAAAAACATTCTAATTTTAATTCTGGCTAATTTGTGTGTGTCTTTTGCAGTTTATACCCTATAAAATTATCAGGGAAGAGGCAAAATGGTTCAGAATATAAAGTACTATGAATGGAGTCAGGAAGATGTGAGTCCAAATCCAGCCTCAGAGACGTCTTAAGTCAGTGACTTCTGAGAAAATCACTTAATTAATCTCTTTTTGTTTTAGTTTTTCCATCTATAAGCATGAATAATATCACCTATCTTCTAAAGTTGTTATGAAGATCAAATGAGGTAATGATTACAAAGTGTTTAGTATACTTCCTAACACGTGTAGGTACTATATGAATATTAGCTCTTATTATTACTATTATTATCCATCAAAGGAGACCTCAGTCTCAGAGAGACCCAGGAAAAATAGCAGAGTGGTATCCCCAAAACTTTGAGGGAAGAGGGAATCAAAGTAAAGTAGGTGATCAATAAAGTCAAAAGCTGCAAATAGGTCAAGAAGAGTGAAACATAAGAAAAATTCATTGGGGTTTGGGAATTAAGAGATCATTGGTAACTTTGGAAAAGGTAGTTTTAGTGGAATAATGAAGCCTGAAGCCACAAATAAATAAATACATAAATAAAATAAAAATAAAATAAAAAAATAAAAATTTTGCAACTGTGAACTAAACAAAGGGCTGGAGAAAAATAGACTAAAATTAATTGTAAAATAAATATTTTAAATTAAAGAATGAGTTGGTCAAAGAACAATCATAAAAAATCAACAATTTCATTAAAGAGAAAAACAATAAGGAGGGAATGTAATAAAATTTTGGGGTTACAGGCAAACCAGTTCTTGGGGACAATTTATCTTTATAAATGTTTAAAATAGTTGAACAGAGAAAGAAAAGATCAATTAATTGGGCATGAAACTAAAAAAAAATGAAAAAAAAAACAAGTTAAAATCTCCAATTAAACACCAAATTCGAAATACTGAAAAAATCAAAGGAGACATTAATAAAATTGAAAGCAAGAAAACTATTAAACTAATATGTAGGACAAGAAGTTGTTTTTCAATGAAAAATATCAATAAGATAAACTATTGGTTAGTTGGATAAAAATAAAGAAGAAAACCAAATTACTAGTATTAAAAATATAAAGATTGAAATTACAACCAAAGAGGAAATTAAAGCAATTTTTAGAAGTTATTTTGTCCAATTTTATGTCAATGATTCTGATAATCAAAGTGAAATAGATGAATACTTTAAAATATGAATTACCCAGATTAATAGAAGATGAAATAAAATAAACATTCCCATTTCAGAAAAAAATTAAAAAAGCTATCAAAGAACTCCCTAAGGAAAAAATTTCCTGAGCTAGATGGATTCACAGGTGAATTCTATCAAACATTCAAAGAAAAATTAATTCTAATACTGCACAAACTATTCAGAAAAAAAAATTCTAAGGAATACATTTTTCCTTTTATAACACGAGTATGGTGCTGATGCCTAAACTAAGAATAAGAAAAATAGAGAAAGAAAACTATAAACCAATGTCCCTAGTGGATATTGATGCAAAATTTTTAACACAATACTAACAAGAATATTACAGCAGTATGTCATAAGGACCGTGCATTACAACTAGGTAGGCTTTAAAACAGAAATGTAGTAATGGTTCAATATTGGAAAAACTATCAACATAATTGACAATATCAGTAGAAAAATCAACAGAAACATATGATTATTTTAATATATGCAGAAAATGCTTTTGACAAAATTAAAATAGAAAAATTTGGAATAAATGGAACATTCTTCTAAACGATAGCTGGCATTTATCTAAGACCATCAGCAAATCTTATATGTAATGGGAATAAGTTAGAAGTCTTCCTAATATGATGAGGAATGAAAGAAGAATGCCCATTATTACCACTACTATTCAATATTATACTAGAAATTATATCTATAGCAATGAGAAGAAACTGAAGGAATTAGAATAGGCAATCAGAAAACAAAGTTATTATTCTTTATAGGTGATATTTTACTTATTCAGTGCCATACCAATGAAACCACCCCCAAATTATCAATGTAAGCATTCAGAAATATAAAATTTCCTCTAAGTATTACTTTGGCTACATCCCATAAATTTTAATATGTTGTCTTCTCATTGTCACTCTTTAATGAAGTTATTTATTGTGTTTTTAATTTTTTATTTGCCCTTTAAGAACTAGATTTAGTTTCCAATTAATTTTCAATTTGCATTTTCATTATTGATTATAATTTTATTGCATTAAGATCTGTAAAGGATGTACTTATTATTTCTACTTTTGTGCATTCGGTTGTGAAGTTTGTAAATACTGTAAATACCATGTACTGCTGAAAATAAGGTATATTCCATTTTATCCCCATTCAGTTTCCTCCAGAGATCTCTTAAATCTAATCTTTTAAAAATTTCATTCATTTTCTTTACTTCCTTCTTGTTTGTTTGTTTTTTTTGTTTGTTTAGATTTATTTAGTTTGAGAGAGTAATGTTGAGGTCCCACACTAGTATGATTTTACTGTCTATTTCCTCCTGAAGCTCATTTAATTTCTCCTTTAAAAATGTGGATTTGATTTTCATTTGGTGCATATATGTTTAGTATTGATATTAGTTCATTGTTTATAGTACCTTATAGCAGAATATAATTTCCTTCCTTATTAATTAGATCATCTTTTTTCTTTAGCTTTGTTTGAAGTTATGATTGTTGCTTTTTTTTTTTTTTACTTCAACTAAAGCACAAAAGAATCTGCTTAATTCCCTTACCTTTTTCTCTGTGTGTGTCTCCTTGTCTCAAATGTGTTTCTTGAAAACAACATATTGTAGGATTCTGGTTTTGAATTCATTTTGCTATCTACTTGTGTTTTATGGATGAGTTCATCCCAATCACACCCACAGTCATGATTATTATCTTTGTATCCTCTTCCATCTTATTTTTCCCTTTTAATTCTGCTTTCTCCTTTCACTCAGTCCTTCTCACAAGTGTTTTGCTTTTAACCACCTTCCCACTTCCTTCTCCCTTCTATTACATTCCTCCCCCATATTTTATTCCCTTCCTATTTCTCTTTAGGATGACATAGGATAATACACCCAAATAACTATGGTTGTTATTCCCTGTCTGAGTCAATTGTGATAGGAATAAGATTTAAGCACCACCCTTATCCTTCCCTCCATGGTAATAGTTTCGTTTGTTTTTTGCCTCTTTAGGTGATATAATTCATCAAATTCTACCTCTCTCCTCTTTTTTCTCAGTGCAACCCTTTCTTTTACCCCTTAATTTTTTTTCTGCATAACATATCATCCTAAACAGTTTACTCCTTCACTCTCTGTCCCTCTATATTCATTCTAATCACTCTGATAATGCTAAAACAAATTATAAGAGTTACATGTGGGAATATACACAGTTCAACTATACTTGAATTCCTTAAATTTTCTTTTATACTTCCATTGATTCTTATATCTGGATATCAAGTTTTCGGTTTATATCTGGCCTTTAGTCATCAAGAATGCTTGGTAATCTTATATTTTATTAAATGGCTATATTTTCCCTGAAAGAATATACTGAGTTTTGCTGGATATGCAATTATTTTTATTAGCCTAATTCCTTGGCCTTCCAGAATATAATATTTCAAACCTTCTAATTCTTTAATGTAGAAGCTGCTAAAGCCTATGTAATCTTAATTTTGGACCCATGATATTTGAATTGTTTCTTTCTGACTGCACTATTTTCTTCTTGGCCTCCAAGCTTTTGAATTTGGAAATAATATTCCTGGGAGTTGCTACTTTGGATTAATTTCATGGTGTGATCTGTGGATTCTTTTAATTTTTATTTTACATTCTTTCTCAAAAAATATTGGAATGGTTTTATTTGATAATTACTTGTAATATGTAATCTAGCCTTTTTTCCATGACTTTCAAGTAATCCAATAAATCTTAGATTATCTCTCCTAGATCAAATTTTCAGGTCAGTTGTTTTAAATGAAATATTTCATATTTTCTTCTATTTTCATTCTTTTTATTTTGTTTTATTATTTCTTGATATCTTATATTGTTATTAATGTCTATTTGCACAATTCTAAATAAAATATTTATATCTGGGAGCTTTTGAACCTCATTTTCTATTTAACCAATTCTGTTTCTTTAAGCTGTAATTGTCTTCTTGCATTACTTTCATTTTGCCTCCCCTGTTTTCTCAGTCTCTCTTATTTGATTTTTGAATTCCTTTTTGATCTCTTCTAAAACCTGAGGCAATTTCCCATTTTTTTTGAAGTTTTGTATGTGATTGTTTTGATCTTGCTGTCCCCCCTCTGAGTCTGTGCCTTGTTCTTCTTTGTCTCCATAATAATTTTCTCTGGTTAGATTTTTTGTTTCTTTGTTCTTTGATTTGTTTCATTTTGTGTCTGTTCATTTCCCCAGCTCTTTATTTTCTTACATTTAATATTATCTTAAAGGTGGGCTCTGTTCTCAGGGTAGAGAGTACAGGTTCTTAAATTTCAGTTTTTCTGAGTTTCTGTAAATTCCAATTTTCCAAAATGATATGATCTGTAGGCTCCCACTACAGATTTAGTCTCTTCTAGGGATTGCTAATGGATTGCAGGACTCGAAGCACTGTGGACTACCTTATGTTGGAACTCAGGACGTTATCTCAAGCCTGGGGAGAGGCTCTGGGTCTCCTCTTAGGCTAGTGCCCCCCACTATGGAGTGCCTTGTGCTACGGTTACATTGCGGTTCAGGTCTTCACTGAAGGCTTGTTCAGGTATTTAGAGCCTTGCTCTGTGCTTACACAAGCCAGGTACACTGTGGAATTCCCTGTGACGGATCTTGGAGCCTCAGTGTAGGCTTGGGCAGGAGCTCTGAGTCTCCCCTTAGGCTTGCAAAGGCCAGGTGCACTATATAATCATTTGTGTGGGCTTATGGCCTCACAGAAGGCTTGTATTAAGGCTAGGAACTTCAGAGTGTATAGGGTGCTCTACTGTTGGCTGAGAAAGAATTTCAGAATCTTGATTTGGACCCAAGTTCAGAACCAAGATCAGTCAGTGGGAGTGGGTGGCTTGCTGTTGGCTTATGCCAGTACTTCTTGGTGTGGCTTTGCTGTCTGCTATGCTACCCTCTCACTCCATTGAAAAAAGAACCTCTCTGTCTGTTTTCCAAGTTTTGTTTTTTTTTTTTTTTTTTTTTTTTTTGCAGAAAATTGCTAGATTCTGTCACCTCGTTAGTTCTGTCACTCTAGTATGTATTTTGAGGCATTACTTTAAGTTTCATTGGAGAGGATTCTCAGAGCAGTTCCAGGTTACCAAGCTTCTACTCCACTATCTTGGTTCTGCCTTTCAGTCATTTATTTTATAATGGCCCTAAGAAGCACAAGTAAAATGACTACCATTAAAATGAAGGTAACGTGCATGTGAGCATCTATTTCAGAGGATGAAATAGTAGAGAAATCCTCTGAAGAAGTCATCAAACCCTTCCAAATTCAGTCCTCATATATTTTACTACTCAGTTACTTCAATGCATGGAGACAAAAATAAAATTATGTTGGAAAATATTATTTGGATTTAAAAAATGAAAAGAGTCAAAAGGTTTTAGACTGGTCAGAAGTCTCATACCTATAAATAATTAGTGTAATCTTTCAGAATAGAGTTCAAAGGTGCTAGCTATAGTGAACAACAAATAACATTACCAAAAATGGAATTAACTACATTTTAACGGGAAGGAATGACTGGTTTCTTAAGTGGGAGTCACAGCAGAAAAATTAGCTGTCTGCATAGTTAGACTATGAAGTCTTTGGAGTAAAGGTCAAAATCAATATCAAATTAGAGAAAGAATAAAGATGAGAAGACAGTGTTTACAATGAAAACATCATGAGTTTGACCTATTCAAAAGAGCTAGTGACATCAAAAAAATGAAACTTGGAAATAAAAAAAAAGTAATATGTTGCCCTGGATAGTATATCTTGCAAAATTTACTTAATATGAATACTCAATATGACAAAAATAAAAAACTCCCTTTGGCAACAAACAAGTTTCTGGCCAAGATGCAACTTTACAGGCAAAGCTTTTACTGGCAGAGAAAACAAATTCAACTTGGAAAAACACTGAGAGGAAGATGCTAGAAAATTTTGTGAATAACATCATTCCATGAAAGGAAAAAAAAAATAATGAATGTCCGCCACCACAAAAAAGTATTCAGAAAGTTTGACATGATACTCAACGAATGCTTTTTATGAGACAAATAACTACAGTTAAAACTTGAAATAGTATAACAGACAGAAAATGCAACAGATATGTCAACACTTCTAAACAGATCTACACTGATTATCACAATTAGTA
Source organism: Gracilinanus agilis (assembly GCF_016433145.1). NCBI lineage: Eukaryota > Metazoa > Chordata > Mammalia > Didelphimorphia > Didelphidae > Gracilinanus > Gracilinanus agilis. The sequence goes on along the minus strand of NC_058131.1, from coordinate 222,176,264 downwards.
GAATTTCTCTTTTTGTGCTCTAACACCATAATTACAAGTGTTTTATATAAGGAAGTAGAAATACCACCAAAGAAAATGGCAGCTTGTAAGTATCTAGATCAACACAAGTGCAGACAAAACAAAACAGTGCCAGAGGTACAGTCTTAAAAACACAAAGGAATTTTTTTGAAGGTACACAAAAATACATACCAAAAAAGCAAAATCAAAGCAAGAAAGATGTTGTTACCACCAAAAGGATAATCAAGACATATATAACTACATCTTTATAATGTTTCTAAATGAAACATTAATTTTTGGTTGCCACTCTTCTATATATATTGCTTCACATAATTTTAGGAAGTAAGCTCTTAAGAGCTGTTTTATACCAGACTAATGGGCTGGAAGTGAGTGAGGAGCAATGATGTGACAGAAAGCAGGGACAAGTAATAAGTTCAGATTATATTTATTAGAAAGAAAAAAGGAGAAAATATTAATTTTTATGGGTGGGCAGAGCCAGCATAATTAAAAATGATAATCTTAAATAAACTAATATACTTTTCAATGCCATTCCAATCAAATTACCAAAAATATTTTATTGCACTAAAAAGAATAATAAAATTCATTAAGAAAAACAAAGGTCAAGAATAACAAAGGAATTCATGAAAAAAATGTAAGGCAAGATGGTCTAACAGTACCAGAATTTAAAATGTTTTATAAAGCAGTAATTATCAAAACTATCTGGTATTGGCTACAAAATAGAAAAATAGATCAATGGAACAAAAAGGGCATACAACAATTATACAACAAATAATTTTAAAAGATTATAGTAACCTTGTATTTGACAAAAGTAATGATGCAAGTTTGGGGGATTACATTTTACTGTTTGATAAAAAATGTTGGGAAAACTGGAAAGCAGTCTGGTAGAAACTAGACAAAGACCAATATCTTACACTATTTACCAAAATAAGGAAATAGATACATGACCTAGGCAAAAAGGGAGACATCAAAAGCAGATGAGAAGAGCATGGAACATATTACCTATTGAGACTCATGGATAAGAGTAGAATCTATGAATAAATAAGACATATAAAGCATCATGAGATATAAAATGGATAATTTTTGAATACATGAAATTGAAAATTTTTTGTGCAAATACAACTAATCTAGCCAGGATTAGAAGGAAAGTGGTAAATTGTGGAAAAAAATATAGACAGATTCAAAGATGGAGGTTTCATATTTACATAGAGTAGGAGGCTATGTGGCTCAGTGGATTGAGAGCCAGGCCTAGACATGGGAGGTCTTAGGTTCAAATCTGGCCTCAGACACTTCCCAGCTGTGTGACCCTGGGTGAGTCATTTAACCCCTGTACCCTAGACCTTACCACTCTTCTGCCTTGGAATCAATATACAGTAATGATTCCAAGATAGAAGGTAAGGATTTACTTTTTTCTTAAAATATACAGACAACTTAGTTAAATTTATTTGAATATGAGCAATTTTCCACTTGATAAATGGTCAAAAGATATGAACAGATGGGTTTTATATGAAGAAATTAAAGCTATATACAACTGCATAAAAACCACTAGATCATTATTAATTCGAGAAATGCAAATCAAAATAACTCTGAGATAACTCACACTTATTATTTTGGTTAAAATGATAAGAGGGAAAAATGAAAAAAATTGAAGGGAATGTGGAAACATGGATACATTAATATACTGTTGATAGAACTGTGAAAGCAATCTGAACTATTCCTAAACAGTTAGAAATGTGCACATACTTTTGAAACAGCTATACCATTATTATGTTTATTTCCTAAATTGATCATGGAAAAAGGAAAAGAAGTCATATGTTCTTAAATATTCATAACAGCTCTCCATGGTGGCAAAAATCTAAAAATTAAAGGGAGGCTCACCAATTGAGAAATGGTTAATATTGTCATATAATTGTCATTATTCTCAGATTAAGGATTATACAGCGTCAAAGCCATTTTTTTCAGGGTTTAAGAAGTTATAGTCTAAACTAAGCACATAAGATAATAAAAGCAACTCCATTTCAGAAGTCATTTTCTAATAGCTGGTCAGCCAAAGTCTCTGAAAGATGGTGTTCTCAGTGCTTGGAGGAGTAGCAATAACAGCTTAAGAAAACAACAAAATAAACAAAATAACCCTTTGAGATACTGTGAGAGGCCCTTTCCCCTGGCTGCCTCTTTTTGTCTCTCATCCAAACACTAAGGAAAGTCTGTATGAGACAAGGTTCCTGACAAGGACCCACACTTGCTTACATCCTGAATAGTTCCTTTGGGTTCTCCCAAAGTGCGTTCTTGTTACCTATCTAGATGTCCATGTTTATGGCAATTTGATGTTTATAATTCCATGATCATTGTTGCTTAAGTGCTAATATTGCCCATGAGGGGTCCGAAGGGCCCAGATCCGGGGGTCTCTGGCCCCTCTGCTCATTTCCAAAGGCAACGAACAATAATTTGCCTGAGATGCTCTCTTAGAATCTTCTTTCAATATACGGAAGGTCCAATTTAAAGTGGTTTTATGATTAAACATCCTTCCCTTTTACACTTTACCTTGCCTTAGTTCTCTACTTTAAAACATGTCCTTCCTTGAATACACTTCATAGCGAATCCATAGGCTTTGGTCTTGATTTCTCTTTGTAATAATTGCTTTTCCAACACACGCAGGGTCTGGAGCTCAGTCACACCACACAGGCATACCTTGTTGAGGTAGAGGAGGGAGGGGAAAACAAACACGTGTTAACAGCTGAACAAACATGTATCTTCATCTCACAGAATCTTCTATTTACTCAGAATTCTCAATTTTACTATTACTCTTCAGGCCATTCCCACACTCTTGGAGTTTCCCAAAAAGAACGATCATACATTTAAGTACTTAGCTATGTGTCGTGTACTCTAAGTTAGGACGATATGAGTATCAAAAACAAGACAGACATTGCCCAAAAGGAATTTCCACTGCGATGGAAAGAAGCAACACATATATGGCGATGGCTACTAAGCAAAGATGTTTTGGTTCAGTAGGTCAAAAAACAGTGAATGAAGAAATAAGGAAATCTATTTATATGATCTTTCCAGAAACAATAATAATGTTATTTTTTTTTTAAATGAGAATTCTCGGGGGCAGCTGGGTGGCTCAGTGGATTGAGAGCCAGGCCTAGAGACAGGAGGTCCTAGGTTCAAATTCGGCCTCAGCCACTTCCCAGCTGTGTGACCCTGGGCAAGTCACTTAACTCCCCATTGCCTACCTTTACCACTCTTCTGCCTTGGAGCCAATACACAGTATTGACTCCAAGATGGAAGGTAAGGGTTTAAAAATGAAATGAAATGAAATGAAATAATGAAATAAAATAAAATAAATAAAATAAAATAAAATAAAATGAGAATTCTCAGAATCAGAGAAAGTGTGTGGAGAAGCTAAGTGACAGTGGATAGAGCACTGGATCTGGAGTCAGGAGGTTCTGCACTCATGTGTGACGCAGGATAAGTGGCTTAAGCTCTGTTTGCCTCAGTTTCCTCATCTGTAAAATGGGATTATTAATAGCATGTACCCACAGGGTTGTTCTGAGGATCAAATAATAATTGTAAAATACTTAGCACAGTGGCACATAGTGAATACTATATGTTAATTGTTGTTGTTGTTGTTGTTGTTATTATTATTATTATTATTATTATTATTATATGTCTTGTCAGGGGGTAACAGAAGGAAGATGGAGTTGAGAAGGCATGATTCCAGGCATTCAGAGCTGAGTGGCTTAGCTCCTCCTGGGAATGGTCCCTGAAGATCCTAATTAGAGTGTGAAGCAGTCACAGAAACACATGAACATCACTCTTCCTTTGTGAATCCCCCCTTCCTCTAGGTATATGTAAAAAAGAAAAAACAGGGCTAAAAGAAAGGGCACGCTAATTAATCTTACAAATTGTGGTAACTGCACTTGTTCCTCTTTAAATATCTATATTAATTCAGTCTCTATATTCCTCTGGGGAAGCCCAGCTGCAGGACTCTTTTCCTAACTGCTTTTGTTAGTACTGACCCAAACCAGTACTCTGTGCTTGTTACAAAAGTAATAATTATGATCATAATAACTAGCATTCATAGAGTGCTTCAAGGTTTGCAAAGTGCTTTACAGAACTTTTAACACATTGCTGACTATGCCTGACTTTTTCCCTAGTTCCACTGCCAAGTCTTCTTTTTCTGAGTTATTTGAAAATTTGACAAAAGTGCTCACAGGGAACATGGAAGCATTAGCCTGCAAAGAGTCATCTCTAGTATTTAAACTTTTTTGCAAAAAAAAAAAAAAACGTTTTCTCTTTTTCTTTTTAAATGTATAAATGCTATAGAAAAGATCCTGGATATCCCAGAATTTTTTTATTGTAGGACAAGTATCCCAGCAACACTTACACTATAGTTTCTACCAAAAGAAGCAAAAAAAAAATTTTCTTAAAATCACCAAACTGAGTAGGTAATAAAGAACCCAGGTTATTGGGATTCATCCTTCTCTCTGTCCGACACAAGGGATTTCAGAGAGAAAGCCTAAGGACCTGCTGAGAAATGTTAGCAATTTAAGACCAAACTAAGGTGGGGCCACAAGATGAAAGCAAGTATTCCTTTTCGATTTTACTTCTGAAAATAGTTTTACAAGGTTTCAATTATGCTCTTCTCTTCCCCATTCCCCTGAGAGTAGGATGAGAATGTGTTGCATTAATTTTGGCTCCCAGGGAAAGGTTCAGGGCAGCAAAAAATTATAAAATTACAATCACTACAATTATACAGGTTCCTACTTCTTGTCTCATTCCATATCCCTGCCTAGCTGCTCTATGCCTGGGGCATTGAGTGACTTCAAAGGGAGCTTAATGATTTGGGCCTGCTCTGGAGGTCTCTGTAGGGCAGGGAGAATGGCAGCAAATGGGTACATAATACATTAAACATTTAAAGAAAGATATAATTGGATGTGGTTTATGATATTTAAAATTCAGAGTTCACTAACCTATTGAATACATTTCATACATATCCATGTATTCTATTAACATTTAACTATCACTGCAGATGTCTACTGTAAGAATTTTTTCCCCCTAATTGCCTGGGGAATGGTCCAAATCCCTAAATAAAACTCATTTTAAGACAAAATGCATTAGTAGTGTATTTATGCTTTCCCTGAAACGTTTTTTCTCCCTCCAAGGATGCAGACAAGACCTCCCCCCACCCAAGATGCAGACAAGTAGTAATAATAGATAAACATTTTGGCTGTAGGCATGCTCAAGTTCACAAACGGTCCCATTATTTTAAAAGCTATAATCTGTAAAGAGAAAATCTATAACTAATCAGTATAAACAAGGAATATTTTAGAAAGGATAAGTACAGCATATTTTTTTTGCAAATTGAAAATGGAATTCAAGAAGAATGCAGTGTTTTAAAAAAATATGGTCCTCAGGAATACTTTTAATCAATTAATAAATGGAACTTAAAATTATACTTCTATTATTCACAACATTTCCTCAAAGGTTTGCATATTGAGTCCTCAAGGGGCTGACACTCCAGCTACTAGGGAAAACCTATATATCTGCCCTCTCAAAACAAGAGATTGATTACAGGCCCCAAATTATGTGTGTTTCTAATTAACCTCAGCTAGTAACTCAATTATCTCTTAGCAAAGGTATTTAATATGGTAGAATAAAAGAACAGTAGATAACAAAATATTCTGCCAACAAAATGAAGGTACACTCTCAAAAATATGTAGAATATCTATTGGATCAGTCAGGGCCCTGACATGTACATGTGCCAATGGCAACTCAGCTCTTTGTACTAGGGTCTAAACGTTCTTTCTCTCTTCTTATAATCCTTGAGTTTGATATCTCAAATCTAATATCTCTGGATATCAGGCAAAGAGTTAGGATCCCAGAGTCTATTCCTGATCACATCCTAGCTATGTAGAGGTCAGACTCTTAGAAACACTCCCTAAGGTTACTTGTTCTAGTAATCCATGTTTAACTCCTAAATTTAGCATCTCTGACTAATAGGTAGGGCAGAATAAAAACAAGGCATGTGGAGGACATAGATTCCTTTCTTTTCATCTTCAAAGGTCTTCACAACAGGCAGTTCATAATTTGCAACATCTATAATGCCCCAGATTTAAATATTTAAAAATTATTTAAAAAAAAAACTATTTTCCCCTGGCCAACGAGGTTGCTTTAAAAAATTCCTTCACAGAAAGGAATTCAAAGTTCATATAAGAATATGACTATAGCTTTACAGTTAATTGAACTGCTTTTTGTCACATTATAAGTGTATTCTATACTCAGAGATTAACATAAGATCAACTCTTCTATAAATAGAAAAAAATTTGGAGAGGGTATTTGTCATAAAAGTTATGTGTGCTGGTTTTACAAGTTCAAAATGAAAGATTTGGATGAAATAAAATGCAAAAATAATGAGAAGTAATTAAACCTCAAAATGTGCAGGAGCTAGATTAGAGAATATTAAAATTAATTTAATGATGAATGGCAATGCTTTCCAAAATATTAAACCTGAACAATAAATCAGATCTGTAGTCTGAGCTAATTGAAAACTAAGTGACTAAAATGACAGGATGATTTCAATTAGAACATTTTCTTAATAGGCAAGATTCATAGTGTAGGAGGCTAATAACTCAGAATTAATAGCCACACAATTCAGACAAAATATTCAAATGATAGTGTGTAAATATTCTGAGGGATTTTGGTTATATTGCAAAATCTGTTTAAGGAAAATCTTTTAGTTTCCATTTATTTTTAAAGATTTAGATTATAAAACTTCCATAGAAAAATCAGCATTATTAAATTTTAATCACCAAGACTGTGGCTAAGTCTTATTTTGTAAAAACAAGAAAATAAATTAACAAATCAAGAAAAATGCTTAAGATATTTACTCATAAGGTCCTTTGTTAGAATGATTTTTCCCCTTGGATCTCATTCTGACTTTACTTTCCCTTTTACCGAATTACAACGTCTCTAGGCATTTAGAAAGGGAAATAATAATCACTAGGTACCTTATTAATTCATTAAAAATATGACGCTCCAAATATATATCAATTAATTTTTTCATTAGAGTTACTACACTGCAACAAACTTGGAAAAAATCTTCATAACATAATTCTCTGACCAAGGTTTAATTTCCCAAATATGTAAGGAACTGAGTCAAATTTACAAAAAATCAAGTCATTCCCCCAATTGACAAGTTGTCAAGGGATATGAATAGGCAGTTCTAAGATGAAGAAATCAAAACTATCAGCAATCACATGAAAAGGTGTTCTAAATCCCTCCTGATTAGAGAAATCAAATAAAAACAACTCTGAGGTACCTTACACCTAGCAGACTGGCCAATATGATGGCAAAGGAAAGTGATAACTGTTGGGGGAGATGTGGCAAAATTGGGACACTAATTCACTTGGTGGAGTTGTGAATTAATTCAACCATTCTGGAGGGCAATTTGGAATTATTCCCAAGGGCTTTAAAAGACTGCCTGTCCTTTGATGCAACCATACCATTTCTGGGTTTGTACCCCAAAGAGATAATAAGGGAAAAGATGTGTACAAAAATATTTATAGCTGTCTTCTTTGTGGTGGCAAAAAATTGAAAAATGAGGGGATGCCCATCAATTGGGGAATGGCTGAACAAAGTGTGGTATCTCCTGGTAATGGAATACTATTGTGCTGAAAGGAATAATGAACTGGAGGAATTCCATGTGAACTGGAAAAACCTCCAGGAACTGGTACAGAGTGAAAGGAGCACATCCAGGAGAACATTGTACACAGAAATGATACATTATGCCACAATCAAATGTAATGGACTTTTCTACCAGTAGCAATGCAATGTTTCAGGACAATCCAGAGGAACTTAGGAGAAATAGCACTATCCACATCCAGAGAAGGAACTGTGGAACCAGAAAGGCATTAGTAAAATATATGATCAACCACATAGTATATGATAGGGATGTGATTAGGGTTTTGATGTTAAAGAATCACCCTACTGTAGATATAAAAAATGTGGAAATAGGTTTTGAACAATGCTACATGTATAACCCAGTGGAATTGGCTTATCAGCTCTGGGAGAGGGGAGGGAAGAAGGGTGGGAAAATATATGAATCATTTAACCATGAAAAACAAAATTTTCTAATAAATAAATAAATAAATAAATTATAAGTTTTTTTAAAAAAGAATTATTAGACTGGTAAGTAAAGGTTTGTACAGATATTTGACAAAGAAGTTCATAATATTTTGGTAAACAAGATGAAGAACTGAAAACTGGATAACAATGTATTTATGATTCATGATTAGCTAAATTATAATAGCAAAAGATGACTGAATCAGTTTTAGACATGGTGACACAGTAGATGGAGAATTGGGCCTTGGAATCTGAATCATGCACTTAAGAGCTTTGTAACCATAGGAAAGGCAGGACCTCTCTCAGCCTCAGCCACTTCATTAGTGATGTAGGCATCACAATTTCAACAATTTCAAGGGACTGTTGTGAAAACCAGTGAGATAATTTATGTAAAGTACTTTGCAAAACTAAAAGCCTTACATTTTAACTTATGCTACTATTATTACAATTTTATGATGGTCTACTATAGAATTCTGTCCTCTTTAATAGTCTTGTAATGAATGGATTGAAGAAAAAATGGCATTCTTATTAAGTTCACAAATAACAAAAAGCTGGTTAGTAAAGCTAATCAATCTACAAGCATTTATTAAGCACTTACAATGATTTGCAGATTAAATGGTACAAAAAATAAAATTGTTTTCAGACAATAAATGATATACTTTTTATATCTATGAGAATATATTATATTCAATATATCCTTGTGTAGCAATTACTTATTTTCCATGATTTGTTTATTTGGTCCATAAGATTTTGACACTTTAAAAAATTGCCTCCATAAAACTACACATAATATTTGAAATTAAAAACAGCATTGAAGAAAAGAGTCCATTTTGCATATGTATCCTTAATAATGTTGAAACAAACATATATGTGCATATATATTAAGATCATGTATGCCTCAGCTACATATAGGATATATGCATATATGTTTATAATTACATTTAAAAAGAATTTAAAAGATTTATTTCTAAAATTTTCAGTTCCAAATTCTCTCCTTTCCATCCTCTTTTTCTTATCATCCCTTCTCCCTTAAAGAGTAAGCAATTTTATATGGGATATAACTGAGCAAAATGTATTTTTTGTTTTGAAAGAAGACATATAAAAACAAAGAAAATAAGGGAAAAGATAATGTGCTTTGATCTGAATTCAGACTCCAGTTCTTTCTCTGGAGATGAATACCATTTTTTCCTCATGGAGTCCTTTGTAATTGTTTTGGATCATTGTATTTCTAAGAATAGCTAAGTCATTCACAGCTGATCATTGTACAATGTTTCTTTTACTGTGTATGATCTTCTAAATATATTCTTTTTTTAAAACCTTTTATCTTATATCTTAGAATCAATAGTATTGGTTCCAAGTCAGAATAGTGGTAAGGACTAGGTAACTATTGTTACCTAGTGACTTGCCCAGTATCACATAGCTAGGAAGTATCTGAGGCCAAATTTGAACTCAGGACCTCTTTTCTCTAAGCCTAATTCTCTATCCATTGAACCACCTGTTTGCCTCTGTAGGAAATATATTCTTAATCAACAAGATAGTCAATTGCAAAAGATCAAAAATATAACATTCATTACATGATACTGAAAATCTTTTGCCCAGACAGAATAAATGAACTTGGGATGAGAAGAGAATTGATTAAATGAAAATAATCTTTGAATCAAGTTTCTCTAGTAATAGTTTGATATATAACATTTATAATGAATGAATATATATGTATATATACACATATATGTGTATAAACACAAATCTAGATAAAATAACAGAGTGAAGTAAGACAACTAAGAAAGCAACATATATAATAACTAAAAGAAGAACATGGAAAGAAAAAATTCAAAAATGAATGTGCCAGGAAAACGTTATACACAGTAACATCAGTAGTTATGTTGATAGATAACAGATATTTTGGGGAAGCTGATGATTATGCCAGGGCCAGTAACCTTCAAGACACAGACACAGATTGACAGGCTTCAGTGAGAAGGGAGGGGGTTAGACACTCCTGGCTTTCAAACCCCTCCCCCCAAGCAGTTGAAGTTTCAGTTGGAAAAATGGAGACTGACTGAGGTACTTGTGGTAAGTTTCTGTTGAGGCTGAACTCTAATGATGTTCCCTTTCTTTAACTTATATTCCTCACAGGTCTGATAGAGGAATAAGTAGAAGCTAGTTATCTAAATGCTGAAGGACTGAGATAGATGATCTTCTTAAATCTGGCAACTGACAGGATTCAAGCTAGATGACCAGACTTGAGCAGTGAGTATCCCCGAAATAATTCCCTGGCACAGATATTGTAGGTAAAGCTTATATTAAGAAGTAAAATGAAAACTAGAGGGGGTAGTAATTAGGGTTTTGGATAAGGAAAGGGTGACTCTGATCTGTTAGGTTGAAGCTGCCCTTCCCCCCCACAGGAGGGGGTGAAGGGCACTTAACTAATCTGGCTCTTTTGCTAATAGTGAATATATCTAATCACTAAATCACTAAATAATTGTTATATTGATATTGATAAGGATTAATCCTAATAAACAAGCTAACTCCTGAGTAAAAACCACGATGGCTTTGCCACAATGGCCACTCAGGTGAACCCCCCAAGTCAGGAGCAGTAAGCAGTGAGTCTGCTCACCTCAACCCCCACAAAGCAACTGCCTAAACCCTTTTCAACTGCCCCCTCACCCAAAGTTCTCCAGGGGGGGTCCCCTGGAATTCTGGGTGAGGCTGTCCTTGTATTTTGCAGGGATTCCATGCATCCATCTCTACATAACACTGTGAATGACTTAACTTAACTTATCAACAAGGCAAGGATCCATATCAATTACAATGCATTCATGGCAAGAAAGGATATCCACAACCATAGAAGGAACAGAGTCCAAATGCAGATTGAAACATACCATTCTTTACTCTAATTTCACCATGACTTTTTTTTGAGTGTAAGCAATATATGTCTTGTTTCACAACAGGATGAACGTACACATATATATTGCATATTAATACCTACAACCTATATCATTTAACTGCCTTCTTGGGGAGGGAGAAGTGATGGGAAGGAAAAAATAAAAGTGCTCATTCATATGAGGTGGAGATAAAGATGAAGAGAATTCTAGGATGGAGAACAAATTAAAGATATGGATAAAGGATATAATGTGTTTTATGTAAGGTAGAATAAGAAGTCCAAGTTGACTGGACCATGAAGTGTAGGTAGGGGAATAATGTATAATAACATTGGAAATGTAATTTAGGCTCCAGTTGTGAAGAGCTAGAAAAGTGAAATATAAAGGCTTATAGCTGATCCTAGGGATCACAGATCCTACATAGGAACTGGAGATTATTCAGGTTATTTTGGATAGTAAAGTGTAAATAATTAGAAGGTATTGAAATGATTCAGATGAGAGGAAATGAGGATCTGAACTACTGTGGTGATCATGTGAACAGACAAAAGAGATGACAGAGATTTGTGGGCATAGGAATGAGGTATGACAATCAATCAAATAGATGGGATCAGGAACTGTGAGAAGTCAAGAATAATACAGAAGTTTGCAACTTGGTTTGACTAAAAGTATAGTAGTACCTCAACAGTGATAGAGAATTTGAAAAGATATGTCCTTGGCATAACAGTATGAGTTTGGTTTGGGATATACTGAATTAGAGATGCTTGGATAGAGTTATTTGTGAGAGTCAACTTCATAGAAAATATAGTTAAAATTTGGGGAGCTAATGAAGTTATCAAGTCAGAGAGGATTGAAAGAGATGGGGTATGTAGGACAAAGTCTTTTGATAAAGCCTCAGTTAGGATATTGGTTTATGTATTTGTCATGTATCTTTTCACCTTTCTAGATTTATATCTAATACATAGGTATACAACTCTCAGTGTGTGTGTGTGTGTGTGTGTGTGCGTGCGCGCGCGTGTGTGTGTGTGAGAGAGAGACAGAGAGACAGAGAGACAGAGACAGAGAGACAGAGACAGAGAGACAGAGACAGTGAGAGAGAGAGAGAGATGATGATGATGATGATGATGATGATGATGATGATGATGATGATGATGAACCTGCAAAGGAGAATGAAAAAGAGTAATCTTCTGGGTAAGAGGTGGAAAAGAGAGAAGAGTGTCAACTATATTCAAGCAAATATACTGAATAATAAAAATAGCTAACATTTATATAGAACTTACTATACCAAACACTATGCTAAGTGAATTATAAATATCATCTCATTTGATCCTCATGCCTTCCCTGGGAAAAGGGTACTATTATGTGTCCCTTTTTACAAATGTCAAAACTGAGATAGATAAAAGTTAAGTGTTATGCCTAGGTCATACACCTAATAAATTCCTAAAGCTAAATTTGAAATCAAATCTTCCTGAATCCAGGTCTAGTTCTCTTATCCACTGTGCCTTATGCCACCTAGCAGCTTCCCAATACAGAACTTCAGTTCTACCACATTTCGTTTTTATTTCCTAGGTCTTCATATTGGCCAGGGTTAAATTTCCTGAGATGTTCCTGCTTTTAGGGTCTTGGCATTATGTGGAGATGGAACTGTAGACTGAATTTTTGACTGCATAGAGAAATAAAATATAATCAAGCATCCTCCAGTAGTGATCCTGCCTTTTGGGACTGGTAATAATCTAATCAGAAGCTTCAGAAGGGGAGGAAGCACTGAAGGTAAGAATCTGATGAAAATCCTGAGAGACACTGAGAAATAGCTACCAGATCATGCTACAGTGAGAGAGGTCACTCCAAGTAATAAAGATAAAAAGGGAGACCAAATACCTTCCTCAGCCATCAATAACTATTTTTTTCAGTTGGCATATGTTTTTTATTTCAAAACTCTATCAGCATTTGCCAATTTAGAGAATGCATTAATATATAAACAATGTCAAGAAAACCACAAAAAGAATCTCTAGAACATTAAATGGGTCCCTCTATGGTAGATTTATGAGATTACATAAATAATAATCTTGCAGTAGAGACAGACAGGGCTCTGGCTTGAGATTTGATTATTTAGAAGGAGTAATTATGTTGATCCAATCTCAAATGCACTAACTTATTAAAATAAAGCTATATAGGTAGTTCTGGGGTAGTTTAGTTAACAAATGAATATTTCTATATAAATTTCTATACATACACACATATAATTCATGTTTATATATCATTTTAATGTTGTTCAATTGTTTTAGATATGTACAAGTCTTCATGACCCTATTTGAGATTTTCTAATCAAAAAGACTAGAGTAGTTTGTCATTTCCTTCTCCAGCCCATTTTACAGCTATTGAAACTGAATCAAACACGGTTAAATGACTTACCTAAGGTCAAACAGCTGGGAAATGTCTGCGGTTAGATTTGAATTCAGGTCTTCCTTATTCCAGATCTGGCAACTATCCAGTATACCACATAGTTGCCTTATTTTATAATATAATTAAAGGTATTTATATTATATATGTGTTAGAAATGGGTTGAAAAATGTCTAAATAAAATTACACTGTAGAGCTAGAGAAAAAATTCCTAAGAGCTTCCCATAATCTACCTAACTATTGTTTATATCTGATAACTATTCTCTACATAGGATTTTTCAGTACATTTTCTCCCTATGATTCTTTGGCATACTTTTAATGAATTAAGCTTTTGTCAAAGGAAGAAAATTAGTGAGAAACTTCAAAGAAAATTAATTTCAGAAAGAACGTAACCTTTCAGATCATATTGTACCTTCCAGTGAAGGGAGGGGAATAGGGAGTAAGGGTGGCAGAGGTGGTGAAAGCAGTGAAGAGATAAAAAGGGAGGTTTTTATGTCCCAAGGTTTAAAAATGAGATCTGTAATTGGAAAATCTCTATGAGATTATTATGTTCTCAGAGCTAAAAACATCAGATTAAGAAATAATGTGTAAAGTATTTTGAAAATTGCTCAGGGAATGAGTGATGTTTTATATCTTTATTGCATCTGTAGGTCCAGTCTATTTCATGCTTCTGATATTTTTGATGACAAATCCTTAATTCATTGAACTTTTTTTCCCTCTTTATCTGAATGCTTCACATCAGCATTTTCAGGGTGAGGCAAAAGTCACTGCACAGTTGAAGACAATCATAAGCAAATATTTCATTCACAGTTGATTAAAATAAATTGCCCTCTTCAAGTTTTATATTTAAAATTTTTGGAATGTATAAAAGTTTGCAACAGTGCATATTGTCATATCCTGTTTAATGCCATGCATTGATTCTGTAAAAAAAAAGACATTAGGAGAAATAAGTTCACAGCAGGCAGTTAGCTTCATTGTGCCAATGTTTATACAAACATAGTAAACCCTCTGATTCTCAAGAGAATTAGCATGTGATCTCTGAACACTAGTTTGGTACCTCATTGAATTTCCAATCTGTGTCTTAGTCTTTGTATCCAATTATGCTACATTGATGTCATATGAGGTTATAGGAGACTTTAGCTAAAATATATCAAAACAAGGATGATAAAGTGATATTAGGTGCACGTATTAGAAGCAGGAATTCCTAACCTTGGACTCAACCACTCACAATGACCCAAAGGATAGATTTCAAGAGGTAGGTACATGAACTTGGATGGGGAAAAATAAACACATAAACAATTTTTCTTTATTTTCACTAATGTCTGATTTGATATTAGCATGCCTTTCATTATGAATATAAATGTAAGCAAAGTCACATTATCTGAGAAGGAGTACTCAGGATTCACCAAACTTCCAAAGAGATCTCTGATGTTAAAAGAGGTTACAGACTCAGCCTACAGGTTTATCTGTCTGCAGAGAGATTACCGAATTTTACAATGCTGTTAAAAATTCATACTGATAGTTTCTCTGTCAATTCTCATATGTCTTCTTTTAAGTCTATGCCAGTTTTGATCCACAGACAAAAATAAAAATAATTTCTTTCACTTCAGATGGGCATGATGGATTTTTACTGCTAGAATGCTTTTAAGACCTAAAATTGTTAGACATGGAAAATATCTGAACCAGATAAATCATGGAGACCCTTGTAATAAAAGATGGAGATTTTAAATTGCATGTACTATTTTTGTCTTTACTCTGACTTTTTTTTTTCCTTAGCAGTGGCATTTCTGGAAGTAAAATGTGGTCGTTTTCCTATAAAGTATGGATATACTACTTTGATGAGATATGACAGCCTCAGCCATCCCACACCCACCCACCTCATCCTTCCCTTTCCTGCACCTAAATAAGATCCTAGATCAGTACCTGCCAAGACATACCTTTAATTTGTTTTTACTGACCTTCATTGTAACTGGCCTTACCTTCTTATTATCTGAAGTGTAGATTGTTTTGGACAGATTTTAATTTGAAGCCACAGTTAAGATGTTTCTTCACTATTGCCTTTTTTTGGGGAGTTGTCGATAAATTTTCTTGAGTTCTAATTTCTGGGCAGGAGTAGGTAGGTAATAATAACCAGAATTATTGAAGTTTCATTTTAAAGTATTTCCTTTATTATTACATAAAATATGACATAAATTGTGACATAATCAAAAATCTTTTTCTGTTTGATTTTGTTTTTCCTTTTATTTCCAACTTTTAACCAGCTAACCACTACACGATTACAGCTTGAGCTAATATCCATTCATTACACAGCAGGTAATGATCATTTTAACTGAGTATCAACTCCTGCTCCCCACTGCCACTCATTCCAGTGAAAACAGTGTTGTTACAATGGGGAATTATATCATCTGAGACCCTGATGTTTCTTTCTGTTTAATTTGCCCACTTGACCTTTTACCACCCGATCTCCCCATAATTTACTAGTGAGGTGTTTTATGCAAACTGGGTGCAAACAACTATTTGCAGAATTAATCTGTACTAATAATGCTTCTCAATGGTATTTCATAATTACAGAGGACTATACAAATATTGTCTAATTTTGTCCCTACAGCATCTCTATGAAGTAGTAAAGAAAGTATTATAATCATTTAAATGGGAACTCAGTGGTGAAGAGACCTGTAGTGGACAACAGTGATAACAAATGACAAAACTGGGACTTATGGCATGAGTTCTTAGAAACTGAGTGGGAAGGAAATTTCATCTGCTATCTGGACAAGGATGTCCTTTGTATCATCTCAAAAAGGAAGAGCAAACCCAGCCTTTGCTTAAAGGTCTCTAGGGAGCTCTTCAACCAAGAAGATCTAGCTTCTGAGGTTGGTGCAAGGTTTTTTCCATTATGACAGTTGGAATGTATGATTTGAGTAAAAAGATATTTGTGGTTCTGAGCAATAGAATGATTAACGTCATATCATTTCACAAGCATTTATTAAATAATATTTGTAATGAGGGTTTAAAAGTAAATCTGTAATGGTGGTTGGTAAAGCTCTAAAGCAGTCAGTAAACTAATATGGATTAGTCTCAAGCTGTAGACTGAAAGTACTGGATGTAGGAATGACAAATACCCAGTGCCTAAGTCAGCCAAAGGATTGATGTAATTTCCCTTGGTAAGGACTAAACTCCTTTAGGATGATTTCCCTTCAGCCTGGCTGAGGATATAACTCCTATTGGTTGGTAGTGAGATTAGACAGGAAAGGAAGTTTGGTGCTTCCTGTCTAAACAGTAATGGAGTTACTGTGTCTCTCTTTTAGAATCTTGAACAGCAGTCACTATTTAGATCTAAGATAAAGGTAGGACACACTAGTTCTTAAATTAAACTAAGGATTTATTGAATAGATTGGTTTGGGAAAAGGGATTGGAGAGTGGGTTAGGAAAACTATGAAACTAGTCTATTACTGCCATCTAGATCTAAATACAGGATGTTGATGAACTCCTTGCTATGATCCTCAGCTATTCCAGGGGACCAGACTTGGGACAGAAATAAAATGATCTCTTGATGGCAAATATAAAGCAATCTCTTGATAGGGAATAATTGGTATATCAGATTGGTGTTCCTATTTGGTCAGCAATGATCTTTAACCTACCTGGCCTAGAAACTAAAATATCCCATGTTCCACCTCCCTCAACCACCCAGATCCCACCCAAGGGGTAGAAGTGAAGTAGGGAAAGAACCCAGCTCTGGGTCTCCAGACCTATATATATCCTAGGTCTAACTGCCAGTTGGTACTTGCCCTATGGCTCATGCCACAGTCAACATTCCAACCAGGGCAACTGACAGGTTGCCCCGATAAAATATGGCAGTATTATTTCTATATTACATATTTGATAATTGCCTGATACTCTCCTAGGCTCTGGTGGCAGAGAAATTAAAGAAAGCACATCTTCTCTCAAGGAGCTATGTTCTATTATCAAGAAAGAGCACCTACTATACATGTAATACAGAATTATTATACAGAATTTATAATAGAGAAATTATAAAACAGAAATACACATAATAAAGAAATATAAAACATATATACAAAATAAATACAATGTCTTTTTAATGGAGCGAGAAGGAAACACTAACAACTGTAGAGGAAGTAAAAAAGTCCTCCTTTAGGAAGGAAAAACAACTGCATTTTGAACAATTTTAAATTAAGGGCAATATTTTTAGGATATATTTTAAAAAATAAATTCAAGTAAATTCAATAAGAAATGAAATACTTATTGATAATCTATTTCCATGAGAAGAATATAATATGATAATTGTTTTATCCATTGTAGTAAATGTTGTGGAATATTCTGACCAGATTTTTTTATGTGATTCTTAGCCAAGGGAAATTTTCTGGTCAGGGAGTCAAGTTTTCCTCAAAAGTCATTATAAGAATTATTTGACAAACAGAGGAAGACTTAATATCCAAAGAATATGAAGATTATGCCCTAAGAGTTCATGCAACACTGGTCCGTGCTTCATTTAATTGTCTGGGATGCCAGGACTTCAGCATTCCAAGTGAGTGAATAATGTATTTCCCATAATGGTGGTGGACAGATATTTTTGTTTGTTTTTTTTTTAACTGGACTTGGGCAGTGACTTCAAGATTCAAAGTTTCCATTCTGGTAATTCCTTTATGTGGCTTCCACAAATAGGAGAATATATAATTATATTGCAATGCCTAGCCAGGCTCTCTATCCCTACTACTCTGAAGTCTCACATTATCTATAGCCTTAATTGAGCAACTAGATTGCTCAGTGAATAGAGCTCTAGGCTTGGAGTCAGGAAGACATCAGTTTAAATACACTTAGCTGTGTGACCCCAGGCAACTCATGTAACTTCTTTTTGCATTAATGCACTGGATAAGGAAATAGCAAACCACTCCAGTTTTTTTTTTGTCAAGAAAATTTTGTGGAAAGTAGGATCCATGGGATCTGAATGGACAGAAAAAGACGAACAACTCAACAACAACAAAGCCTTTTGCTTAAACATTCTTAATTCTAAAAAAACAGTCCATTCCCCAAGCAGAGCAAATATTCGGCTAGGATTGAGATAGATTTTCATCTCTTTCATGTTGCCAACTCCAGTTGTCCTTGATTTTTTCTGCCTTACTACCATCCAAGCGTAGGTATTGCTATAACCTGGGAAACATGGCGGGACTCACAATCTATAACAAAGAGTGATAAACTTTGTGAATATGGAGTGGCCTATTTGACATGTTGAATTATTATTCTTGTGAAATGATAGAGACTATTCTTGCCTGATTCTATTATTTGTCTTTTGAGTATGGTGGTGGTAGTGGTAAAGAAATGGTGAATAAGAGAATGAAACTAGGAAAAAAATTATATCCAGCTATGATGTTAAGGAATGGAATGAGATGAGAACTGTAGATCTACTTAAGAGAAAGAAATATAATAGATGAGTAAAACATGACATATCTATCATATTATCAGGAGGTTTCATGAATGTGAATGAAGTTGATTAGAAATATGTATTAATGGATTCAGGAGAACCCATGTGGGCAAATTCTCCAATTCAGTTTAATAATTTTTCTAGGGAGAAGAAATAACTTTCATTTGGAGCTCTAAAAAGATAGAGCCTAATAGCTATCATCTTTGACCCATGAAGACTAAAGATGGCAGTATATTATAAAAGATAGAGTGCTATATTTTAGTCAAGAAAGAATTACATTTATAATTTTCCTCTGACACATTCAAATTTGGTCAAAACTCTTAGAGTGTCTGAGCCTTTCTCTCAAATAGTTGTAGCAGCTACTTTTTAGAATGGTTGGGATCAAATGATATGTAAAGTGATTTCCTACATTTAAGGCACCTGATACATGTCAGTTATTATTAAGTCCAGGCAAGGACTAAGGAAATAGTATGCATGCATGCCAAAAAGGGCACACAGAGCCCTCTCTGTGGGCACACCTGCACTTGTCCACCAGAGTTTGTTACTAGAAAGCTAGAAGGACTCAGGCTGGAGCTGCTCTGCTCTTCCTCTCCATGCATCTGAGAACATTCCTCACTTTACCTGCCCCTCTGCCCAGTAGCCCAATGGGAGCACTTTCTCCCTCCCCTGTATGGGATAAAGTGTGGTTCCAGGGTGGGGGCGAGATGGGGAGGCAGGTCATAACACTCATCTCTAAACATTTCACATCACTGGTTTAGAAAAAGTTTGTGAGGAGCTGCTCAAGAGATTAGTAGATTTATTTTATATGTACTTCAAATTATCTTATTATACTTTATTGTTTATGAACATGGATGTACATGAGTGTGTGTATATTTTCCTTTGGTTTGGATTTTTTATTTCTTTGGTATAGGAACTCATATTTATTCATATCAATTGCAATGTCTCTGAAACTGACGACAGAGCCATCTAGAACCCTGGGATGTTATTTGTTGAAGATCACACGGTGATTATATCTCAGAGGAGGGATGAATTAAAGTCATAAGAAAATTGAGTCATAGAATTATAGTGTTCATTTTACAAAAGACAAAACTGTATACCACAGATAAAGTGACACAAGCAAAGTAAAAAGCAAGGATTGTAACCCAGAATCTCTAATTGAATCCAGAAATGTTAGTCTAAAATTGGTAGAAATTCCATACAAAATGGGAGATAGTAAGAATAGCAACCTTGAATGGATTTATTTTTAAATATATATGTATATATAGCTTCAGAACATTTTATAGCATATGAAAGTATTTTAAAATTATATATATATATATATATACCTCTCTTTCTTTGTTTCTCTTCTTTTCCCTTTCTCTCTCTTCTCTCTCTTTTCTTTCACTTATCAAGGTCTGTCTTCCACTTAATGGTATACAGTGTTTAGACCTTTAGTCTCCTCTGCATTTTTTTTCTTCCTCTCTTTTCTTTTGACTCTGGTATAATTGGCCATAGAAGTCAGAGAAAAAAGTATATGCTAAATAAAATAATGAAGTAAATAAACAATTTCCACCTGTCTGATGGGAAATTATTCCTTCCTGCTAAATTTCATTACTTGGCTTCTACTAGTTTCATC
Source organism: Gracilinanus agilis (assembly GCF_016433145.1). Classification (NCBI taxonomy): domain Eukaryota; kingdom Metazoa; phylum Chordata; class Mammalia; order Didelphimorphia; family Didelphidae; genus Gracilinanus; species Gracilinanus agilis. The sequence continues at coordinate 222,155,797 of NC_058131.1, read as the reverse complement.
CTCCTGGTGACCTACCAGAGTGAGGCTTGACTCCTCAATCATTCAAGCTTGCCCTACCAGATATTGAATTACAGAGCCTATAAGGCATTTCATCCAGTTTTGTAAGCTCTCATATAAATGACTTTCCCGTATTGATTCTAGGTAGACTGATACATCCTGTTTCCCTGATTCTCATTTTAAAATTGATCTTTAAATGACAATGTGATATATGTTGGCTATTTCTTTATCAGGCTCCATTCATCTCCATTCACCTCACTCCTCCATTTCTTTTGTAACTATGGTAGGGAACAACATGTTCAAGGATTTCTATAGTGTGAACCATGAAGGGAAATCAAAAGGCAGAATACTTCACAAATTGTCTATTTACAAAAGAGCAAAGGAGCTCTATTTTTATCTGCACCAGGAAATCTTTGTTTAACTGCATGAGTAAATCAGTCTACTAGTCTGAGGGAAGTGGGAGCAGATAAGAATTATATTATATTTTTATATTATTATATATAGTATTTATTTGTTACATTAAAATATCTAGGAAATTTTCATTCTCCTCTCCCTTTATTAGAGAAGGCATCATTTGATAAACAGATATATTCCTTTCACATTGATTACCTTAAGAAATGAACCCAATAGTGGTATAGCTGGGTAAAAAGGTATACAATTTTATGACTCTTTGGGCATGATTCCAGAATTGTTCTCCAAAATGGTCAGATTAGTTCACAATTCCACCAATAGTGTATTCTTTCCCCATTTTTCCACGTCTCCAACTTTTTGCCCTTTTATCAATTTTAGTCAATTTGATGTGTGTAAAATATCTTTAATAAATAACAGAGAAATTTTTCATATCACATCATTGTAACATTCTGATAGAGCAGAACCCTATTCCAATGCTGTTATCAGGGAGATACAAATGAAGCAAGATGATACACTGTTCACTGAATTATTCTTCTAAAAGTTCTTCCTCCCCATCTACATCTTTTTACTCCTTCCTTCCTTCCTTCTTTCCTTTCTTCCTTCCCTCATTCTTTTGAGATCATGTTTTAACTGGGATTATGAGGCATGTCTGTCTTGGAAAAACCCTGTTTTTAAAGGTTTCTTTGAATCTTCCATAAATTCCAGTGATTTTTAGGATTCAAAAGCAAACTCCTCTATTTCCCTAAACTTAACACAAAGCCTTTCACAGGTTTTATCACAATTAATGCTTGTTGATTAATCAGCTGTAAAATTAAATCCTTCATAACCGCACTCCAGAATACCTTTCCAGGTATATTATACATTTTCGCTAGTTACATGCCTCCTTTAAGCCCAAATGGCATTTTTTTATATTCCTCATACAGATATTTCTTCTTTCTTTCTTTGAGCCTTTGCACAGGCTAGTTTTCTTATCTCTCATATTCCTTGGGTCACTGAAAAGATCAACTCTAAATTCACTTCCAACAGAATTACTCTTCCACTACCATCCCATGTCTTAGTTTCTCCCCTTTAACATAACTTTTTGCTTCTCCTTTTTCGCTATATACAGATACATACATATGTACATACATGCATATATACTAAAATAATAGTAATCTCATTCAATATGATATAAACCCTTTGAGATCAAAGATGTATTTTTATCCAGGCAACTAGTACAGTGTCTGACACATGGTGGAAATTTTAAAAGTGTATGTCAAATGAGAAAGTGAATGAATCCTGACTCTCTTTGACCTGATCTTACAATCCTTATTAGAGGAGTACACCCTTTTTTGGTCTCAAAAGCAGTATCTGGGTAACAGAAATTTGTTAAGGAAAAGAAAAAAAAAACCTAACTACTTCAACTACTCAGTATTGTATAAAAAATGAGAAAAGAAACTCAGCTATAAGTATAAACTGAAACCTTCTGATGATAGGAAAATATATGACTTTTTTATATTAGATCTGTATTCCCTCTTAAAAATCACTTTAATGCATGTTTTCTTATCACTTGCCTGAATGTTCAACAAAGATATATTAATAAAAAGAGTTATTAATGCTTTCTGAATCACAGGACCATATGAAATTTAATGGAATTAATTCCTTGGTTTAATGAAGAGAATTGACTCTGATTTATTACTCCTCCACAAAAAAGGTGTTTTGTTTTGTTTTCACGCGTCTTAGGGCAAGATAAAATCAAGCCTCAAATCTGAAAAGATACAGTGAATATAAGATGTGGTCAAGAATAAAGAATGGCAAGTTTGACTCAGATGGAGTCCAAATTCAAAACACATACTCTTTTCCCTAACTACTTTTGTCTCCCATTATGTTAGGAGCTTGGGCTTCAGCCAGGCAAACTTGATTACCGTGACTTAATCAGAACACACTTTCTCCCACAGCCTGTTGTCCCAGATTAGATTGTACACTTATTAAGGGAAGAGCTATCCTCCTTTGTCTTTCTCCATGGTTCCCAGTAGTTCTTATTGCCCAGCATGTGTTGGATAAATGTTCATTGGGACTATGCCTATATGACTCCACAATGACTCATTTATTTGGGCAATTATGGCAAATGACTGGTGCTCTAAAACAAAATAGTTCAACTTGTTTATTAGACCAAATTTCCTGGTTGATTGAAATGATGAATGATTGTACGAAACATTTATTAAGCACATATGGTGCTCTAGTCACTGTGTAAAGTGGTTGTTGTTCAATTGTGAAGTCATGACCAGCTCTTCATGACCCTGTGGACCACAGCACATCAATATTGTCCTTAGAGGTTTTTTTTTGGCAAAGATACTAGAATTGCTTTCTATTTACTTTTCCTGTTTATTGAGGAAACCAGAACTTAAGTGATTTGCTCAGGGTCAAAGAGATCATGTCTGTGGTCAGATCTGAACTCAGTTCTTCCTGAGTCCAGGCCCAGCACTCTATCCACTGAGCCACCCATGTGTCTCCATGTAATGAACCTGGAATACAAATAATAAAAAAGAGAGATAGTCCTTCCCCTAATGAATTTACATAGTACTAGGAAAAGCTACACACCTAAACGATTGCTGGCTAGGGAAGAATATTTTATTCTTGTAATTCACAGAGGGAGTGAGGTTGGCTACATGGAAGTCAATTGCTCTTTCATGAAGCAATGATAATAACAATTTGATTATTATTATAAGACTAAGAAGTGAAAAGTGGTTTGTGGGGAGAAGATACAAAGGAGGCAGAGGCAGGAAAGTGAAGAGAAGGCAAGGAAAAAGGAGAAAGGTGAAGGAAGTCGATCAAGGTCAAGGGAAGAAATATTTATAGAATATGTACTAGAAGCTGGCACTGTGCTAAGTGCTTTAACATATTATCTCTTTGGGGATTCTGGAGTCACCTCAAAACCACATAATCCTATGAGTAAATTCCAAAGTAGTAGCCACAACTATAGCTTTGACAGATCTAGCCAAAAGTTAAGTCAACATGAAAGATCTCTTTTGATCCTAACCTGACAAGATTAATACTGATTGGATAGCTGGCTCAAACAAGAGTGGATTCATTCAGGGATAATATAAAATGAGGCATAAATTTCTACAGAGTGAATAGAAACCCTTCCCACATAGGGTAAGCATCATTTTGGGGAACAAGAAAAAAATGTTTCTACTGAAAAAATATTCATGTTCTTTTTCTGTTGTTTTTTCTGTTTCATTTTAAATTATATTTTTATTTATTTTTATAAATATTTCATAATTACATGTTTAAAATTTTTTGAGATTTTATTGTTTAAATTTTTTCTTTTCAAATTTTCTTCCTCTCTCCTGTTCTTTACTCACTCCCTCAGAAGGCAAACAATATATCAATTATATATGTGAAGTCATACAGAACATAAATGCATATTAACTATATTAAAAACACATGCCAATCCACCTCCACAAACACCATACACAAAAAAGAAAATGAAAAAAATGCTTCCATCTATACTCGGTGTTCATCAGTTCTCCCTCTTGGTGTAGATGGATAGAATTTTTCATCATGGATCCTTTGGAATTTTCTCGGATCATTGTCTTGATGAGAGTAGCCAAGTCTTTCACACTTGATCATTTTTACTTTATTCTCACTGACTACAAAGTTATCCTCGTTTTGCTCCCTTGACTTTATTTCAGTTTAATCATCTTCCCTGTTTTTCTGAAAGCATTGTGCTCATCATTTTTTATAGTCCAATAGTATTTCATCACAATCATGTCTTACAATTTGCTCTGACATTCTCCAGTTGATGGGCATCTCCTCAATTTTTTCTTTGCCATCACAAAAAGAGCTGCAATAAATATATTTTTTAGTAAAAATTTGTCCTATTCCACTTTCTGTGATTCCTCTGGAATTCGGATATAGTAATGGTATTAAGGTCACATTGGCCAATTTACTAAGTGTGAGGTGATACCTCAGAGTTGTTTTGATTTGCATTTCCTTAATCAGGAGGGATTTAGAACACTTTTTCTGTTATTATTGATAACTTTGATTTCTTCATCTTAAAACTGCCTATGTCCCTTGACCACTAATCAATTGTTGAATGACTTGAATTCTTTTTTTAAAATTCTTATAAATATGATTTAGTTCTTTATGAACTTGAGAAATTAGACCTTTGTCAGAGATTTTTGTTATAATTTTTCCCCATTTTATTGCTTTCCTTCTAATTTTGATTCCATTGGTTTTTTTTGTACAAAAACGTTTTAATATAACATAATCAAAATTATTCATTTTACATTTTGTAATTTTCTCTATATCTTGCTTGAACTTAAATTCTTTTCTAACCCATAGATCTGACAAGTATACTATTCTATGGACACTTAATTTATGATTTCATTCATTATATTTAATTCATTTACCCATTTGAATTTGTTTTGTTTTAGGGTATGAGTTGTTGATCTTGTCCTAATTTTCCCCATACTGTTTTCCAATTTTCCCAGCAGTTTTTGTCAAATAGTGGTGTTTTGACCGAAAAGCTGAGATCTTTGGGTTTATCATTCACTATCTTAATGAGCTAATTTACCCCAAATCTATTCCATTGATCCAACTTTCTATCTTTTAGCCAATATCAGATTGTTTTGATGATCACTGCTTTGTAATACAATTTAAGAAGTATTACTGCTAGGCCACAATCCTTCACATTTTTTTTTTCATTATTTCCCTTGATATTCTTTTTTTTTTTTTAAATTTTTATTTCTTAGAAAAGTTTTCCATGGTTACATGATTCATGTTTTTACTCTCCCCTCCCCATAGCCCCCCAAACTCCCCCCATTGTAGCCAATGCTCTTTTCCACTAGTTTTAACATGTGTCATTGATCAAGACCTATTTTCAAATTGTTGATAGTTGCATTGGTGTGGTAGTTTCAAGTCTACATCCCCAATCATGTCCGCCTCAACCCATGTGTTCAAGCAGTTGTTTTTCTTCTGTTTCCACTCCTGTAGTTCTTCCTCTGAATGTGAGTAGCGTTCTTTACCATAAATCCCTCAGAGCTGTCCTGGGTCATTGCATTGCTGCTAGTACAGAAGTCCATTACATTAGATTTTACCACTGTGTATCAGTCTCTGTGTACAATGTTCTTCTGGCTCTGCTCCTTTCACTCTGCATCAATTCCTGGAGGTCTTTCCAGTTCACCTGGAACTCCTCCAGTTTATTATTCCTTTTAGCACAATAGTATTCCATCACCAGCATATACCACAATTTGTTCAGCCGTTCCCCAATTGAAGGGCATACACTCTTTTTCCAGTTTTTTACCATCACAAAGAGTGCAGCTATAAATATTTTTGTACATGTCTTTTTATCTATGAGCTCTTTGGGGTACAAACCCAGCTATGGTATGGCTGGATCAAAGGGCAGGCATTCTTTTAAAAGCTCTTTGGGCATAGTTCAAAAATGCCATCCAGAATGGTTGGATCAGTTCACAAGTCTACCAGCAGTGCATCAATGTCCTAATTTTGCCACATCCCCTCCACCATTTATTACTCTCCCTTGCTATACTGTTAGCCAATCTGCTAGGTGTGAGGTGATACCTCAGATTTGTTTTGATTTGCATTTCTCTAATTATTAGAGATTTAGAACACTTTCTCATGTGCTTATTGATAGTTTTTATTTCTTTATCTGAAAATGACCTATTCATGTCCCTTGCCCATTTATCAATTGGAGAATGGTTTGATTTTTTATACAATTGATTTAGCTCCTTGTATATTTGAGTAATTAGACCTCTGTCAGAGTTTTTTGTTGTAAAGATTTTTTCCTAGTTTGTTGTTTCCCTTCTGATGTTGGTTGCATTGATTTTGTTTGTTCTTGATCTTTTGTTCTTCTTGATGAACTTTTATTATAATTTTTTCTAATTCTATTTAAAAAGTTTTTTGGTAGTTTGATAGATATGGCACTGAATAGGTAAATTCATTTGATAGTACTGTCATTTTTATTATATTAGCTCATTCTACCCATGAGCAATAAATGTTTTTTAATTATTTAGATCTAGCTTTATCTGTGTGAAAAGTGTTCATATAATTCCTGAGTTTGTCTTCGCAAATAGATTCCCCAATTTTTTATATTATCTAGAGTAATTTTGAATGGAGTTTCTCTTTATATCTCTTGCTGCTGTGTTTTGTTGGAAATATATAGAAAGGTGGATGATTTATATGGGTTTATATTTTTAGGAATATTATTATTGATTAAATAATAAGTTCTGATAAATTAAGTGACAGGAGATACAATTCTCAAGCCAGGTCAGAATGGGAAACAGGAGATTCTGTTAGAATCCTAAAGTGATTCATTGTTTTAACTGCCACTTTGAGCTTAAAAAATTCTGAGCAGTTCATCAGTAGTCTTGTGACTAAACTTTGTCCAAGATAGAGTGAAGTGGGTTACCTCAGAAAATGAGTTGAGACACCCAGAAGTTCAAATTAGTGGAATAAATATTTATTAATTTGTCAATTAATAAATGTACCTACTGGCCAGGACAACTTTCCTAGTTAAAGCTGCTCCAAACTAAAATTATAATGCAATTTTTATAGGGTTCAAGATACAAAGAAAATGTTCATGAATGAGAAATAACTTTCTGGCAAACTCTTATTGTCTGGAAGCAGTGTGGAATCTGGGACTTTCCATTATATATCTTATCCTGGACTGTGAGGCAGTAAAAGGAGTTATTTTCTCATGTGAATGTTACTTTGAGCTGACTGTCCTTCACAAAAAGCTCATTTCTGATTTCTACTTTTCCCCAGGGAAAAACAGGTTCTCTGGACAATGACTTAGTTTACCTCATTTCTAGAGCTATTCCAAATCCTCTCTGAGTCTTTTCCTCTAAAACCTTTGTAAATACTTGGAGTGACAACTTTTGGAGAGAAGAGTGACTTCATGATCAGTATTAAACTTAAGAGAAGAAAAAGATCTTTTCCTCTAACTTTTAGCCCAGGCTGTAGATAGGCCTTAGGCCAAACCTCAGTCAGGGCAACTCTGACTGGCTAACACTGAAATATATCATTGTTGGAGACCTACTTTAAGGGAAGATATATACATTTTATAAGGATATTAGTTATAGGTTATTTAGTTAGAAGAATTTGGGTCTAGTTAGAATAAGATCAGTGTAGACTGGGTTTCCAGGACTGAAGTGTTGCCTTGTGATGTCAGATGGTGGGTGGTATTAGAAATCCCCTTAGTGGCATTAAGGTACTCCATCGTGGTTGCAGCCCTTGCCCTGGAATCTCACAGTCAGCCCAAGTCCCACCATAGATCTTAGTGCAATAGGTGTGGGAGGGGTGTTGAGTCTTTCCCCTATGCCCCTAGATCTCAACTTTCTCTGTATACCTTTCTAGTTGTATCAAATAGGAGAGTCCTGTGGCTCCATCTTATTGGGCTTGGATTTCTGTCTCTTTTGAAGAACTTTTATTTTATTAGTATGGAAGGATAGTCACAGAGGATTCAGCTTCTGCTATTTCTAAGCCTTCATCAACTCTCCAGTTTCTTTTAAAGAGAGTCTGTGACTGTTTCAATCATAAGAATTAAAGGAGGTTTTTCATGTAGCAATTTAACAAATTCAGATGAATAAATATTTGTATAGCTATTGAGCTAGAAAAGCCACTGCTTCTTGGTAAATATCTACAGATTATAAAGCATGATCTTGGGCGAGTCAAACATGGTGGGTTGGAATGAGTTTTCACTCCATCATATGCCAAACAATGCTACTCAGCCCAGGACACAGTCCCAATGCTGAATCAGTCAACTCCCTCCACATACAAAGGGTCATCATGAATTTGTCTTTATCCTAAGGAGATGGATGAGAGCAACAGAGTAGATGATCAAGTAAGATATTCATATTAAGTAGACAGGTCCTGGTATCTTTGTGGTTAGCTAGAAGGTTGGAATAGTAGTAACAAAATGAATCCCTGCCACCAAGGTCCTTATAATTTTTTTTTCTTTGCAGTGGTGATGGTGATGGTGATGGTGATGGTGTGTGTGTGTGTGTGTGTGTGTGTGTGTGTGTGTGTGTGTGTGTGTGTAAGAATGAGTAGAAGACATGGTAATTGAAGTGATCCTTAAAAGTTGAGAAGAATTTCAATAGGTTGAAATCTCCCAACTGTAATTAAAAGATTAAACTGTGTCTAAAATGATTAATTATAAAATATAAAGTAAATGGATAAAGTTTCTTTGTGAATAATTTAAATAAACCTTGAATGCTGAAAATTGTAACTCCAATGAATAATTCACAATATCTTGCAGTATGTTTAGGCTTTGGGAATGGGAAGCCTTGTAGCCTGTGAAAAAATGTCTTCCAATTCAATACTAATCAGGAACCACTGGATATAAGTAGCCTCCTAGATAGGTACTTGATACTTCTATGATACTGCTACTATGTCTTCACTTTTTCATAATTTATACTCTGTGTGTGCAAAATGGTGAAAGAATGATCTATCTGCTCTAATTTTTCTTGTTCCTTTTTCTCCTTTTCACTTATTATTTTTTGTCATATTTCCCATAGTGAGAAAATCTCATCTATACTCCTGTCTCCATTTTTATTTTTTCTTCCCACCTTCAGTATATGATCTTGTTCCTACTCAGTGGAATAAGATCTCCTAATATGAATACCTATATAACCTATATATAAGTTTATAGCTATATAGCTAGTGGTGCCATTCCACTAGGTCCAACTTCTTTCCTATCTGAATTCCTAGTTGTTTCCAATTTTGATAACTTCATCCTTTGCCTGACCCTCCTTTATTTATTTCACAATAGTCTTCCAGATCCTCACCAGCTGAAAGTCCTCTCCCTAATTTATTTCAACACATAATATTTCTTGCTTTTTGTCTATCTTATCTATCTAATCTATCTGTTTGTTTTATTCCATCCACCTTAAAAGCATAAGCTCCTTGGGATAGGAATTTATTTTTGGTTTGGAATGTTTCCTTTTGTCCTACTACAATGTTCAAGTGATACATGATTCTTGAGTTGAATTGAATAACTTCTTAAGGATTCCTGCCCTAATGAAGAATATATACTCAAGAAAATATTTTACATTGGTTGAGCCAGTATAGTAAGTCCTTATTTATTATGAATATCTGTTTGGGGACAATGCATCTGAAATATTATGTGATGATAGACCTTTTAAATAATATAGAGAATTTGAGATATAACCACATCTGATAAGATGGATCACTAACTTGCTAATACCCGTAGAGGTCTAACAATTAAAACAATTAAAACGCTATCTTGGTATATTTTTATTACTATGCATTTAAGTTCTCTAAAAAAACAACCTCTTACCTTTCATCTAATGATCACTACTGTGTATTGGTTCCAAGGAAGAAGAGCAATAAGGGCTAGGCAATGGGGGTTAAGTGACTTGCCCAGGGTCACACACCTAGAAAATATCTGAGGCCATATCCCTTTAAGTTCTAGAGAAAATTCTTTAAAAGTCACAAAAAGATTACAAGAATATTTCCAGGGTACTCTTGCCCAACATCTATGAATCTCACCCTAGATTATTTTTGTAGTTCTCCTACCTACAAAGAAGATACTTTTTTTAGTGAAAGAAAATGCAGGTTATGAAATGTCAGTTCAATTTAAGAAGCAATTTTGCCAACATTAGCACAATTTGTGGAAATCCAGTGTTTTCAAGGACAAGCAGCCGAGTTATTCTAAACAGTGCCCTTTAACTCTCTGAGGATTACTAGGAACTTGGTAAATTGAAAGTTTAGTGCTTGGTGAAAGATTAGAATGTAAATCAAGGACCTCAAACTTTCTTGCCAACTAAGATTTTGGAATAATATTTGTCACATTATTAGAAAGCTATTGCTTCTTCAATGACAACTTATTTGTCAGGAGAGATTGTAATCAACCAACCAGAGTTTGGGGTTCTATTGATCTTTTGCTTAAAGCTGAGACCTAGTCACATTCTGTTCTGAAGCTTTTATTGCCAACTTATTCCTCTTAGTCATACAATGCTTTAGTCATCATTCAACTATGAGCTACAATGATCAAAAAAGAATTGGTAGTTGATTCTGTACTAAAGTAGTTTGCCTTTTTCAGTTGAGTTTAGAGCATTTTCATAAAACCTGAAGTGTTTTTTGAGCCTTTAAGTTCTTCTATCATATACCTAATGAATTTTTGATCATGTGTCTCATTATTCCTTAGTACCCAATTAAGAAGGGCATTTTCTCTTACCATAGTTGTACATCAACCATTAATAAATTAATTTTTCCTTACTTTAGATTGCAACCTTCTTAAAGGCTGTCTTTTGCCTTTCTCTGTATCCCCAGTGTTTAGTATGATATAAATCTCCTAGTAAGTGCATAATAATTGCTTTTGATTGATTGACTTGCCTTCAGAGCCAATAGCAGAAATATTGCCATACCTTTTCAATTGAATTCAAAGTTGAATTACCTTTAGCATATCCTTAAGTTGGAGGAAAAAGATGGATACACACATTAAAGCCAAAGGTAATTTTTGCTATCCATAGTACTATTTATAATGGCAGAAATGATGATAATGACGATGGTTGTTAGTATTGTAATTGTTTTTACTTTTAGCAACAGTAATAAATTACACTGATAGAACAAATTGAAATGAGTTGGAACCTATCAATATCTTTTCTTGGCCAAGGTAGCATTTCTCCAAAGTATTTAGAGGAATGATGACTGGCTATTTTATTGATATAGAGGATATTTGGGGAGGAAAATCACTCTACCAAAACAGATTAACTAGTGCTATGTAATTATAATCTTAGAGGTTAAGTGAATTGCCCAAGGTCATGCTGGCTTTAACCATATGGCTCAGTTAAGGCAAACACTTTCTAATGACTCAAGTAACATATTAAAGTTTATTTTATGGAAAGTTAGAAGTAGCTATGTTTACATGCTGCATTCCATCCCCATCATATCTCCTTTTTAGAAGGTTCTATCCTCCAAATTTTGCATATATAACTAACTTCATAAGTGAGAAAGTTAGGGAGAGTCAAATCTTTTTTTTATTTTTTAACTATGATCATAGTTTAGCCTAGTTCTTGTTTGTTTAATCACAAGATTGGGATTGAAACTACATCCTCCACCAATGCAGATGAGGGCAGAGAGCAGACAGTGAGGGCTAGTAATAGGAACAAGACACTCATACTCTAAAATCTTGTATTTCTCCCCAATTAGCACTGGCTAAACATCAACTGCAAAACTTATAGTTTCAGCGTGAGTCAAACATGAATTGCAGATTGGTGGGTTACCTGTTCTAGTACTGGATCTGTAATGCATGTAACTGGATCCGTAATATGCCTAATACTCAGCATCAGTTTTATGTCTAATCTGTTTTATTAATTGCTCATATTGTTCTTTATTTACTTTAGTTCAGAACTGTAAGATATAATTAATTGCCTATATTGATCCTTCAATGTACCACACCCCCCCCATTCTCATTCCAGAGGGGCAGCAAGACCTCTCCCACATTGACAAATGATGACAAGGTGGATGATGAGGAACAAGGAACCTGAGCACTGGGGTCTCTGGCATTCCAGAAGAATCTCCCAAACCTGCACATGCTCCTCATTCCCTATGACATACATATGAAATCCCAAAATACACTTCCACCTGAATTTGACTATGTCTATTTTCTAAGGTTTTAGGAAAAGTGAATATTTCTCTGAAATGGGAGATGACTTGTCACTAGACCCCTAATAATTATGCCAACCCTGATCCATAGAGGAACAGAAGCTGCTACTCTATAGGAGATTCCACCTTAAAACTAAAACTATTACTCCAAACAAGGAGCTGCTACTTCACACCTGGAGAGCTTCTATTCCATCACCTCCAAAGACGCTACCCTTCTACCTTGCGCTTATCCATCAGCCCTAATGATACTGGATTAGCCTCAATCTAATCTACCAGATAATGGATTATTATACCCCCAAAACTCTTATTTTTCAAACAAAATAATTTTCTTCTGGATCGAACAGAGATTGAGTCTTCCATTCTTGTGGTGAGACTCTGCTACAAACTTGGGTGTGCTTCTCTCACAAAATCCAGAGCAATGAAAGTTAAGTGGTTTGCCTGAAATCATGGTCTAAAATTCTGTGTGAGAGGCATAATTTGAATTCATATCCTTATGATTTAAAGGCTAATTATCTATTTGCTCTGATCTATCTATGACCAAGAACCCAGAACCCCTCTGTACCTTTAGTTTTCTAAGTCTATTTCCTTCACAAGTGAGCTGGATATGGAGAATGCTGAGTCTAGAATCAGGAGGCTTGAATTCAAATCACACCTCAGATATTTGTTAGCTATATGTCCTTCAACAAGTCATTTAACCTACCTCTGACCTGTGGCTCCAAGAAGCTATAGCAAATGCAGTGGCCACAGCATGGTAAAACTGTTTAAGCAGGTGGATTAAACTAGACTAGAGATAATCAAGAGGACTTAAACTGTTATAAAGTTAGCTGGGCATCTAGCCCTAGCCTGTGAAGATTTCCTCCAGTTGAAAGGGTAGATGAAAACAATTTGTTCCAGCAGGTGCTGGGGAGCTCTTAGAGCTTTATTAGAAAGCAAATAAGCCAGTGCCATCCCCTGCATCTTAAGCAGGAGGAAATTCAAGATGTATTCCCTCTGAGTATAATTTGAGATCTGTTTAGTTCCCTGGTAACTTGTAGATTAAAAGGACTTTAACTGGGTGAGATTATATTTAGGATATTCCAGTATGATAGACATAAACAAGGTGTTCCAATGAGAAAAGACAGGATGAAATCCTATGTTATAGATTTGCCAAGGTGATATAGTAACTCAGTCCTGAATTTTGTCTCTCTTGGATCTATCAGATGTTTTGGTTTGCATTTTAGGGAACACTATATCCTTAAATGATTGTTATAGCTCAGTCATAGCTTGTGATTATCTTTATTCTCTGTCCCTTCTTCAACAAACAAATAAGTGAACAGATGAATGAAAGAATGAATCATCTTGACTTTTGTTTTACCATTAGATTTTGATGACTAGAAAAGAAATTGAGACTGACAACTTTGTGCAATTTTGTCTGACATACAATTTATATATAAGTCAAAAGGCATTGCCCTACCATTTTATATTTTGCTACTACCACTACCACTACCGCTACTATTACTACCACTACCACTACTACTACTGCTGCTGCTGCTGCTGCTGCTGCTCCTGCTCCTGCTCCTGCTTCTGCTACTTCTACCACTTCACTTTCACCACATTAAGAATTAAGAGTATGAATACTGCAAAGAATTTTGGTAATGCTATATATCCATCCTAGCTTGAGAAGGCCAGAAGAATTTTTTCAACCAGAAGTTTAGTGAATCTATTCCTTACTACTTTTGAGCTGACTCAGCTCAAAAAAGACTAAGTATATAAAGTTAAGAATGGCTGGCATATGACTGCCATTACTCAAGTGACTAATGGGAAAATGGCATCTTAAAGTATCTCCATCATCTGCTTTATGGAGAGAGCATTCATCTGTCATCTTCTGGAAAGCCAACATCCATCATTTCTTTGAAACTTCATTTTATAACATTGTCATTTTCTTGGAATTCGTTGCTGTTAGATAATTTTACCAATGGCCAAGTCTCAACAAGATCAAATGGTTCAAAATGCACAATACTATAGAACTCATAAATTGTGGATGATATTATTGAATAAAGTGATCTCAAGTTAAATAAATACTTTTAAATTAAATATTGAATCTACATTAGGCACTATGGAGGACAGAAAAAATATGATTCCTTTCTTAAAGATTTTACATTATAGATTTGAAAATATAAAACAAATATAAAAATAGAGATGAATGTAAGATAAAACAAATTTAATACTCTCTCCAGGAAGAACCAATTTATTATATATTTTTTAAATTTGTTAATGGTCATCATGAGCTTAAAGGTTAAGAAGGCCTATTCAGTCACCTTCATGATAATGTCTGCAAAATGACTGGTTTGTAGCTCTGCCTCAGTTTCACTTTGTGAGCTCTTTATCTTTTTAGTTGTTTGACATGAACTGAGCACAGACAATGAATATAATATATAAGGCCTCTAATATTCCAGTGCTAAACACAATAGTGAAATCTTGCTAGTGGGAGAAGGAAGCTCTAATGTATTAACTGTATTAGATTCAAAGTTTGGAATCAAAGGTCATGCACTCCTTATTCTATTTTGTGTACAGTCATGGGGAAGTTGCATGGTAAAATGGATAGATCACCAGACCTGGAATCAGAAAGCCCTTAGTTCAAATCTGCCCTCAGTGGCCAAGTTATTTAACCTGTTTGCCACAGTTTCCTTACATATAAAATGGGATAACAATAGTCTCTACTTCTCAGTGTTGCTTTAAAAATCAAATGAGATAATGATTGTAAAAATTTGGGCACATAGGAAGTGCTAAATATAAATGTTAGCTACGTTTATCATGACCTTTTAGTGATTATGTAGCACTAGTCAATGAAAGCCATCCCAAGAAAAGTGGGGAACTAGTAGGTTTGAGAGTCAATATTTACCAATGATTGAACTAATTAAGGCTGATGAATGTGGTGCCCATACATAGAAAAAATTATTTTATGAGATTTGGAGGAAATTCAAGATGTATTCCCTCTGAGTATAATTTGAGATCTGTTTAGTTCCCTGGTAACTTGTAGATTAAAAGGACTTTAACTGGGTGAGATTATATTTAGGATATTCCAGTATGATAGACATAAACAAGGTGTTCCAATGAGAAATGACAGGATGAAATCCTATGTTATAGATTTGCCAAGGTGATATAGTAACTCAGTCCTGAATTTTGTCTCTCTTGGATCTATCAGATGTTTTGGTTTGCATTTTAGGGAACACTATATCCTTAAATGATTGTTATAGCTCAGTCATAGCTTGTGATTATTCTCTGTCCCTTCTTCAACAAACAAATAAGTGAACAGATGAATGAAAGAATGAATCAATTAATCAACAAATATGATACACACCAGTACACTGTGCATTAAGGATGCCTTTTTATTATAAAATGAGTTGCCAATTTAAGTAATTGCTGGAAAAGGCTTATGTTTAGAATATCTGATGCAAGTGGATTAAGGCTAGGAAGCTGAATAGTTTGTCATACCACTTGAAAATTGATCTGGAAAATTACACTAGACGGGGCCTATGCAGAAAGCTGAATCAGTCTTATTCTCCATGATACCAATAACTCCTTTTACAGAAATCAACTGCTTTTCAAGGAGGCTACCTCTACTATTTATTTATTTGGTGAAATGTTTAGAATTAGAGGACTATAAGTATCATCCCTACTACTTACTCTCTCTGTGAATTCAAACAAGACATTTTACTTCTCTGTTTCCTCAACTTCAAAATGAAGGGTTTAGACTAGATAACATATGATATCCCTCAGCTCCAAATCTATGAACTATTATAAGTTACATTTGCTTGAGATACCCTTCTAGAGACTCATATTCCTCTTTCACAACTCCAATTTCAGTCTTTTTAATTTTACTGCTATGCCTGGCAATTCTGTTTAATTCAGTGTGCATTAAAGCTTTTGGGGAAGAGGGAGACCTATGCTGTATCTTACTTATAGAACATTATTCCAAGTTGATGTGGAAGCTAAAGATGTGACCCTTTGTGACTTTTTGAGCTGAAGTGAAAAGTGAAGTAAAAGCTTTGTAAAGCAGACATTCTTCATGCTTGCTGTGAGAGACAACATGTGTAGTTTCACACTCTCTTGGGAATTGCTCTAAGACATAAAGTGACAGGTTTTCAAAGGAAGACATATAGGCAAAGCCAATCTATAGAGTTGTCCCTGATTTTCAGCTTGTCTCTCTAGAAACTTTCAGGAATTCCTCTTTAGATGAGATTAAAATTTCTCTTGGTTGCACATGATATTATATGTCTCTCATCTAGAAGGCTTATTCATTCTTGTATATTTTCAGGTATATTCTAATCTTTATAACTTGTCCCATTTCCACTTAGCTAGTAACTCGAACAAATAGATTTACTTGCTATTCAATTTTTCTCATGGTCTTCTGTGTAACTATTATTTGACAGGACAAAGTTGAGCCTGTGACAATAAGTTTATGTTATCTACCCCTTTAAAGAAATAATGACTAAGAAAGCTCATAGCTTTTCAACCTGAAATTTATTCCCTAAAACCAGCAATTGTTAGGAGGAAAAGATAGTTATAATTCTAGTCTGGTATACCTCTCAGAGGAAAACAAAATAATCTTCCATATGCACCCTTCCCCTACTCCCCTCAAGTCAGAAATAGCACACTTCTTTGAATAATAGTGAACAAAATTCTAAAGATATCTATGCCTGCCTCACTGGGAAATACATTTAGAAAGCCACTATGGTCACACATAATCTACATGGGCTGCTTGCCAGTTTACCTGTTTTTCCTCTATTTGTAGTTCTAGAAGGAAGGCTGTTACCTATTCCATCAACCTGGTTGAGGGTTTTTGAAGGGAAAAACTAAAACTGCTCCTGCATGAGTCTGTTGATGCTGCTGTATGGGGGCAGAGGTAGAGGTGGGAAAGAGGTGAAGAATGAAGAATGTTTAAGAATTTGAGTAATAGTTTGGCCATTAGGATCATTAAAAATAGCAGAAATGTGGATATGGGTGAGGGGGGCTCAGTAAGTACAAATTATGGTCTCTTCCTTGGATTCATTTCATACAACATGGAAGAAGGAAGCACAGATATGAAATAAAATGAACTCAACAAGTTTGTCAAAAGGTGTCCAAAAACAGGAGAATGGAGGCAAACAAATTTCAAGAATGCCTCAAAATAGTGTTTTGTTTGTGCAAGATCTACTGAATCCTGTCTTCTTTTCAATACCACCTTGCCAAAGAAAAAGACAACTTAGTTGCAATTGATTTGTTACCTGCTTAAGGGTGTGGGTTTTCGGGGATGGGATTGGATGTTATTTAGGCCAGTACTAGAAGAGTAACCTGGGTTCTGAGAAGACCCCTCAAGCATAGAGCCAGACACTGAGATGAAACTCAAACCCACTGAGATGATATCTAAAAGTTGTTTAATTTTAACAAGGGAAAGGTAAGAAGGTAATTAGACAACTTAAACTAAAGGTTTCTATCTAAACTCCACAAGATCAAAATGTCCTATCACCAGGAATCTTCATGGATTTTTCTCTACACTGAGCTCACCTATCTATCTAGGGACCCAGACCCTAATATAAATATCCTGCATTAACTCAAAACAATCCCCTTTTTGGTGGTAATAGAGGTAGTTAAGTAGCTAGGCAGGACAGGGCCCAAGGAGTGGTTTTGGATCCAAAAGGATCTCAACCAGATTCTCACAGACAGATGGCTCAGCTGTATAGGACCACTCAGGAAGCTCAATAGATGTTTCAATCAGGTATCAGGGAAGTAGGTAGGATGGAAAAGTCCAGATATACCACAGCCAGCAAAGGAAGGTATCCAGTCCCTCTCTAGGTAAAGAGAGAATGAAATACCACAAGCTAACTGACTCTTCCCAATAGAATTCTAGAATTCCTTATTGCAGCTGTCCCATGCCTCTGCTCTCTGCACATACAACTTATAAAGACAGATAGCCTGCTTTATGTCCTGGTTGTATTCCTTTCACGGGAAGTTGAAGAATAGAATAGAACAGAATAGGACAGAATAGAATAGAATAGAATAGAATAGAATAGAATAGAATAGAATAGAATAGAATAGAATAGAAAGCAAATTGTGAAGATAACATTCTAATTCTGATTTTACCACTCTGTAAGGCAGTGATTCCCAAAGTGGGTGCTACCGCCCCCTGTTGCATGCTACAGCAATAGGCTCCCCCCCACCCCTCAACCCCCCCTGCCCTCCCCCCTATGGCCACAGGTGCATTTATCTTTCCTATTAATTACTATTAAATTTTTTTTTAAATTAAGTTCCAGAGGGCTAAGTAATATTTTTTTTCTGGAAAGGGGGTAGTAAGCCAAAAAGTTTGGGATCACTGTGTAAGGTTTTAAGAAAGTTATGTTGGTCCTTAGGTTCTTTATCCTTATAATATATTTGAAACAACGAAACTAATATAACTAAAATTAGAAGGGAAACAACAAACTGGAAAAAATATTTTTAACAAATTTCTTTGAGAAAGATTCTCTATAACAAATTTG
Organism: Gracilinanus agilis; assembly: GCF_016433145.1. Classification (NCBI taxonomy): domain Eukaryota; kingdom Metazoa; phylum Chordata; class Mammalia; order Didelphimorphia; family Didelphidae; genus Gracilinanus; species Gracilinanus agilis. Next base: position 222,137,264 of record NC_058131.1, on the reverse strand, counting down.
TGGAGAATTAAGAGAAGTCTGTAGGAATACAATTCATTCTTTAATTTATAAATGGTCAAAAGATATGATCAAGTAATTTTCAGATGAAGATACCAAAGCCATCAATAATCATATAAAAATGTTTTAAATCACTCTTGATTAGAGAAACACAAATTTTAAAAATGCTGAGGTACAACCTCACATCTATCCAATTAGTCAATATGACAGAAAAAGAAAGTGATAAATATTGTAGGGGATGTGGCAAAATTAGGACACTAATACATTGTTAGTGAAGTTGTGAATTGATCCCACCATTCTGGAGGGAGATTTAGAAGTATGACCAAAGGGCTATGAAACTGTGCATATCCTTTGATCCAGTAATACCACTACCAGGTTTGTGTCCCAAAGAAATAATGCAAAAGAGGAAAGAACTAACTCGCACAAAAATATTTATAGTAGCTTTTTTGTAGTTGAAAATAATTGGAAATTGAGGAGGTGTGCTTCAGTTAGGAAATGGCTGGAACAAATTGTGGTACATTTTGGTGATGAAAAATATTGTGTTATAAGAAATGATAAGCAGGATGTTTTCTTAAAAAAGATGGAAATATCTGCATGAAGGGATGCAGAGGGAAACAAGCAGACCTGGAAGAACTTTGTACATAGAAACCATAATATTATATGGTGATCAACTGATAAAATTTGACTACTCTTAGCAATTCAATGATCTGGGATCATCTTGAAAGACTTATGGTGTGGAATGCTATCCACCTCCAGAGAAAGGAATGGTGAAGTCAGATAGTTGCAGATCAAAGCATACTATCTTTCACTTCAGTGTATTTACAGTTTTATTTTGCAGTTTTGGTTTTGTGTGAGCATGCTCTTAAAACAATGACCGATGTAGAAGTGTATTTTGCATGCTAATAATTTTTTTAAAAGAAAATTATCCCACAAAAGCCTATTTGGCAATCAGAATAGTTAATAATTTAATTCATCTCATAACAATTTTATGAGGCAAATCCTTTCTTTTTAATTCACTTTTGGGTGTGGATTCATTACTAATTATGAATAAAAACTCAAAAACCTTAATTCTTAATTACTAACTAATCTAATCTTCCTCAAAACAATTCTCAGGTATCTTTCTGGTGATAAAGGGACTCAGAAGGCAAATTCTATAAATAACCATGGAGCAAAGTAATGATAAATTAATCAATAACCAAATAAACTTTATGTGCTGTAGAAATATTTATCCTTTTCTCTTTCCTTTCATCTTGCTATACTCAAAAGTGTTTAGCCTCTGACCTCCCCCAATTTGCCAAGCACTGTTGGGGTAGTAGTGAGCTTAACCATTCCAAAGAACAATTTGGACATATGCCCAGAGAGCAGTAAAATAGTACATACCCTTTGATGGAGCAATACTATTACTAGGTTTCTATTTTAAAAAATGAAAAAAGAAAGACCTACATATAGAAAAATATTTAAAGCTGCTCTTTTTATAGGGGTAAAGAATTGGAAAGTAAGGGGTGTAAATAGTTTTTGCAGGAAGCCATCTTGGGCAAAATGTTGCCATTTGGGGATTCAGATTTTGGAATTCCAAGAGTTGGCATGAGCTGGTATGAGACTGGAAATGACTGTTAGAACACTACTATAAATAGGAGCTCAACCCTAAGCCAAGTGACTCAATTGTGAGTTAAGGCGGGAGGCAATGGGTGGAAAGAGAATGCTCTTCAGTCCAACTCAGAAGCTGCTTCATAAGCCAGGGTTAGATGTTACTCTTTAGGGACAGTTACCCAGGTTCATTCATCATATACTGCTAACAGTGAATAATCTACTATCATCACCCAGATCGTTTTATAATATCAACAAGAAGACCACAACTGAAGATCTACTAATATTACAAAGCTAGCTAAGTTAAAGTCAAATAGCCAGCAACTTGAGCTAGTCCCTTGGTTGTCAAGCCAACCAGACTGGCAACTTCTGTTTGTGACTTCCTTCTGGGTATTGCTGGAGATTTATTATTTAGTTAGTTAGCTCAGTCTATCCCTTGAACCTCTCTCCTAAACCCAATTTCCTTTACACCTGATTCAACCTTTAATCATTCCTGTTATCATCTATTAAATTAGTTACTGAGAAACAAGATCTGTCTACTGACCTGATTCATCAGCTTCAAGATTCGCTCAGTGAAGGGTGACAGTTAAGGTGCTGCCTTCACTGAGAGGCTTAAAGAGACTGAACAGTAACATTTGCTTATCATCAACATCAATAATAATTAAAATCTCCTAGTTTTTCATTCTAGTCAGATTGGAGTAATCATTATTATTAAGAAGATACTGTATATCATCAAAAGACACAGATCACATCTTGTTGTCAGTTAAAAGGATTCTATTCTATTCACTTCTTTAGTATCAGAGTAAGGAGAGGAGCTGTCCACCTGCTGAAATGAGCAGGCTGATGATCACAAATATTATCTTTTTCAGTTTTCAGTTACCGCTCTTTACAGGGCATACAAATCATTTGGGGACTGGGAGAGTAAGTTATACTATATGATAATAATGGAATACTATTAACTGTAAAAAATGGCAAGCAAGAAGAGCTCAGAAAAATCTGGAAGACTTACATGAACTAAAGTAGAGTGAAGTAAGCAGAACCAGCAGAACACTGTAAACAGTGACTGAAATACTGTACAATAAACTGTGAATAACTTAGCTTTACTGTTGTGTGCAAATGCAAAGCATAGAATCCCTGCAAAGGTACAGGGAGAGCCTCAACCAGAATTCCAGGGGACCCCCGTGGAGAACTTTGGGTGAGGGGCAGTTGAGAAGGGTTGAAGACAGTTAATTTGTGGGATTGGATGTGGGCAGAGTCTCTGCTTGTTTCTCCTGACTTGGGGTTTCTCCTGAGAAACCATTGTAGCATAAGCTAGTGATTTCTACTCATAGGATTAGCCTATTTGTTAGTACTATTCTTCATTAATATAATTATATAATTATTTAGTAAATAGAGAGTAAGATATTTATCTATAGCAAGAGAGTCAGTTTTAGTTAAATGCTTCATCCCTCCAGTGAGGAGGGGGAAGGGACATCAATTTAACAGTTCGGGATCACCTTTCCTTTATTCAATATACCTTCATTAACTTCCCTAATTTTCCTTGTTAATTCCTAATATAACTTTTTACCTTCAAATCTGTGCCTGATAATTATTTGGAAGATACTTACAATTCAGTCTGAACTTCTAGATTGAATCCTGTTGGCTGCCAGTTTAAGATCTCCTCTGTCCTCAACAGTTAGATAAATAATTTCTATATATCTCCTCTAACTGACCTGAGAGGAATATAAATTTAAGAAAGAAACATTATTGGGGTTTCAGCCATAACAGAAACTCACCAGAAGAATCTTATTCCTGTCTTCATTACCAACTGAAGCAGAAGCAGTTAGAGGGGGAGGGGTTTGAGAATCAGGAGTGTTTTACCCCCTCCTTTTCTCACTGTAACCTGTCAATCTAGGGCTCTTGACTTAAAGCTATATTTGGCCCTGAAAACATTTATCTGCCTCTCCAAACTATCTGTTACTATCATCATAACAATTCTCAGCAATACAATGATCCTGAATAATCCCAAAAGGATCCTGAAAAAAAGTACTGTCTGCTTCCAGAGAAGGAACTGATGGAGTCTGAATCCAGGACAAACCAAACTTTTTTTTTTCATTTTCTTAATTTTTTTTGTTGTTGTTCAAGTTTCCTTCCATAAAAGGATTAATATGGAAAAAATATTTTACATGGTTTACACATAGAATCTTTATCAGATATCTAACCATCAAAGTGAGGACATGGAGAGAGAGGGAGAGGATTTGAGACCCAAAATTCTTTTTAAAATTTTGGAAACTGTTCTCCTGGGTAATTGAGGGAAAAGTAAATTAAATTAAGTGTATGTAGGGATTTTTTCAGAGATAGTGTCAAGTTCATCAAAGCTTAAACCATATTTTTGTGTAATATAGCCTCTTCACATAACTAATATCTTTAGTTGTTTGTTTTTCCCTCAGAGTTGTCTCAAATTTAACCACTCATAGGAACACATGATTAAGATCTACAAAAAGTCTTAGGTAACAGCAGTTCAAATACCTGAATTTTAAAGATGAAGAAACTGAAAGCTTGAAGTTTAAGCAGGTTGCCTCAGATCACAAATGTATCAAGTAGCAAAACTGAGATTTTATTTCATGTTTTTTTAAACCAAATCCAATGTTCTTTCTCTTGTACCTTTTTGTTTCAAATTAGGTCCTTAAGAAAATGAAGACTAAAGATTTACAGAGATGGATAAAAATTACCAAATGCTTATTAAATGGACCAAATATAATCACCTGGGCTGGAATTAAGCCAGAAGAATTTGTTATTGGATTTTTAATGTCCGGTGATGAGAACTTTCCTCCACTCACTAAAAAATTATGGACTAGGCCAATCATATTATGCAAGATAGAAAAAGTTCTCCCATTTGGAAAATTTGTCATTACAACTATTCATATATGGTTCTCCAATTAGTATTTCTCTAGCATTATATAGTCTCACCACAAATCTGCTGCAAATATGTGTTTCTTGAAAATTAGTTAAATCTCTAGTTTTAAGGGCTGTCAGTGGTTTTTCTCATGGGTTTCATGCCAGTATGATAATAATATACTTTTAATTTGACTCTATGAATTCAGAAGTTAGGTAAATGAGCACACTTTATGAACTGAAAAAGAAAGCCTTTCTTACTGATCATTAACCTTTACAAACCAGTTTTAAGGTGGCATGTGGTATGTCTAAAGGCATTATTTTTTTTTAATTTATGGAACAAATTATTGGTGCATTCAAGAATTTCAGGGACCATATAGCCAAACATTGTAATTTCAGTGCTTGCTGCTTTCTACAACATTTTAATGGTTCCGTGATCTCATAGTTAGAGTTACTGCTCACAGTATTATAAATCCCCATTCATTCATATCTTCTTGCCTACAGTTATTTGTCATTCTAAATATATTCCAAAGCATACCTGTCAAACATATTGGGCATATGCTTATGTGTGTATATTTTAATGGATACCATTATAAACATGGAATGTCCAGCTATTGCCTCTCAATGTCTCTATATGAAGAAATAACTTCCTTTTCCATTTATACATATGCTTAATATCTCACTTCACTTCTTTTTTTATTGTTCAAAAATATTTTCACATTTTTAATATTTGCAGTAGAGTGATCATTTAAAGTCAACATCCCCAGTCATAAACCTGTCAAACAATGTGATCAATCATATGTTTTTCTTTCGCATTTCTTCTCCCACAGTTCTTCCTCTGAATGTGGATAGTTTCTTTCTCATAAGTCCCTCAGAATTGTCCTGGATCATTGCATTGCTGCTGGCAAAGCAGTCCATTACATTCTATTTTGCCACAATGTATAAGTCTCTGTGTACAATGTTCTTCTGGCTCTGTTCTTTTTCTCTGCATCATTTCTTGGAGGTCTTTCCAGTTCACATGAAATTGTTCCAGTTCATTATTCCTTTCAGCACAATAGTATTCCATCACAAACAGATGCTACAATTTCTTGAGCCATTCCCCAATTGATGGAGACCCCTTCATTTTCCAGTTTTTTGTCACCACAAAATTCACTTCACTTCTTACATCAAAATCATTCATGGAAACATACTGCAACTTACTTATAACAAACATACCTGTTTAGGTTCATTCGAGTCTCCTGCAAAACTTTATGCTATCTATAATTATTAAAGTATTCATTGTTCATTCAAAATAAATAGTGAAATTCAAGTCTAGTCTATACATTTATGTTCCTATCATTTGCAGAGAATTGTGGTTGGAAAACTTGGGTATGGTTGATATGTATACTGTATGGCCTTTTCCATGTCATTAATCTCTCTTCACCTCAATTTCTTCAACTGTAGAATGTTCTTGATGATTCCTTTATTCTTTCCAGCTTTACCTCTCTGATCCTATAATAAAGTCTCTTACTAAAAGAAGTTATTTTCTTTTTCTTTTGGGTGCAGACATATTATTTCATTGACACAAGCAGTTTGAAATTAGAAGGATGCCTTTTTCAAAATCTATAGGCAACAATTCCGAAGCACAGTTCTAAACAGTCATCTGAAGCATTGAAAGGATCAGTGAGTTGCCCAAATGTCATACAGCCAATAACTGTCAGGAACAAGATTTCCACACCACTGTTTCTTGCTGACTTGAAGAGGAAGGAAAGAAGGAAGAAAGAAAGGAAGGAAGGGAAGAAAGAAGGAGGGAGAGAGAGGGAGGGAGGGAGGAAAGAAAGGAGAGAGAAAAGGAAGGAAAGAGGGAGAGAAGGAAGGGAGGAATGGAGGGAGGGAGGGAGGAAGAAAAGACAAAATAAAGGAGGGAGGGAGGGAGGAAAGAAGGAAGGAAGAATCATGAAGCAAAGCAATTATAGCTATTTACCCAATATCAATTAGAGGTGGCCAAAAATGTAAGAGTCTAACAAACTAACAGTGAGGAAAGCCAAAACTTAAGATTCTAACTCAGCACTTCTCCTCAACTAACTTCCAATCCCCAGTAAAGTTCATAAATGAAATGATGCATGTGAACTTTGAGATCTACTAAGAGATTTCCTTTATGCTTCAAACTCTTTAGACACTTGCTACCTCAACTGTTTTCTCATGCTTGTTGCAATAAAAAAGTCATCTATCTGGTCATAAAAGCAAGTGGAAATAATGGAATAAGAAGGAGGACATGAAATTTCCTTCTTCCTGTGGCAGTTTATAGTTTAAGAAACACCAAGGTGGCTGAATCTCTGATTAGAATACCCATCCCACTCTCTTGTAATCCCATGTAAAGTAATAGATGCAAATCCAGCCCACATAGAGAAGCAATGTTTGGAGGGAACTGGAACAGGAAGATAGCATGACCAGATGCACTGGGACTGAAAGAAAAGAAAACAGTCACACAGATCATACTAGGTCTTTGATGGGTATGGATTGTCTTCATAATTACCTTGATATGCTCAGATTGACCCACTATTTAGGTGATGAAGATGTAAAACTGACTCTACTTATCTTAGATTCAGTAATTTAAAAAAACTGATTGTCTTTAGGACCCAAAATAACTTGAAAAAGCAGACTATCTTTAAAAGTAACTGCCTGGCTGAGGTAACTGGAAACCAAACCTCTCAGTTGTGGGATAGTAAAATGGAGTTGGATTACATCAGCCACTGTCTCATTCCATACCAGCTCTTATGGTCTCTGAGAAGAGATAAATATGCAGACTTGCATTCTGGGTCCCAAACTCTCTATCTCTGTTAGTCTATCATTTGGTCTAAACTATGGAACACAAGATACTATGACTCAGAGGACAATGATATTGTTGAAACTTTGAGACTAAGCACTTTTATACTCTTGTCTTGCTGTCTTATGCCAAAATATTTACCAAAGATGTCTTTGTTTCCCCTTGCATTTGGCAATATGTCACCTTTCCTGGGAACTCACAGCTCATACCATTCTATTTTCCTTTCTGGATCAAATTCTTCTCCGTCTCCTTTTGCTAAGAAGTTAAGTATAGTCACTGACTGGATAAACTTTGAGCCTTTGGTACTAGACCAATTAGATGTTATATTCATGTATGTCTTTATTTAATCCAATCCTTTTCAATTTTTCAAGCAATTGGTATCTATTGGGTGTTTTTTCTTTTCAGAAAAAGTGGGATAGAAGTCTCAGAAGATATCTGTGCTTGTCACAGTGCTCTGGGGTAAAGCTTCCCTTTGGGGAAAAAGAGACCTAATTTCTCTGGAGTCCATGCCTCGGTTTACAGATGTATTTGTTCTTCATCTCTGTCATTCAGAATTCTTGTCTACCTTCAAAGCTATACTCTCAAGACACTTCCTCCATGAAACCTTTGTTGTCACTCATTGTTTTTCAGTTTTTTTAAGTCATGTACAACTTTTTGTGACTGCATTTGGGGTTTTCTTCACAGAAATAATGGAGTAGGTTGTCATTTCCTTCTCCATCATTTTACAGATGGGTAAACTAAAGAAAACAGGGCTAAGTGACTTAGCCAGGAATCTCATAGCTAGAAAATATTTTAGGGAAGATTTGAACTCGGGTCTTCTTTACTCCAATGTTGGTACTCTCTCCAATGTACCAAATATCTGACATTTCTTGTCCTCATACCCCATATTATATTCATACTCTAGCTTCTGAGGGTACCATATATTCTCTTTATCTTTATCAACAGTGATACATATCCTGTGAGGTCTCAATAACTGTGAGGTCTCAATAATAATTGCTTCAAGATAAAGATCCACCATGTATACATATATACTCAAAACAATAATTTATGTGTCCCAAACAATGTTTCAAATTTTTTAGTATTGATTGAGTGGATGCAAATAATTGAAAGTAAAAACATTTAGTGATATTACATCTGAAAAATATTTATAACTGGCTTCCTCTAGAAGTCTTAGCTATTTAGAAGCAGTTACATGACACAATAGAGAGAGTATTGGGTCAAGAGTCAGGGGAAACCGAGTTGAAATCTGGTTTCAGACACTTACTAGGTTAAAGACCCTAGTCAAGTTATTTAACCTCTGTTTGCTTCAGTTTCTCCAGCTGTAAAAAAGAAAGTAATACTAGCACTAACTCATTGTTATGAGGAGATAGTAAGATAATTTTTGTACAATGCTTACCATACTGCCTGTCATGTAGTAGGCATTTGATAAATGCTTGTTGCTATCCTTTCCACACCATACTCATAAATGTAGTGTATACTCTCATATTAAAAATATAAAACCATCAGTTGGTTGAGAAAGCATGTATAGGAATCCCACGTGAAGGCCATTCAACATTTCTCAACTATGAGATTCATGATGTGTTCTAGTGATGTAATCATGATCATTTCAGTAGACTGGTTCCTCAACTGCTATTGAGGGTTGTTGCTGGATAGTATTGCTGGGCAACATAATCAATTATGTAGCAATAAGAAATGGGTTTATGAAGCATGTTCCTAACTAAGGACCACTGAAACACCTAGCTGCTCCAGATATTAGACATTACTAGATAAACACAATTCATTTCTCTACTTTGATTAATTCTTTGATTATATATGAAGAAAAAGAAGAGCAAGAAAGCAAAATAATGGACTTCTGGGGATGGAGACAAGATGAAGGAGTAACCAGGGCAGCAGCTCGCCATTTCACCACCAAAATCCTCTCCCAAAAAGAGTAAAATATAGCCACAAAACAAATATAGTACTGAAAGCACCAACAAAGGGACAGAGTGAAACAACTATCAAGAAAAGAAAAACCCAAAAGGTAAACAGAGATCATGTGAGGAACTGAGGTGAGAGCGGAGCAGAGCTAGCAGGGGGCATGGCACTAAATTAATAATAAGTCAAGAGCAAACCACACCCCCATTGCCGCACACATCTGCTCTCACAGGTTCCAAATTTAAACTTAAGCTAAGTCAGCCCTTGAGATCCTGCTGGGCAAAAAAGAGGTCCCAGCAAATTAACACCCCTTGAAATTGCAAACCTGTGGAGAAGTCCAGAGTCCCAATCCAAGGCAATCTGGACTGAAAGGGGCCAATCTATGTGGGCCCAGAGCAAATCAGAAATTCCAGTCTGGACTTGGGGTAAGGACATAATCCACAATTTGGGGTAAGGACACAGTTCTTAGGGAGAGCCTCCTAGAGATCTTTTTGCCCAAAACTAAGGGTGGAGCTCTAGGACAGGGAAATTAAGGGTGTGCCTGACTGAATCAAGAACTCCTTGAAGCCAAAAAAGGTGAGCCTAAGCCTGGGACTATAATCTGATCAGGATCTGACCCAATCAAGTTCAGACTAAGCAAAAATTTAGCCCAAGCCTGAGGAAAGTCTTTAAGTTATCAGCATCTCAAGGGCCAATTGAACCAGCAGGGGGAGGGGACTTGGAGCTCTCAGCTCTCATTTGGTAAACTAGTAAGAACACTGAAAATAAGCTGAAAATAACATGAAGGAAGGACTGAAGTTTAAGAGGGTACCCCAACTTCCCAGAAAACAGACCCTACCTATAATTAGAAAGGAAAAATGACCAATCAAAAAAGCACCTAACTCTAAAGATTTTTTATGGAAACAAAGAGCAAGGTACAGACACAGAAAGGGACAGTGAAAACAAAGGAAACACACCCAAAGTCCAAAAGAAAAATACGGATTGGACAAAGATTCTGGAAGAGCTCAAAAAGACTTCAAAACCCAATTTTTATAGTTAGAGGAAAAGGGGGGAGTGAAATGAAAGTGATGCAAGAAGTGGACCAATTGAAAAAGGAGAACCAAAAAACTGAGAGGAAAACCAGGCCTTAAAAATCAGAATTGACACTTGAGGTTCCGGGTTAAGATGGCGGCAGAGTAAGAAGCAGCTCTTAACCTCTCCTGACCAAAACACACAAAACTCCTCAAGGGGACATAAAAACAAGTCCAGGCGAACGAAGGGACCCCCACAACAGGGCACAGCGTGGAAGGTACGTGGAATCGAGGCATTTCCATGCTATAAAAGGGTGAAACAGCCCTCACGAAATCGCGGGCTGAGTAACCACCCCACCCCCACCCCCTCCACACACAACACCTGTAGCTCCAAAGCCAGCTAAAAAGAAATAGAGCAAGTTTGGGGCACCCATCGAGTCATTGGCAGCTCTGAGGCTTGTTCCTGAGAGCAGCAAGACTTAGGACCCCATTAAGCCAAAAAACGCAGGCGAAATCTGAGCGCGGGAGCAGGACGCAGGGCGCACAGCGCAGGCTGAGCAGAGCGCAGACTGAGCAGAGCGCAGGCACTGCGGAGGCATGGGTGGAGGCAGACACAGCCAGGAACTAAAGCCTAAGTGGGGAACCAGTGTGGACAGGTATACGACTGTGGAAGCAGTGCCCTGAGACTTGTAAAGAAACCTCCGGCAGAGGATCAAGCAAGGGGGTCTACCAGGGGGCT